>NC_136903.1:12912886-13199101 GCF_949606895.1 Notothenia rossii
GTCCCGGCTCCATTTCCTCCCCACTTTCACAGTTGGTGTTTTAGTTAGTGCTACTCTGTACAGAATAAATCTTTCACCTCTGTCAGCTCCATTCTCAGTTCAAGACAAACGCTCCTCTGTCAGGCAGTTTAACACCCTTTTATTCCAGCCAAAATACACTGCTGCTGATTATACAAGACTTTTTTTATATTTATAGACTCAAGTCTCTCCTTCTCTACTTCTGATATTGGATATTTACAGTATGAGGGTCACACTGGATGAGAGAACAGCTCTGTTTGTAATCAGGTAACCTTTGTGTCAGTGGCAGGAATGTGATGTTCTGGAGAAATCAAAACACAAAAAGATAATATTGATCTACACACGGTACAATATAAAAATTCATGTCAAGATTATCCTGTTCAAAATAATTTATGATTCACAATATCATCCAAATATACTTTAAAGTCTTGAAACATACTTTAATCCATTAACCATTCTACAAATAATGTTGTTGCATCACAGATAGGAAAAACTACTTATTTAGTCAAAAACAAATGGACTCTTTAATAAAGAATTCATGAACCAAACCCCTCCATAAATAAAGAATACAACAAGTTATATAACATTTAGTGAGTATGTTCTCTCGATATAATTTAAGAATTATACAATTGTATAAAAAAGATTATTCTGCCATCTCATTTTTCCACAGCTTTTTTCAGAGTTGTCAGAAAAGAAAATGCGTTCTTGTTCCCACCCATCTTCGGAAACACAACTCAATGTGAAATAGTATGACAGCCGTTAACTCATATAACATGCAAATCTATGCATCAGTAGATTACAAGTTTGAATCTCTTATGTAACGCAGATTATTTTATGCCGTTTGATGTTATTCTATGTAAGCAGTAATGAATAGTTAGTGCAACAAAAAGCTTTTAGTCTGCAAAATGCTTTAAATCTCCTTACATTTATACAACAAAATTATCTTTATATTTAGTGCCACTACTGTGACATGTTTACACGCTTTAATGTTCAAAAAGGTCTTTATTTTTATCATGCTGCAGCACCTCTTTTCACCCTCTGTCTGAAACCAGTGCCCGGTCTGCTCTGATTGGTTAGCTGGCCGGCTCTGTTGTGATGGTTAACCACTTGGAGATGTCCCGCCCCTAAGCCTATCACAAACAATACCTTGGAGTGCTAGCCAATAGAAGCACAAGTGTTACATAATGGTGACAGTGACACTATATTAGGGAAGTAAACAATGGAGTCCAATGGAAGCGTTTCCGGCAGGGGGAACTTTGGGATTTCAGCCTTTGCAAACCATTTACATGCACACAAACCTATATAGCACACTACAGGAAAGGGAACACCCAAAATGCAAAATAGCGGCCCTTTTTTATGAACTTTCAGATTGCTACTTTAGGATTGATGATTACTGAGATTGGCCAATACTTGTAAAATGGAATCATGTCATACACTCTGAGGCAAAAACTGAAAAAGAAAATGTTCACATTGATTTAGTCTCAGGCAGGCTCAGTCATTCATGATCCGATATGTATTTTTCTTGTTCTGCAGAGCCCATAGTGAGGAACGGTCGTCCTCCCTCCGCCCACAGTGTGCACTCCTTCCTGCACCAGTACACGGGCTCCTTTAAAAAGCCGCCGCTGCGACGGCCCCAGAGCGTCATCGGAGGAGGTCTGGGCTCTCTCATGGTCATGCCTCGCAACGGCAGCCGCCTCGGTAAGAAACACATACACGCTAACTTATTCAATAACTCACTCACAAACACGCTGTGATCGCAGCAGACATGTATCTTTTCTTTGACTTTTAACAGAGGTTTAGCACAGAAAATGTATCGTGTGTCAATTGGTAGGATCTGAATAGAAGTTGCTACAGTGGATACGTTTGAATCTAGAAGTTTCACTCATTGAAAAACTAAATCAAAGTCCACATGCAAGATATCCTTTAAAATTGTATGTCAAATCTTTTAATTTGATTATTTGTACATTTCTACTGTGTCAGCTGAGCCTCGCACGCAGCGATATGTTATGTGCCAGAGGCCTATATTAGTGCAGACACGCACATAAGCAGCAGTACAATCCTTCCTGTGTTACATCCAGTCAAACAATAAGCCATTTGTTACGAAGTGTGACAAAAAATTATGTGTTTGAACACTTCCATCAAACCAGCAGCGTGACTTCGCAATCCAGATCCAATATTTAAATGTTCAACACTGCCTAATATAAACAAAAAACCTGGAGGAAATGGAGTTTGTTTAGGCATTGGAAGATTACAGTTTGATGTGTGGGTTTGTCTTCGAAGGCCCTGTGGCAAAGAAACAAATTAAATCTATCAGTCAAACTTCTTAAAACCTGATATACTTGCTGGGTTTAAATCTTCTCCTCGACACAACTAGAAACCAGATAAGAACAGAGTCGCTCGTAAAAGTATCAGAGTGTTTTTCTTTCCTGCCCAGTGTTGAGCCCTGCCCTGTTTCCTCAGACCTGCTCCATCTGTCAAACTCAAACTCTTATCCCGAATGCTCCAGATATCGTTCATGAGAACCTGAAGATGGGGTCCGACGGGGAGAGTGACCAGGCGTCGGGGACTTCCTCCGACGAGGTGCAGTCGCCCACGGGTGTGTGTCTTCGAAACAGAGGGAACAGACGCATCTCTGCAGAGGTAGGATTGTTTCTTTGTGTTTGGACGTCATCTGTCCTTGGAAACCTTTAAAGTGATGTGGACATGTTGTAGAGGAGATGAATCACTGGCTACATACCATTTTTAATATGTTACTTTTGTAAAATAAGCGATGACACATTTATCGTTCAGGGTCGTACCTGGCTTGGCTGCTCTGATGCATTCACTGGGAAGTCAATGGAACATAGTGTTTGATAATGGACCTTTTACTCAGCAGGAATCGGTATTTAATGATGTGTGCATTGCAGCACTGTGCTGTAACTCAGCGTAGGCAGATTCTGAAAGTGTCAGGAACACGCTCAGCTGCACACACACGCACGCACGCACACACACACACACACACACACACACACACACACACACACACACACACACACACACACACACACACACACACACACACACACACACACACACACACACACACACACACACACACACACACTCTAAATGTACTGTACTGCTGAACATGCTTTTAAAATCTGATTGATGCACTTTCACTGTCGCCACTACCAACCCCCTTCCTTACTTTCTCGCTCTGTCTTCATGCAACACACACACGCACGCACGCACGCAGGCGCGCGCGCGCGCGCGCGCACAGAGTCGACAAGTTGTTTCATTCCTCTGGTGGTTATATAATGTCAACTCATTACGGAAAGACTTTTCACTCGCTGCGAATATTAATGTTATTGTTTGTTCTCTAAAAGGGATTTAATTTCACCACAAGCAGCTATCAAATCCAGGGCATGTGATTATTCAGCGGAGCATTGTTCTTTTTCCAATTTCATAATATTCAAACATCTGAGAACCAAAGCAAGCCAAAAAAGAGCGATAAAGCGGTGGCTTGCACCACAATATGGCCTGTCTTTATTCAGCAGATCGTATCATATGCCACAATATGGCCTGTCTTTCCATATGATATGGAAAGACAGGCGTGCACATGAATGCAGAACCAGAGAGTGAAAGCTTTGATCCATGCAGCTTGTAGGGACAGATGAGGCTGTAAGAAAGGCAATCATACTGCTTTTTAGGTAACAAATAAAGACCTTTCTGACATTTATTTGCATCAGATTATTTTGTAGATATCAGTAATAATGAAAGAGAATGAGATGGACAAAATGACACAACTGCTTGATGCTTGAACAAAGCTCGGTCTCTTCAATCCATCTTAATGGCCACTAATGGGATTTAAGGATGTACAACTGACCTTCCAGCCTCATAGTGAAAGTAAACAAGAACATTACTTCCTGCCTTCTCTATTTGTTTTTTATTACGCTTAAAGGAGAGGTGTCATGGCTATTTCCACTGATCATAATTCCATTGTTGAGGTATACTAAAATAGAAAAATACTGTGCAATTTTCCAAACTCACATTGGTTTTGCAAACAGCATCTCTGTAAAGTATGTGTATTCAGCATTATTCACTTTCTCCACTAAACGGCTCGCTGCAGCTCCCCCCCCCCCCCCCGATTTCCTTGTTTAGCGATACACAGCCAAACTCAACCTGAACACACACAAATTCACAGCCGAAATAAAAACAATAAGTGTGGCTTGATATTGAGTAAGAAAAAGGTTTATAGGTTGATAAACGCTGTGAGAATGGGTCTGCAGAGAGAATTTCGCGCGATCCCAACTGTCTGTTATCAGCCTGCAGCACGGAGCAGAAATCAGCAGGGCTGCCTGCACTGAGTGTGTGTGTGTGGATTGGTCAATTTGGACCAATCAGCGGGGGTTTAACGTAACGGCTCCACGGACGTAATGTAACGGCTCCACGGATCGGCCCATTTAGTTCCGGTTACGTGCTAACGAAAGCACGTACCCGGAACTAAATGGACCCGTACCCGGAAGAATCAAATGACGATGACGTCATGATGACGTTTCACCAACGAGGCGTTTTGGGGAAGGTATTTTCTGTGTTAGAGTTTTACTCGCTACAGGGTGTACTTTGAGGGTTTTGACTCTGCACATCGTTTACATGCAGAAAAAGCTTCATAACACACAAGGGGACGGGTAATACCCGGAAAAGCATGACATGTGGCCTTTAACATTCTCAGAAGTACTTACAGAAGAGGAATAGAAATATAATATTTTTTCATCATTGCATATGACTGAGGTTGAAGATGGGAGTACTATTCAAATATAGTAATGAATTTATATAAATGTAAGACTCTTAAAATAAAGTAAAAATATGACAAATTTAGAGCTTTGGTTTGGGATTAGAGAAGCAAGCTATTACAACTGGATTTATATAAACACAGCCCAACTATGCCAACTCTTTCCCTCTACAGTAAAGTAAAATAAAAACCCGTCAAGCCTCCTTTATCTTAAATAACTATAATGATCGTTAACATATTATTATGAACGTAAAGAAGAAACATGGCTAGACGGACACATTGTGTTTCAACCGTTTCATTTAGATTCAATGAAATGGTTAGACAAATTTATTAGTATTCTGCAAAAACATATATATATATTTTTCATTGAGTTTTGTATAAATATAAATAATACAATCATCAACCCAAGCTTTTTTATTGCAAAAATAATCTGCAATAATTAGCGGAAACATAATTCTTCCTTTTAGTTTTTATTGCACTGTGTGTTTTGTGTGGTTGATGTTAACATCCTGCCAGCGCACCACATGTTGCTCAGTACCTGCTGGGCGATCATGCGAGGACAGGTCTTGTGATTGAAGAACACACACTCCCCTCCCTCTGACACGCTTTATTGGTCCGTTTGATTGCAGGACCTCTGGGGGATTTACGAGCAGATACCAGTCGCTACGCAGACAAACCAAACATGCAAGGCTGCACGATAGAAACACTTTAAACTTGTAATCAAGCAGCTTACTCCATTTGAAGCAACCCACACACAGAGACATGATGCATCACCTCTAGCTGTGCATTGACAGAGTGTTCAAGAAGCGGTGCACCCCCCACTTCCTGTGACTGTTTCACAAGAAGAGGTTTGGTTGGACAGAAACCCTTACATAGCTTTTCACACTTTTATACTGACAAACAAAGCAGTGGGATTAATGGCGCTGTAGCTGACTTTAGGAACATATTTCACCATGATCTGTGGTTAAATGCTACTTTTGTTTCTTTTTCTGTGGCGTTTTACCTTCACACCAACACAGTAACAGTTTGACAGTGTCAGTTTGTTGCCATGGTATGTTGAGAGTAACTTAGCAACAGTTGTCTCTGGATTTGTAGCTGTGTTAATAGGGAATGGACCTGCACGGCTAACAAAGTAGCGTAACTTTTTCACTTTCAACTTTTTAAAACATTGTCAGTAGGCACTGTTATCTTGCTGGCAGTAACAGACACTCCAATACATATGAAAAAAATCTAGAAATAAGGACCCTGGGATCACATTTACACTATACTATTTATAGTAACATTGAAACGTAGCAATCATCAGCAAGGGATGCAGAATTGCAATATTGAGATGCTGAACTAAAGTAACACAAACCACTACACAGGGAGCATGATTTAAAACGGGACATATTTTAGTACGTACATATGCTGATAGATTAACTGTGCACGATAAGCCAACTTTTTGTTAGCATTCAGTTACCATAACATTAGCCATGTTTCCTGTCCGTATGATTCGATAGTTGTAGTTAAACCTGTGGATTTTTTGGTGTAGACACCAACTCTAAACACCAGAGAGGCACCGACCTCAGTAACAGCAATTGGTCCCTTCTTCTCTTAATGAATAAGTACAGAGGTCCATAACTTACTAACTAACTCCTCTGCTACATCACTGTGTCCTCATGCTTTGCCTTTGTGCTGATGTGAAATTCAGTGGAGGAGAAGTGAGGAAGAGGAAATCCCTCCGTCTGTGGGCAGGTGGAGGACTGTAGGTCTCTCTGGAGAGGAAGCAGTGCTGTTTGGGGATTACATCACAAGGATTACAGTAATGCGCTCCAGATGGGCCCCTGTTGTCAAAGATTAGGACGGGTTGATTGGACAACTGTTGGTTGGGGCGGGGTGCAGAGGTCAGGTGATGCATGGTATCACTTGCTCCTGGGACGAAGCAACAATCCTGACTCAGCATACGGAAACTGCAAGCTGAGAGTTATTTCATTGAAAAATATAGATACCAATACATCAATGAAGTGTAGCAGTTGTATAAATGAATTGATATATAGATTTTTACCATGCATTTAGATCTGAAACAATTAGACAGAAGTTAATATACAGCGATTTTTTTTATAATTAATTTCATAATAAAAAATAATAATTGTTGCTTCTTCAGTACTAGAATTTGATGTTTTTCTTTGTCTTATATGATAATAAACGTATTATTTCTAGTTTTTCGTTGTAGATCGGATAAATAAGTATTTTGCAGAGGTGAACTTGGGTTTGAAGAACCTATCATTTTAAACATTCCCCCATTTTCTCAAATTATAATGGCAAAGCAATTAATCCAATAACTAATCAATGAGCCATAAGGGCAATAATTGTAAATTGCAGTCCCATATGAATTATTATATCCTTTTTTTGCTTGAAATAAAGTTTGTATTAGTTTGTACATGGAATTTAAATATATGTTGCATAAAAATAAACAAATACATCCTCACTGCAGCAAAATTGGTCATGTTACACTATTGTAATAAACATTGTCCCCTTACTACAACCTTTATTAACTGCTATATGCAGCTTACGGTATGTCCCATTCATTAAAGTTGTTTTAAAAGTAATGTAAACGTCCGTTAAAGCTAATCTCATAACTTAAATTACAATTAAAAAAAAAAAAAAAAAAAAAATCTAATCTCATGTCTGAATCTGTCCAGCGTAGACAACAATAGAAGCTGAGTCCCTGTGTTAGTTTAGAAGGAAAGGCTTTGGGGTCAGTCACCTTAAGTTACAGATTTATCAATGAGCTGGTTGTTGAAATGTGGACGGTTCAAGGTTGCATATTGTTGTGTTGCATATTGTTGGGGAGGTTGTTATTGTCCAGTGTTACATCAGAGGGAGTGGAAGATTTAAAGCAGTGAGAGAGAGAGGCTGGATTAACAGTAATCTAACAAATAGAGGAAATGCATGATGGGATGAATCCAGCCGTTGCATTGTGAGCGTGTTTTTGATTTGATATAACAAGTCATAAGGATCATGCTAGTGCTTTGTTGCTCTAGGAATGGAAGTCTTGCATTGCTCTACAGTAGGTCTCTATCAAGCACACGAGTCTGCTACAACACACTGTATAACTGCTTACACACGCACACACACGCACACACTGGCCTCTCTGTTGACCAGTGAGGCCTAAAGCCGGCTGCCTATTACAGGTTCTACTTGTTGACTCTGGATTTCTGCCATTTTGTTGTCAATCTCTGGTATTTATTCAGAGTTTACGCTGTTTGCTGAGGGTTTCTCATTGGTTTAACATCATGTTGACACTGTTTTAAAATTAGGTTCTCTGTTGTTTTTAACCCTTTATGGTTGTGTGTTCTGCAGGACCTGAACAAACGTCTGTCCCTGCCGGCTGACATCCGGATACCCGACGGTTACCTGGAGAAGCTGCAGCTGAGCAGCCCGCCCTTCGACCAGCCGCTGAGCCGACGCTCCCGCAGAGCATCACTGGTGAGACCAAGGGAGAGAACTGGGTTAGGGTTGGGAACAATGTGGTCGAATGGATAATAAATCAAATGGAAATCTAATTCGGTTTTTAAGCTCTTATGATCCTGCTGTAAACCTTCCTGCTAAGCACCGAACACCAGACACAGTTAGTGACTAGCCGAGCATTTAGCAGCTGTAGAGCCACATCTCTTTCTCTGGAGTTTGTGGAAACCAAAACCATATCTACACGGAACATGTACATTTGACTTCCAGTTATCAACTGAAGTAAAACGTGAGGCCCCCTCCCCTTTCATTGGCCTATATTTGTTTTGGCTATGAGCAATCAAGGTCTGCATGATTTTGAATCTGAAGAAACATTTGAAACATGAACAGTCTCAAGTTCTGGATATGTATCTATAGAGAGGATCATTTTTCTACATTGTTTTATGGACAATCATATGTGTCTCTGTTCAGATCAAACTGACTCGGAGAATGAGTGATATTTTTTACTTGAATTTTGGCAAACTTGTGCAAAGCGTTTACATTGCCTCTTTGAACTTGTCACAAAAGCTGCTGCTAACGTTGACTGTGTTGGTAAAAGTTCAAAATCACTGGTCCAAACTGAAGAACAATAACCCACTTCCTGTTCCTTATCCATCCTCCTTTTCACCTTCTCGTATTTATCAGTTGACTTGCCTGCCCTGTTTATTAGATACAAATCAAAATACTTCTACCTGCTTATTAACTGTCAACAATTCCTGACATGGTCTAATACACCCAAAGAATGTCAAATATATAAATGTATATCATTTGATGTCAGATATTCATTATATAAATGTAGGATTGAATTCTACAATACTTCCCTGTGATATGTTGTATTTAAAAATAAAACTCAATTGCTGATACCTCCGAACTGTGCTTATGTAAATGTGCAGTAGTTGCTGCCCACTTCTAAAAGAGCGTGCTGTTCAGATTTGAGAATCAGCAGTGGAGGAGAGCTGGGCAGAAACAGAGGCAGCATAAAGATAGCTTTGAGCGTTATGTTTGATTTAAAAGCACCTAGAAACCGAAGTGAGCTCTCTCACACCTTCCTTCCTCCGCTGTCTGATCTCGTCCTCTCCGCCAGTCGTGTGTTTTATATTGAAGTCCAGCATTCAGTGTGTCAGCAGCTTCAATGATTAGCTTGTGATTTAACTTTGAAAGTACATCAACAAAAGCAGAACAGAGGAGACGTAAGAGCACTGCCTCGCACAGGCCACTGCCTATGCATTCAGGCCTGCGCCCCTGCACAGTTGTTTATAAAGCACTGAGAGGCTTCGGTCCATTTGGTTTCCACCCGGAGATCTCAGCTCACCTGGCTCTGGTCCTCACGCTTTAAAGAGGCTCAGGTTATGCTGAGGTAGGGTTTTTTTTTTTAATGCTCTGAGTTGCTGGGAAAGGTTTCCCGAGGACTCAAGATGACCTCAGCTTTCCACTTCCTTTTATAATTAATATTGCATATATATTTCTAAATAGCTTTTACCTGATTTCTCTAAAGCATATTTAGCCTGTAACCAATTTATATTCATCATCAAAAAATCTGCAGATGATCTTTTTTGATTATTGAGTGGTTGATTTATTTGTAAAAGTCAGAATATAGTGAAAAATGCATCTTATCATTTCCCATAGCCCAATGCGATGTATTAAGCTAGCTTTTTAAAAAAAATCAAATTACAATCCAAAACACGGATATATTCATACATTTTAAAGAAAAGCATTAAATCAAAAATTAGAGAAGATTTAAAAGACGGTTGCATGTTCTGTTAATTGTTCAGTTAATGAATTGATCTATTTCTAAAGCACATTGCGTCTCAAACGTGCTTCATAAAGGACGCCTTCCCTTCCCTATAAACAAACACATCGTTGAAGCCGAAAGCCAGTGGTAGTTTGTCGGAGGAGATTATCTGTGACGGTGGTTGGGGGGTGTTTGACCTCTTTACTTCCCCCCCTCTGTTGCTGCGAGGCCGTCATAAGGATTTGCCGTAGTGTCGGTAAGCTTGTCAGCGCTAATTAAGACGCCACCCTCATTAATACAGCTTGTCCCTTTCTCTTCTGCAGTCAGAAATTGGATTTGGGAAGTTGGAGACCTACATCAAACTGGATAAACTGGGGGAGGTACGTGAGAGTGTTTGTTTACCTTCTCCACTGGTGCTGATGTTCTCACAGAGTTGTAGAGTTTGCTTTAACCCCTGACAGCCTGACTCACCTGCCTGTCTTCCTGTCTCCCTTTCTTTCTGCCCTCCTGTCCTCCAGGGCACCTACGCTACAGTCTTCAAGGGGAGGAGTAAGCTGACGGACAACCTCGTGGCGCTGAAGGAGATCAGACTGGAGCACGAGGAGGGGGCGCCATGCACCGCTATCAGAGAAGGTATGAAAGTTCACTGTTGCACCAAGATTACAATAAATTACCCCCAATAATAATAAATCACTAGGAATATATCACTCTTTTCCCGGGAATCTGGCCATTTCCTGCCATAATAGAGAGCTTTATTATATAAAAACAAATTCCAGATATGTAGTGGACCTTTTCTGATAGTATTGTTTCATATTCATTCGACTTTGTGGAGGTAGAACTCTTAAAAGTCTTAAATGATAAATAAAAAAAGACCCCAAGAATACAGTATCATTTGATCTAGTTACAAACGATATAGTTTGTCCAAAAAAATCATAGCATCATTTGTCGTAAAGGAGTCGTAGCACAGCAGGTGATAAAATTGACGGTTTAGTTTGAGGTGTTGACGAGGTGTCTATGTTTCAACACATGCTGGGAATGCGCACACAAACAACAAATCCCTAGATGTGGCTAGAAAACACCAGTCACTAATGTTGTAACACAAAACTAGGATGTTACACAATAAAAAAAAAAACGTCACAAAAATGCGTGAATATAGCGGTTACCTCAATGTGGGGTGAGTTTGGAGTTAATCACAGAAGTTATTCAAGGAGAGTAATGTCTTAATAATGTTCAGAGTCCTTTGTTCTCGTTTTAATTTAGTGTCGTCTTTGTTGTGACTTGGTCGAGACACTTGTGTTCTACATTGCTTTTGTTTCCTCTTTCTTTTCCTCTAGTGTCATTACTGAAGGACCTGAAACACGCCAACATAGTGACGCTGCACGATATCATCCACACAGAGAAATCACTCACACTGGTCTTCGAGTACCTGGTGAGACCCTCACTTCCCGCATGACTCATGTTGTTCTCTGCACTGATGCTAATATCAATACATTATACATCATAACTATTCATGACCCTCTGCACAGTTGAGGATGATACAGTCATGTAGGAGCACAATGGTTGCTATGCCTTTTTCCTTTCTATGCTTCAAACGCCCTCCCTCACTCTTTCTTCTTCTCTCGCCCTCTCTCTTTTGTGTAGGACAAAGACTTGAAGCAGTACATGGACGACTGCGGGAACATCCTGAGCATGCACAATGTCAAGGTGAGTCTCTGCAGGGGGCCTGCTGGCCAACTTCACCAAATGCCATGAGTTTGTTGTTGCTTGTATTGATGCAAGAAACACTGTTAGTGTGCCCCCTGGTGGTGAAGCTACGGCACTGAAGGGGAAAGTGACATTTGCTTTACTAACCTTACTTTTCCACCAAATTGTAATGTTTTTGTGTGCATTTTGTATCTTTAAATAAATAAAATAAGAAAAAAAATACTTAAACTTGATATTAAAACCTGGGCTGTTTGAAAGGAGTGCATGTAAATATGATGTTTCTAAAATTACATGTATCCAGGATTCTTTGGCTTTTTTCAATGGGGTTTGGGTAAAATTGACTGTAATGTAGCATCAATATTGACTCAGCGATGCTTTTTGAAACTGATTTCACCGATGTGACGAGAGTCACTAATCTAGAATATCTCTCTCCCTAGATTTTTCTATACCAGATCCTGAGAGGCCTGGCGTACTGTCACAAACGGAAAGTTCTCCATAGAGACCTGAAGCCCCAAAATCTGCTCATCAACGAAAGAGGAGAACTCAAACTGGCTGACTTTGGTAAAAACGAAAGAAAATACTGACACCAAGAGATAACAATTCTTATAGTGATGGATTATCTGCCACTTGGATGTTAAAAAAACACTTGTTTTTACAATTCTTTAAGATTCAAAAACGGCTTGGAACAATTGAGCAATTAATGAAAATGTTTGAAAGCCACACTTCAGTTTGTACTAAATGTGCCTCTTGGATCTGTTTTTTTATTTCTCATATTTCTGCTCCACAGGCCTGGCGAGGGCCAAATCAGTGCCCACTAAAACATACTCTAACGAGGTGGTGACTCTTTGGTATCGGCCCCCCGACGTGCTGCTGGGCTCCTCTGAGTACTCCACGCAGATCGACATGTGGTGAGTGGGCCGCACTCAACAGGAAAGATTACAACTGTTATAAAACACGTTTCATAACTCTCTATGTCCATATGACAGGGATGGTGCAAAAGCAAATATGATCCTCAAGAAGAAAGATGTTGTTTTTGTACCCGTCTGTTTGGATCTTCTTTTAATAAGTTGAGCAACGTATGAAGTGCAGCAGCAGACAGGTGTCCTAAGCTTCAGTAAAAACACTTTGATGTGGCACATGGTTGTTAGCGACTGAACGAGCTGTTATGAAATTAAAGCATGAATGGTTTCTCTTCAAAGTACCCGGCTTTCTTAAATTAATCCTTCCTTTTGATTTTTCCTTCGTTGTACAAATCGTAGTTGGCCATATAATGTGCGATTCAGGGAAGAAGATAAAAACTAATAAACACAGATGACCTGTTAGAAAGATTAGTGGTAGATCTTCAGTCAGACTTCTTTTCCTGACCTGATCCCACCTCTCTGCCCTCCTCTCAGGGGTGTGGGCTGTATTTTCTACGAGATGGCCGCCGGCAGGCCCCTGTTCCCAGGCTCCACGGTGGAGGACGAGCTGCACCTCATCTTCAGGCTGCTAGGTCAGTGCTGCCCTCTGCTGCCCGGGGACCACTCAAACTTTTAATATGAGCCTTTTAATCGCATTAACTCTGGCATGCAGCCCCTGTGGCAGTGCGAAAAGCCTCTCCAGCTGCCACGGTAACGCCTGACTAACAGGGTCCATTGAATGTCCCCCCACAGGCACTCCCACAGAGGACAGCTGGCCCGGGATATCCTCGATGGACGAGTTCAAGTCCTACAAGTTCCCCAAGTACAAAATCCAGCCGCTCATTAACCACGCGCCCAGGTGAGAATTCCTCCTTAAATATCTGATTCATCTTCTGAAATATCTATTGGCTTCTTATTTTACAACAGATTTAGCGTTTGCAGCTTATTACATTTCACATCAGATATTAATACAGAATCTCGACAGTCTTTCAACACTCGGCCTCACTTCTCTTGTTAGCCCTGTAATCATTGAGAATGGAAGTGAGCAAATGTTTCTAATCGGACCCAGGTACGAGAGGAGTAACTGTATGTAGAGCTTTTCAGAAGCTTAGAGATTTAGTCATTTAGGTTTTGTTTAGTTAGCAGTGTGTGCTCTTTGTCACTTCCTGTAAGGAAATCCTGTGGAATAGTTGACTGTTTCCTTCTTTACACTCGCCAGCATCTGTGAGTCACCCCCACCTCCACTGACCTCTCTCTCTTCCCCCTCCCCCCCTGTAGGTTGGACACTGATGGCATTGACCTGCTGATGTCATTCCTAAAAGTGAGTCTCTCTAAATCTGCCAGAGATGCCTGCCATGTTAACAGCAGTGCGACACATTTAGCAGATATGTTGGGGCTGTATTTCTGGACAGAAGTAAATCAAGGAGCAACAACACATTGCTGACCTCCTTTCTTTTTTAATAACTGTCTTTCTTTCACTGCCGAATTTCAGTACGAGTCGAAAAAGAGGATCTCCGCTGATGAAGCAATGAAACAGCCGTACTTCAGGAGCCTGGGGCCACGTGTGCTCGCACTGCCAGAGAGTGAGTAATGAAACGCAGTAATGCAGACTTGGCAGGCTACGAGTTGAAGGATACTGCAGCGAGTATCAGTTACAGCCTCATGACTATTTTCTTGGCAGGATGTGATTTCTGTAGCACTGACGGCCTCTTTGTGTCTGACAGGCATATCCATATTCACACTGAAGGAGGTCCAGTTGCAGAGAGATCCCGGCTACCGGAACTCATCATACCCTGAGTCAGGTGAGGGAGGAATCATGGATGAGCACTTTGATTGCTTTTGTATTCACTGTGAATCAGACGTTTCTAAATGATGAGGTGTGCCTCCCCAGGGGGCCGAGGGAGTGTGGAAGGGGAGCCTTGATTCTAAGATAAGATGATAAGATAAGATGGGGGGGGGAAGAGACAGCTGCAAGCTAGGGTTTTAAAAACAACAGGAAGTGAGTTAGGCCTGTTCATGAACTTGGTAAACAGGGTTAGCTGTGCCTGTGCCTGTGCCACACCTTAAGCAGGCAACTCATGTAATTGAACCACTTTTGTAATATAACAAATGTGCATTTTCCTTCTAAAAATGAACTCACTGCATGCAAAGAGTGTTTACAGTGAATTTGACTTACACTGAGGATACTGAGGACTTCTTTTTATCTGACTTCCATGGCAAATAACCAGTCTTAAATCCACTCTAGTTATTTAATAGAAAACTGCTATAGTAACTGTAACTATAGTAACTGCTCCTTTAATTGGCTTTCTTCTGCATCAAATAAATCCAGTGAATGTTTTCAATACATACTTGTTCACATTGCATACACGAGCTGCTTATACTTAAATAATGACACTTTTAATGTCACCTATTTGCCAGAATGTAAACAAATATAAAGGTGAAAAAGTAAGCATAGGTTAGGGCTGGGCAATGTATTCGTATTGTGACATGGGAATAGATATTTTCTTAGATTAGTAGTGTTTACTTATTCTGTTATTATTGTTTATATTGCAGTGAAGAATGTTCTAGTTGTTGTGTGATGTTATCCACTTGGTCATTATATCCACATTACTGATGATTCTTTATCAAATGTCTCATTGTGTTAATATTTTGTCAATGCAGCAAATGTCAACCCTGAAGTATCATCATGATATTAAGGTATTTTGTAAAGAAATATTGTGATATTTTATTTGGCTCGTACTAAACTCTGTCGTAGTTCTTGTTAACAAGCATTATGGGAGTAGTTGTTGCAAATCTTTCCATGTAGACTCTGGGGTTTGGGGTCCTGCTGTAAACTGAAAATAAAAACTAAATTATTTATGTTTCTCTCCCCTCAGGCAACGGCAAGAGCAGAAGACAGAGCATGCTGTTTTAGATTCTCTGGACTGTATTTTTTTATTTGGGAAGGATAGCTGTACAGTCTCACCGATGGATCAGCAACCTGAGATGGATGGCATGGAGCATCATCTTCATCATCACCACCATCATCCTCATCATTACAAACCCCCCCACCCACCCCCCAACTTGGGAAACTCGTCCACAGTGCGACGGATCCCCTTTCCAGGTCTGGCCTGAATCTGGCCAATGAGAGACATTTATATACTGTACATCTATATTTATTGAGAAGAGAATTTGCTGCTAAATCCAACTACTGTCTAGAATTCTAACGGGCTCAGTCACTTTAATGAGTACATGCAATGTGTATAGATTTAATATCTTTTGAAGTGGTGGTATTGTACGTTTTTTTTGTCATTTCCATTTTCATACATAAGAAAAACTCAGCCTCGAAGCTCCTCAGTGTGTGGGGGGGGTGGGTGTGTGTGAGGCACACAGCGAGCAGAGGCATGTTTCTGTAGCAACTCAATAGGGTTTGATTACTGTCTCTGTTGCCACGGTGCTGTTTCTCAGCTGCACCCATCATTTGTGACCGTTTACTCCGAGGCTGGCTTTGATATAACTGATCATTGTATCATAACTGGAGGCTACTAGGAGAGCAGTGCAGCCAAAAAAGATCGGCTGGCATATCATTCCAGGATGCTGCGGTTTCTGTCGTGACCAAGGAACACATGCAGGAGGGAAAAGCAAACGTAGAAATAATGACAAGGGCATTACAGGATTAGTAACGCCTCTTAGCTCTGAATAAAATATAATTATGTAACTAAAGTGAACCTCCTTCTCATCCTTTTTCCATCTCAATCTGACACTTCTCCAGTCTGTTACAAGGGGAGGTGAACCCCCAGTGTTGGACTGCTGGCTTTGAGCTTCGCAGATGTGTTCTCCTCTCTGCCATTCCCATCTCCATCAAATGTAAAAAAAAAAATGTTATCTTTTTGTTTCTGGATTGGCTCCATCTTTGTGTTGCATGCCTGCTCTGTTGTATGAGGAAGCACACAGCCACTGAGATTCGGAGCGCTAGCTATAGTCCTGCCCCTAGTGAATACCATCCTGAGTCAGTCTATTTAACAGTGTTACAAGAGATGTTTTGTATGATATTCTTTAACTTTATTTGTTGATAATTGTTATTGGTGTGGGATTTCATTGCAGATGCCCACCCATATTTTAGCTTTTTTTTCCAGAGTAAAGAAAATTAAATCTAAAGTTTAAACAGAAGTCATGTGACCTGGTTGTGTTTCTCTCTGCTGTACGGACACTTCTAGCTACTGTAAAATGTTGGATTTAAAGACACTGTGTTTAAGCATTCAATGCTTTGTTTATTGAAAATGACAAGAACATTCTTCACAATACAAAATTATACAGAATACAAACTGTATACCAAGTCCAGTATAAAAAAAAAAAGAAGAACATTACAAGTGTTACAAAGGTTTTTCATTGATTTGAAATCTCGTCTTCATTAAAAGGTTTTGGAAAGAGAAAAGTAGGACAACGAGGCACAGCCGGTACTATCTGAGAAGCATAGTGCATACATTACATAGAAAACCACACAAGTAAAACAACCAGTTTCACGTTGTGATGAACACTTATGGAAAACAAAGATTTTTTTTTTGTATTTATACAAGATTAAAATAACCATATCTGCGCAGAATGAGCGGCTGGCTTGCCGTTTGCAGCGAGCTATGCGTCTCTACTGTCCAGCGCGGACAGGGTCATGTGGAAATGTGCTGTACGTTATAAAGAGCCAGACGTCTCTCAGACATCGCGGCGTATGGCTTTTACCAAGTGCTTTCAACCACTGGAATCTAAAGCAACTCAAGTGCAAAAAAGTGAGGTCACAAACTGTCTCCTAGGACTTTTTTGAAGCGAAATCTAACAAGATGGACACGAGATGGTTCCTGCTGCTGCTGCTGCTGATGATCGGTCAGAACAAGGGATGCATGAAGATGGGAGGTTTTGATCCGCAGACCCTGGATCAGGATTTGTGGGTGATGTGGGACAGGAGCAGGGAGGAGGGTGTTCCTTCCAGGTTTGGCAGGGGGATAGGCATGTGTCCGTTGATTAGGCTGGGGAACTGTGGAGGAAGAGAGAGAGAGAGAGGGAGTTAGCGAGGAGGGGACGAGGCTCTATGAAAGCTGCTTTCCGCAGAGGAACTGCAGGTTTGTCACTGCCCTGGTTTCCTGTTTTTTTTTGTATTCATTGTGCCTCTTCCTGTTCGTCTCTGTCCCCCTCTACCTCCACAACAGAAGGAGAAGTCAACACTGTTTCTGCACAAAGGATCCGGTATGGTGTGTGTGCGGCTGCGGTGGGTGTGTGTGTTTTTCACAAATGAGGAGCAGCTCTCAAACCAGTCCACCCTGTTCAGACTGGCTCCCCTGGGCTCAAACAGGAAGTATTCACAGGATTTCCTCTCTCTCTCTCACAAGCGCTGAAACAGGACACCTCTGCTGGACCTGCTTACTAACTCGAATAGCTTCGAGTGTCTCGCTCCTTCGCAGATCTCATAGACGTCTTGTTTTAAAGTTTAGTATATTCTTTGTGTTAAAGTCAAATTAAGCAATCATGCAGGTATTCAAAGACATGGAGATCAATGTTAATGCCCATTATGGGTATAAGTATCTGTTATATTTTATTTGACTGTACTCAGTTTGTTAAATATTTATATTTTGTAGATGTTGTCTTTATCTTTAATTTGTTACAATAGTCTTTAAACACTTTCTTTTTTAAAATAGCTTCTATAATAATACCCTTTTTTGCTCTTTTCTTAAAAAAACGAATTAGTTTTTCTGTGTCTTTGTGTGCAACATTTACACCAAAGCAAATTCCTCGTATGTGTAAACCTACTTGGTAATAAAACCGATTCTGATTCTGAAGAAACAAAGGATTCGATAAAGTTTTAGTCAAGAAAACGGGAGCCAATGCCTGTCCTTGCCAGTAACAAATACTTAGGAATTCCTTTATATTACTACGCTGATGTTAACAACTGCTGGGAAGGAAGGGGATTTTGCAGCAGAGCTCATTTCAAACGTGCTGCCTCTTAACGTCCTCCTCGGCTTTCAAACGATACTGGTAAACACTTACCCCCCCCTTATGTGTCTCCACCTGTGTGTTTTACCTGGAAGAGGGAGCCGTGGCCCTGCAGCCGGGCGGGGCTGAGCGGGGCGACGGGGCTCAGACTGCTCCAGAAGTGGATGCCTGACAGCAGAGGACTGTGAGCCAGCAGCAGACCAGAGGGAGTCTGCAAGGGAGGGGGGGGGAGGGAGGGACACAGAGGGAGGAGGGGAGGCTTTGTGTAAATACGAGAAACCAAGGGGAAGACCATATTTCTTTTTAAATAAAAACACAGAGACCCACTGCTTGGAGAGCATTGCTCTGAGGGCTTGGGTAATGCGAAACATGCCGAAACGGTAAATGGACGGGTATTGGCGTTTGGAAAAACAACTGACGGAGCAGGAAGGAAGTCTGTGGTTTCTCCCCAGAATACAGGGGTGACGTGGGGAGGGGGTGGGGGTTGTTGTTGATTGGGGGGGGGGGGGGGCTGGGGGTCCTCAAGCACTTCGAACTCCAAGCAGGGAGAAAACATATGAAATCAATTTCTCCCTCTCTCCCCTGGCCTGCTCTCCCCCCTCCCCCCCTACTTTCCCCTGTGTCACCTCAGAGAAGTGAGCCAGTGTTGCGGAGGGACCCAGCCCCGCTCCCATTATTAATGGAATTATTGGAGCATATGGCATCACTTAGGGCCTCTTCCCCCCTCTCATAGGTTGGACTTGCTGAAGATTCCTGTAAATTGCTTGTTTTCCTCTGATCTCCCTTTTTGCGCCCCCATAAACAGACAGTGAGAGTGTAGTAATAATGGCTCTCAAAGTGTGGATACGCCTCTGATGTGGCAGAGTCATTTAGCTTTGTAACAACGCCAATGTAAGCACATTAAACAGATTACTAAAATACCTTTAGCGTTATGGCAAAGATAAAAAGGTCCCAGCTGGAATAATTTGGCTCTACATGTGTGTCAGAACTCATTTAATACAGTACCGTGAAAGCTGATTTCACATTTAAGCAGTCGTATTGATCAACACTAGACAACAAAGATAAATCTACCACAAATTGCTTGAAGAATTCCAGTTTGCTTGTGTACTATATTTCCTCTAACTTTAATTTTAGCGTTGACATACTTCCATAAGGCCTGTTATTTGCAGCACATAAACATTCTGGCAGTAATTTTGGCTTTTGCCCCACAAAACTGTTTATTGAAATGTTTTGAAGTTTAAATCCCAAACACAGACAGTGACGCATTACATTTGATTTAATTTGCATTTGTTCAAAACTGTTAAATTCACCCTAAAATCCAGCCTATTTACCTTTTTTCATACCTTTTCTCTGCCTGTTTCTTAAGGATATTTGAGCTCAAGTGACTACCCAAATAAATATAGCAGTAGTCTTTCCACAGAAACATGCCAGGCTGTGTCAGATGTCTCTGGCTGCTCTCTGAGCGCTTTGGGGGCACTGACATCATACTCTGGACGGATCCCATCCTCTCTGTGTGGCCGGCCAGCACACAGATAGCATCACAGGATTTATTCTCCTTCTTTCAATAGATTTGATTATTATTAGTGTCACTGTACTTCACCTGTAGCTGGCACAGAGTGAGACGATCTCTAATCCACCGTAAATGATCGAGAGTGGAAATAAGAGCGCTTTAAAATGTGTAAGGGAGAAATCATAAAGTGTGTAAACATGTTTAGACTAGATAAATATGAAGCCGGTTTTAGAGGAGTCTGAGGTGTTGAACCTGTAAACCTGTCGTGCTTACATTATGTATCATATTTCATTGCTTCACCTTCTCCCCCAAAAGTGCTGACAAAACATAACCTTAAGAGTCTGTAAACAATCAACATGTGTCAGAGAGAGGAGACCCTTTGATCACGGGCAGGGAACACACACAAAGTGCAGTCATGTGACCTGGCCGTCCTCTCACAGTGATGGTTGGGCATCAGTCAGGTAAATGGTCTCACCTGAGCAGTGAAGAAGGCGGGGGTGAGGGACCCGGACGGCAGGGCCGGGCTGTTCAGGGCGATGGAGCCGATGTCGCTCCCTGAGAACAGCAGAGACGGGGCGGAGATCTCCAGAGCTTTGGGCTTTTTGCTTTTTGGTGGGAGTCCATCTCCTTGGTAACTACTAGAGCTACTTCTACCGGCGCTGCTGCTGCTCCTCTTCTCCGGGGGCTGCATGGCGCGCTCCCGGTGCCCCGAGGAGAGGTTGAGGGGCTGGGCGCTGTGGTCGGAGGGCTCCTCTTCCTCGATGACGGCAGGGCTCCAGCTCCGGGATGTGTGGGTGTGGGGGGAGGACAGGGACCGGTGTTTGGATGGTCTGGGTGGGATGTAGGACTCTGACTTAATAGAGGGGGGAGAGCTCCTCTCGTTGGCGTTGGTGCCGAAGCGGATGACGGAGCGCGGCTCCACCTGGCGCTCCCGCAGCGCGCGCAGCAGCTCGGGCTGGTTCTGCAGCGAGCTGATGCTGAAGGACGAGTAGAGGCCGGAGCGGAGGTAGTCGTTCCTACACTGCTGCGCCAGGGTTCTCCTCTGGGCCTCCTCCTCCCCTTCCTCCTCCTCCTCCTCCTCTACCTCCAGCTCTGAGGCCTCTCCCTCCAGCAGGGGGAACCTGCCAGAGGCCAGACCCATCTCCACCGCCTGAGGGTCCATGTTCAGGATCTCAGGGAAGGACACAAACTTATAGACAAACTTCTGGCCAATCACCTTCTTGATGATGTTCTGCAAAACACACAAATGCACAAATGATGAGGAAAATGTGTAGGCATAGCAAACTGATAAAGAAATAATAAAAACCTATCTTGCTCATCACAGGGATGGTGATAGTGAAGACATACTGAGACGACTCTGTGGTACATAACAACCGGATTTCTACTTTGTGTTTTCTGACAAAGAGGAAGTGGAAGTGTCTATCCGGGAAGATTGTGGTTTAAAGAGAACAACAACATTTTGTAGATGTACTTCAGGTCCTGTCGGTTACAAAACCTGCAATGAAAAGATGAGTTGAGCTACGACCCAAACGCGACCCCTCCATATGGCCCAAATGGCCTCACCTTGTCGTAGTAGTAGCGCAGGGCTCGGCTCAGCTTGTCGTAGTTCATGTTGGTCTTGTTCTTGCGCAGCCCCCACAGCTTGGCCACTTCCTCTGACTTCAGGAGCTTGAACTCTCCGTCGGTGGACGTCCAACATATCAGGTGCTTGTGACTTTGGTCCAGCAGCAGCTGCAGTAGGAACTGCCACAGAGTGATGGCGCTGTCCATACCTGCAGCAAGACATGACCAGCGTGAGAGAAAACAACGGACTGGAAACAAACATAAAACGCCTTCAATGTTTTTTTTAAAATTATTATAATAAGATGTCGTCCTCCTGTGGCCTTTAAAAAGTTAAATTGCCACCCAGCGATGTGTCCTAGAAGAAAGGCGCATAAACTTCCTACACTACCTGCCGGATGCTAAATGACAGAATAAGCACACAATTCAAACCCCTGAGGAAAACCAGCCTGTAAGCTGTTTGCACTCCACTGTGCTCATTAGTTCTATTTTCTAGACTTAAACTAATTGCTTATTTATAATCAAACCTACCTTGTGTGTTTAGAGAAACTGTTAAGAACAAGAACTGATACTTTATCTTAGTTTAAAATCAATTTTGGTGATTTCCGTCTTGCCAGTCTCCTTTTACTACACAGACTAAATGAGGTTACTGGCTGAGAAGGGAACGGCCTGTAACATGTGGTGTAAGGACGAGTCCACCGGTGATGAATAGAACAGTGTGTTTTAAAGAGTGTAGTGTGATGTAGCAGCAGCAGAAGAGAAGAAGAAAAAAAAAAAAGAGTATAAGGAGGAACAACAGCTCAAGCCAGAAATATGCTGCGGTTCAACCTGGCCCTCTCTCCACAGGAAGTATGACGGCCCAGGGTGGGTTATTCCTTTAATAGAGGAATGTGCAGCCTCGCAGCTCCTGTCTGCCTGCTACGAGCTCACGTCTTAATACTGTGAGTGTGTGTATATGTGTGTAGGGGGGGCTGTTTCTGTCACCATGGATAGCAGCACCAGATTAGCGCTGAAAGGATTAATCAATTAGTTCAATAGCAATTCATAGATTGGCAGTGTTTTCGGTAATTGATTAACAGTCAAGTCGTTTATTAAGCTAACGTGACATGCCGTTGTTTCCAGCTTCTCAAATGTGAGGTTTTTATGCTTTATCAGTACATTCAATGATTTTAAAATTGAATATGTTTGAGATATTGTCGGACAAAACCAGCTATTTGAAGACATCCCCTTGGAGTCAGAGAAACTGGGATGCCCATTACTTTTTTTCTGACATTTTAGAGGCAGAGGAATGTTTAAGAGGATGTTCAATGATGAAAAATCTTTAGTTATAAGCTAGCATCAGATAGACGTGTGTGTGGATAGGGCTAAACTTTTAATACTTTGTTGGTGAATGAGTCCATTGGAATTATTATCATTAAAAAAAAGGTTCCAAAAGTTGATCCTAATCAGGTTCAAAGATGATTTATAGTCTCAATTCATTCTTTAATCTGATGTTTACTGTAATGAGTGTTGCTAACATTAGTGTCAATTTGATTGTCCTTTGGCTATCTGTTTGAGAAGTTTGGCTTATTTTTGTTAAATAAAAAATAGTTCCTACTAAAAGTAAGGTATTGTTTCGGCACTACACAGCTCGATAGATAGTGATGGACCTGCCTGAGTCTCATCTTTGCCGTCTTATCGGTGGATGTGAGGAACAATTGATGACAACTCATGCTTAAGAACAATGATAACACTCTGGACTTTAAACTACATGTCTCTGTCCGGAGAGGAGAGAGAGCGAGAGGGCTGCACTCATTTCCAACACAATGCATCCCCGGAGTTTTCTACCTTCCACGTGAAACTACAAACCTGTCAGAGTCAGGACTTCCTCCCATTCTACTTCCAAGGACAAATGTTGAGAGAGAGGGGATCCCACAGCAGGGGAGCATTTCCCCACTCATGCCACACTTCCCACAAAAATCCCAAAAGGGAGAGGGTCACAAGATCAAGTCATTGTCATCTTTCCACAGATCCACCCTTTAAAAACCCAAACCAAAGTCTGGGTTCAGACACTTTGAAGCAAAAGGAAAGCTGGCCACTGAGCTGACAGCTCTACAATTAGGCCAGTGTGACTTATAAACATTCACCTTTGCAAGATGCCACAAATAGCACAGAGGGACTTTAAAGTATGGAGCAGCTCCTGTAGGGCAGACATACCTCCTACATAAGTCTGATTTGATATGTAAAGTAAGGCAGTTGTAGGGGATTATACATATTGTATATTTGAATACAAGAGATACAATCCCCTACAGCGAAGTAATTACAGATACAGCACAGCAGACATGTTATGACCACTTTCTAGGAACATTACAGGGACATTGTGGTGGTTTTGGTGCGGACTCAGGAGCTCTGTTGTGGATGCTCAGGTTGAGAAGTCTCGCTGTGTGCACAAAGCCATCCAGTGTTGGCTGAACGGAAACTGCTAATGAGATTAGATGGTGTGTACAGACATTACTTAGCCATGACTAAATCTGCTCTCTTCCTGTTCGCACACGGTGGAAAATTCAACAGGGGCCCTTAAAAGAGAAGCATCTCCAAACAGCCGCCGTGGACTATATTTCGCATAGCTCCTCGTTTGTTTGCGTCTCTTTTCTGGGGAGGCGACAGTTGTATCCGGAACTTGAAAGTTGCCTTTACGCACACAGAGGTTTTGGATCACTATTGTGCCACACTGACTCATATTCAAGATGTGGCTCGGACCGGAAGACAATTGTGTCCGCATCTAGACATGTACTATTCTTGCGTAAAAGTACAACAAAAAACACTCGATCCGAAGATAACTTTAAAGCGAATACAGTTCATGTTGGTAATACTTCCAATCATGCACTTCCCTCTCTATAAGCCATCAAAGCTCTGTTCATAGAAAGACTGTTTTTTACTTTACCTGCGATTTCTGCCTCGGTGTTTTCCTCTGCGAAACTTTACGGTGAAGCCTGAGTGATTCCTTGTTTTTCCATGCTTACTTCTGGTCTACACAGTTGTGCTGGACTGAAATAGGATCCTGTGCTTTTTCTTTTTCTGAGCAGGAAGTTGGAGCAGGCAGACACAGAGCCGGCTGACTTCCTCTCCCCGACGATTCCCCAGGCGTTTTTGCCGTCTGTGTAAACACAGTTTTCCTCCCTCCTCTTCTCCTCTGCCTGCCTGCTGACGGCCAGCAGAAAGGCCTACTCTGCGTCCGCCGCACACATGGGGCTGCAGAAACTCCTACAGCCCGTAAACTGACATCATCCGTCCGCAGTCTGGCGCGATGCGTTCAGGTGCGCCTCGTTATTTCTGACACTTCCACTCACAGGCCAAGAGTCATGTGATTTGAGGTTTTATCGTGTTTCGTTTCAGCAGTGGTGGAAGACCAATCCAGATATTGTATGTCAGCAAAAGTAGAAATACTATGTTGCAATAGTACGGGAATAATTCAGATACTATACCTGTACTAACAGCCATTGGTGGAAAAGTATCTAAGTACTTGTACATTACAAGTTTCAGTAAAAGTATTATTAAGTTACAGTACACATTTGAGGTAGGCCTACTTGTCCTTTTCCTTAATATTTTCATTTAAAACTCCTTTAAATGTTCTACTCCACTGCTTTTGTTTTACAGATGTATTTATTAGTTACTTTATTAATTTAGAATTTGACACACAATACTTTTATACTTTTCAAATATTATTATTTGGTATAGATTAAACCATTAAACATTATATTAAAGTAACTAAACAGAAAGTTAACAGAAAAAAGTGTTTCGTTTCACAGATCCATGTTATATGTGAAGATTTGCTGATTTTGCTTCAACTCTTTTAAAATATATATTTTTAAATGTCTGCAATGAGTAATTTTACCCCTAATACTTCAAGTACATTTTCCTAATCATACTTAAATACTTTTACTTAAGAACAATTCTCCATGAAGTACTTTACTTAACATTTTGTATTTTTTACAGTGTGGTATTAGTAGGCCTACTTATACTCAAGTAAAGAATCGGAATACTTTTCCCTTCACTGCTAACACAACACTGAAAAGTCGTACATTGACATGTTACTTAAGTAAAAGTCAGTCACTAAGTGAAATTCAAAAAATGTAGTCAAAGTACTTAAAGTAAAAGTAGGATCAAATATAATACAAATTGTAATAAAATGGTCATAAAAACGGCACAGTAGCCAATAGAATATCATAAAAAAGCAATACAGTCCTGCATTCAAATGTTCTATTCATGTTAAAAATGAGAGGAGACATCATCAGCACAAGTTTATTTCTTGTTAAGCTAAATTAAGTTAATGTTTTACTGTGAAGTAGAAGTAAAAAACAAATAAGCAATTTCATTGTAGAGCTTTGGGAGCCTTCTGTAAGTTATGTTGGGCTGTAATGAGTTAGAATATTAACATAATTCATAAAACATTTTAATTGTTATCTAAGCATCATAGAAACAACTAAGTCATGGCAGGTGTCATTTTCAGGACCGAAGTTATTAGGCCCGTTCCAAACAGGAATGTTTGTTGCAATGCACTCGTTATAACAAATCCTAATTTTGTAAGAAATTTGTATTCATTGTAAGCAGAACTTCCTGAATGTTAAAGTAACTACAGTAAATCTGTCAAGTCATTGCGCAGAAGCAGTACGATTGGCACAAAATATGTTACGCTGTGTGGGTCGGTTTTTTGAGATCTACGTTTGTTTTTGTGTTTATTTGATATTGTGGAAAGTAGGAAGAGCAAAGTGGAAGGACATGCAACAAATGACATCAGGTGTCAATGAACTGTTGATGTTGAAGATACATGTTATCCACCTCTGACCACTTAGATTACAAAAAGTTTTAGTAGCAATGCATCAGAACCCCATCATGTTTTATTTGGTAAATATCAGCCATTGAGAATTCCGGTCATTTTTGGTCATATTCATATTTTTTTATTTACACTTCATATAAGATTCACAGGCACTAAAATGTCTGACAGCAAGTTAAGGCATGTTATTCGAATAATTTGTTATTGATATGTAATTTTGGAAAAAGATTTATCTAATTTTGGTTTCCAAAGCAAAGCCAGAATTGTCTCGGTTGTATCACTTTAGGACAATTCTGGCCTGACAACTAGAACAACAATACACAAAGTCAGCAGACTCTTCCCGTTTGTCTAATTCAAACACCTAAAAGCCTCCATATTTTCTGAGATTAAATCACGTGAACGCATTTCAGTCAGTATGTCCGAACATCAGTGTGACCGACCTGTGCAGGTCAGTGACCCCCAGAGGTGTGACACTGGCGCGGCGTGGCTCCCGAGCGGAGCTTCTGATTGGCTGCTGGACTTTAGGTGCTGAAGGTGCTTCCCGGGGGAGAGGAGAGCAGCCCTCACTGCTGCAGACTCCCGCTGAAGTGCAATGCCTCGATTCACCGTACATATCCGAGATGAGTGGCTGGCAGTGCCCTGCAGGGACGCCACCAATACCATCCAGTGGCTTGGACAGGAAGCCCTTAAACGCTACATTAAGAACAAACCGGACAACGGCGGCCTCAAGGACGTAAAGGACGCCCAGTTTGTGGTGCGCAGGTGCCAGGGTCTGGGCCTGCTGGACACCGATGACACTATTGAAGATGTGCTGGAGGATAATGACTTTGTCGAGCTCGGTATGACTTTATGCATGTCAAATGTTAGAACATTTATGAATTACATTTAAGGGACAGTTATGCCAGTTGTTGTGCGTAATTGTGCATGGCCAGTTTTTAAGAAACGAGACATTACATTTAACAATACTGTCGATAAAAGTAAAAATGTGATGTAAAATATTATCCTGTACTTGCAGCTGTCCAAGGAGACACCATGTCCACTGACTTTATCCCGTGTCAGCCTGGAGTATCCCACCTGTATCCTTCCACTGTTTGAGCCATATGTAAGCTCCCTGCTGTGATCTACACTTTGGTCAAACTGGGTTGCTTTAAAACGTTCTTTCTAAATTAACTTGACTGAAGTTGATATTATTAATAGTGGAAACTGTTGTATTTTTCATTAAGTTAAGGCTATATTAAACAGTTTTCTAGGCTAAGTAATTTACACTGTCGTACATAAAGTTGGAATAATTTTGTTTTCAGACACATTCTTCTTTTTTATTCCTATTTACAAAGACAATAATTTTATGAGAAGAGGTACAAAATATTACATTACACCTTTATGGGCAACAATGTATTTTATTAAATAACATAAAGTTCTTGAATTTCTGCAAGAAAAAAATAAACTATAGGGCAAACTTGTATTTGTTGAATGTTATCCTTAATCAAAAATGTGAAATAGCACTGCAGCATACAAAGAATCCGCGGAGGTAAGAGTTGATTTCACAATTTCTCTTGCAGTAGTAACATACTACTACTGATTGCTTCTGTGTAACACGGCTCTCTCTCCCTGTGCAGTTTCTTTCCCTAGATGGCAACAGCCTGACATCGACAGATCTGGTCAATTTAGGAAGAGGACTTTACAAGATAAAGGTAATGATCAACAAATTGTATTTCTTGTCATGACTGGTCAGTGTAATCTTTGACTTAACGTAATCATTCCCTATTTTCAGCTGACTCTGGAGGCCGAAAAAAAAGTGGTGCAATCCAGAGAGCTATTGGACACCATTGTCAAAGAAAACAAGGGTTAAGAACTATTTAGGGATAATATCTGTAATGCATTGGTCCCACTGTTAACCAGCTACTTAAAAAGTTGGCACATTTGATAAATCAATAATCCCATGTATTGAATTCTCTGTATCTCTCTCTATGTTCCTCCAGTTGTCTATGGAATCACAACAGGTTTTGGCAAATTTGCCAGAACAGTCATTCCTGTCAGCAAGCTCAAGTAAAGACAACATTTCGCATTTTCTTTGTCCCCATTAAATCTTCTGTTTGAGAGTGATTGGTTTTAATGTGCTGACGTGTGTTTGTTCCACAGGGAGCTGCAGGAGAACTTGGTGCGGTCACACTCAGCAGGTAAAAAAAGTTAAATTAGTAGTCTAGAATTAAACATTTAAACATTTTCAGAGCTCCAGACAACATTTTTAGCTTTTGTTGCATTTAAATCAGCACCACCAATGATATGGTTTGCTTTTTGTAGGCGTTGGAAACCCTCTAAGCCCAGAGAGGACCCGCATGCTGCTCGCTCTGAGGATCAATGTTCTGGCCAAAGGGTACAGTGGAATATCTCCGGAAACGCTTCATCAAATGATCCAAGCCTTCAACGGTGAGCCTCATTTACCTCGTCTGACCGGTGATATCAGCTTCAGTTAACTGCTGATACCTTCATTAAGGGATCAGTATCTGGGAAGCTGGATGTCATATGCAGAGGTGGAAGAAGTACTCTTGTACTCAAGTAAAAGTAGAAATACCAAAGTGTAGGAATACTCTGTTACAAGTAAAAGTCCTGTATTCAAAATGTTACCCAAGTAGAGGTACTAGTTTTGGCATCTAAATAAACTTAAAGTACCAAAAGTAAAAGTACTCACTATGCAGATTGGCCCATTTCAGAATCATGTGTATTATATGTTTTCATTTTAATCATTGATGCATTCATTTGTTTATCAAGCTTGTAAAGGTGGAACACATAATTACTTTATTTACTGAAGGGTAACATGTGAATTTAATCCAGGTGTAACTAAAGTTTTATTTAAGTGTTGATTGTATTTTTTGTATCATTTATCCATATCTGCAAAGTAACTAAAGTTACAAGGTAAATGTGGTGGAGAAAAAGTACAATATTTACCTCTCAGTTGTGTTGGAGTAGAATTAAAAAGTACCATATATACGTATACTTGAGTAAAGTACAAGTACCTCAGAATTGTTCTTAAGTACAGTACTTGAGTAAATGTACTTCATTATTTTACCCCAATGGTCATATGACTAATCTTATCCCTCCCTCACTCACTCTGCAGCCTCCTGCCTCTCCTTTGTGCCAGAGAAGGGAACAGTGGGTGCGAGTGGAGACCTGGCTCCTCTTTCTCACCTGGCCCTGGGGCTGATGGGAGAGGGGAAAATGTGGTCTCCCAAGAGCGGTTGGGCAGACGCCAAATATGTAAGATTTACCTCTAATACTGACTTCCATGGTTGTACAACAATGACTTGCCACATGCTCCAGGAAATGTGCTTTGTGTTAGTTTCGAGTGACAGGTTGCAAGGTCCAATAGAATAACATGTTTGCTTTTGATGACCCTTGACATTTTACATGTTTTTTCTCCTTTCATCTCTGAGGTCCTAGAGGCCCATGGACTGAAGCCCATATCACTGAAACCTAAAGAGGTAATGTTTAAAACCAGCCGTGCTCTCTCATATTTGATTTGTTTGCACCCAACAGCCTGACCCAGGGTTCACTGGGGACATGTTTTGCCCTCTCTTCAGGGTACAAAGTGTATAAGATTAATATCAGTGTTTATATTTACAGTTATACGAGTGCTCAAAGCATTGCATTCTTCTAGTGGCTTTTAAAGTGTGAAAATGTGCAACTCACTCCCAGTCTTTACCTCCCAGGGTCTTGCTCTGATTAATGGGACCCAGATGATCACGTCTCTGGGGGCCGAGGCTGTGGAGCGAGCCGAGGCCATCGCTCGGCAGGCCGACATCATCGCTGCTCTGACCCTGGAGGTGCTGAAGGGAACCACCAAGGCCTTTGACAGTGGTGAGCAGCATCAAAAAACGAAATGGAAACGTTTACCTTTAAACTTCAAAATGTGATATCTGTTCAATCTCTCCTCAATTTGTGCTCTCATCCTGCAGACATTCATAAGCTGCGGCCCCACCCCGGACAGATCGAGGTGGCCCTGCGCTTCCGCTCGCTGCTGGACTCTGATCATCATCCATCTGAGATTGCAGGTCAGGGGACAGGGCCATATCCTAAAACAGACAAATAACACAACATCCACAGAATTATTTTTATATGCTGGGCAGCAGTGTTGCCTCACATCAATAAATGTGTCGTAAATGCTTACAGAGCCACAATGAGTAAGGTTTGCATGTTAGTCTTCGATATCTCTAGGGTTTCCTCCAAACCAAAACACAAACATCTGTGAAGAATATTTATACCCCTGCACTCGGTTGAGGTACTGCTTTCACTGTGGCTGCCAACAGCTCGTAAATACTTAGTCTGGTTTAAATGCAGAGGGAGGATCTTCCCAGAAGGATTAATAAAGTATTGCTTTTGGTAACATGATGGCTGCTTTGCATTCTTTGATATGTAGTTCTTAATGTGTGTGATTGGTATGTTTTTCCAGAGAGCCACCGGTTCTGTGACAGAGTGCAGGATGCCTACACCATGCGCTGCTGTCCTCAGGTAACCTCAAATCAAGTTGATTTATTCATCCCAAAATCTTACGTCACACTTGTGCTGGATTGTGGTGATGAGCAGAGAAATCAGATCACTGGAATTGAAATAAAACTGTTCTAAAAATGTTGTTTACTTTACTTACCTTACTTACACAGGTCCATGGAATCACCAATGACACAATCAATTTTGTCAAGAACATCATCAATACAGAAATCAACAGCGCCACTGACAACCCTGTATCCTTCCTCATCGTAAAAATGTTAAGACTGTTTCATAAATCTAGACGTGTCACTTTAGTCTCTGCACTGAACAATGTATGTATACATACATACATATATTGGTTCAACCAAACAGTTTTCTGCTCAAAACTGTTTGTTGGCTTTTATTGCAAATCAGATGTGATAAATTTTTCTTAACGGCCATAAAAGATGGTGTTTTCCGAAAGAGGAGAGACCATTTCAGGTGGGAATTTCCATGGCGAATACCCGGCTAAAGTACGAAAGAAGTGATACAATTATTTTTTTGTTATGTTTAGTAGTTTTGTTGTCCTACCTCTCATTGCCTTTTCATTTTATTATTTTAGGCTCTGGACTTTTTAGCCATTGCGGTCCATGAGCTGGCCTCCATCAGTGAGCGCAGGATCGAGAGGTTGTGTAACCCGTCTCTGAGCGAGCTGCCGGCCTTCCTCGTCAACGAGGGAGGACTCAACTCCGGCTTCATGATCGCTCACTGCACCGCTGCTTCCCTGGGTAAGTGTGCACATTTCTTTATTTTTTAAATAAAAGCGCATAAACACAAGTAAAGGAATTAGGTGACAATTATATTTTTGGTAAATAAAATAGATATTGTTGGGGAGTCATTAAATAATATATATGTTGTTGTAAAGTTTGGCAGCATTTGATCATTATATTGATTTGTATTTATGTCCTTTTTTAACTGTCTAGTTTCAGAGAATAAGGTTTTGTGTCATCCATCGTCTGTGGACTCCTTGTCCACCAGCGCAGCCACAGAGGACCACGTGTCCATGGGGGGCTGGGCTGCCAGGAAGGCCCTAAGGGTCGTGGAGCATGTGGAGCAAGGTAACTCATTTTTTAAAATCCAGGTACGATTGGATTATTGTTACTACTAATATTTAAGTAAATAACAGCATTCCAGTTACTTAAAGTGAAAAAAAACGTATTTACTCCAATGCAAGGAATCCATTGGCTGCACTACATGAACATTTCCGATCTATTTTATGTGCTATTCCTTTGCGATTAAAAAAGAAATGGACACATGTTGCTAAACTATTTAAAGTACAAGTTAAAACATGCAATGGGCTTCACAATCTCACACATAGTTTAGTACATTTATGAAAACAATTTTGTATTAAAGTATTTTTAAAGCCCTATTTCTGATCTCATAATCTCATACTATACATACACTCTAATGCTTTCAGTGTGCAGCCTCACTGCAAACACAGGATTGTCACTTATCACGCTCATATAGAGACATCAGACAGCCAGTTTACATTGAATGGAGCTTGAGTTTATAAGAAACAGGGTTGCATCACATGTTGTGTAACATTTCCATTTTTTGTGACAGAAATTATAACCACTACAAATAGGACTTATCTATATACTGTTGGATTGTTTTCAGAATAAAGTGTCCTGACGGGAATAATCTTGACAAGTGAACAAGTAAGAGATATAATTAATATTGTTAAATCTAATGTTTTTTTCTGTGCTCAGTTCTTGCTATAGAGCTGTTGGCAGCCTGTCAGGGTATCGAGTTCCTCCGCCCTCTCCGCACCACCACTCCGCTGGAGAAGGTCTATGAACTTGTGCGCAGTGTGGTCAAGTAAGTCAAACAGATGTGGCCAAGGTACACGACTCTCAGTCCACTGAAACAACGTAAAGGATGGTTAATATTTATCCACTGTTCCACTTCGGACTCTCTCTTCTTCTCTCTCTATTCTGATATTGACAGACCGTGGATGAAGGACAGATTCATGTCTCCGGACATTGAAGCTGCTCACAGACTTCTACTTGACCAGAAGGCAAGTGACATTCAATTGTGTCCCGGCTCCCACCTATGGAAATTAAAGATAGAATTGTAATTTTTTTACATTTTTATATTTTAAACCCAGGTGTGGAATGTGGCCAAACCTTATATCGACAAGTATAACACCGAGGTCATCCCAGAGTCTCGCCCAATCTCTCCGACCGCCTTCTCTCTGGAGCCGCCGGTGTCACCGAGGAAGCGATGTCGTCATGAGTGAAAACATGTCTGATCTTTGCTATTTTTAATAAAAAAATACCCTTTGCATTCCAAAGATTTATTTAAAGATGCAGCATTGTTTTGTCCCTTGTAGACTTAATTCATAAGTAGATTTCTGGCCTTTTTAATCCTTGGTGTTTTAGTCATTTAAGAATTGGTGCTGTTCCTCTGGTAATTTTGGGTGGGTTGAACTTATATAGCTTGAACACCTCTGTGCACTAGAGTTGTATTAATCTAGACTTTTGTTGTCCCTTTAAAATGTGCCTAATTTAGTTTTTACTGCCACATTACTACCTCAGCCATTGTGACCTTTTCGCATCCAAAAAGCCCTTAATGATGTAACACAAACAATACTATGATTAAATATTGTTGTTGTTTCTCTGGTATTATCATATGAAATCTAAAATGATTGTCATCTGTATATTTCCACAATATTCTCCACAGCAATACAACTTTTGAAAGCTGCATTCTTTAATTGTTTGTTTGATTGTGTAATTCTTCTTTTCTGCTAACTATTACTGTTAATATGTCTCTACATTTAAGGTGCTTTTTTGTTTGACAGACACAGATACATTCACTTATTTCTGGCTTGTTTAACAGTATGTTGAGATCACTTTTAGAAGAAACAATGGTGGAATTATTTAAGAAGTAGTTATAATAAAGTTACTGCTATATTTCTGTCGTTAAGATGTTTGGTACCTCCCACCATGATTAAGTAAATGTACTCAAATTCAAAATCTTTACTTGAAGATATACATTTTTTGCTATTTGCACTTTTTTTCTAAAACATTTAAGAGGGAAATTATGTGAATGTATTATCCTCCAATTTACTTACATTACAAAACATTTCTCTGACAGCTAGAATAATTATTTACTTTGCAGATTCAGATGTTATGTACAAAACGTTTTAAAAATACAATAGTCTGTGATAAATGTAACTGTGCAACATATTATTTTTACGTACATTTTGCACTGAACACTTTTGTACTTTTACTTCAGTTACATTTTTAATGGAGGATTTTTTTAAAGGAGGATTTTTACTTGATACAGTATTTGTAACTTTTAATTTGCAAATTAAGAATTATGTCAAATAAATGTCTAAAATAACAAGAAAATTGACATAATTGACCAGTGCCCGAGGCGATGTGTTGGATGTCAATCATACTCAAAGGTAGTCAGTTTACCATCATATATGCAATGGAAAAGAAAGCCTCGCTGCCCCCTTCAGGTGCTGTGAGGAAACACCTGAGGTAGATAAAGAGGTGCATCAAAGAGCTGCAGAAAGCAGCAATGGTCAACAAATTCAAAGGTTACACAAACAATTCATCACAGATAGTAGCACAAGGGGCAGAAGTCTGTTGTTCACAGAAATAGTTCAACCTTAGAATAAAGCCTTTGTCATTGTGTGCTTAGCCTCACTGGAAAAGTCCAGTTGCAATCTCAGCCTTTTCTAGACATTTAACCTGAACGTTTGGTGCTGCTGAATTTAGTTTACTGCAATATTTGACTGAATTTTAGTGGTGTAAGTCAACTAAGAATTTATTTATCGGAGGAGGGCATTATTAATATGTCTGTGGTTGTTCAGAAACATGCATGCATTGATCAATCTAATCAATATACAGTACAACCAATATTAATAATATGATTATAGATTATTATTATATTATTTTAATCAAATGTTGCTTGCCTATATTACAGAATATGACAGCCGCATGCTCGAACTGTATTTTTTCCTATATTTTTCCTAATTCTGTATTTTATATTATCCATAATTAAAAAAGGTTCTGTTAAATCATCACTTCACTTTTAATATAGTAATAATAATAATAATAATAATAATAATAATAATAATACATGGTATTTGTATAGCGCTTTTCCTAATGCTCAAATACGCTTATATGTAGCCTATATATAACTATAATATAGTTATAATAATGCAGTAAACTAAATGATTATAATATAGTCCGTACTATATTATGGTGACAGTGTCATTAATTGTTTGCGTGTGTTGTGTACATTTTGTATTTCTGTGTCTATTAGTCCAGAAACTACGAATAAAACGTTATATGGGGAAAAAATGGGTCTCCTTCGAGCCGGATTTGAACCAGCGACCTAAGGATTTCAGCTGATTGCCTCTACAGTCCTCCGCTCTACCAACTGAGCTATCGAAGGGACGATGTTCAGGGCAAGCGTGATACAAATTTTAAAGAGGACTTAATGTATCAGTGTTAATGTTCGTAGATCTTTTCAACAAAGCTAACAGCTAACTAAAGCGTTCAAATAGACGTAAAAGCCACGCGCTAATGTAATGTAATCTACACTACCGAACGTCCGCTAGCTAGTTAGCTAGATAGCTCCAGCTAGCCAAAGTAACTTAGGCACTACCATTCATTTAGCTTTCAACAAAGATAGTCACTGCGTCGACTGAAACTCTTTGGGAAGAAATACATTGGACGTAAGTAGCTAGCGTTGCAAGCAAACCCTCAAAAATAGCGGTAGTTTTAAAGAAAAATACTGATGGCCTAAAGTTAGTAGCTAACAGATTTAAATGAACGCCCAAGCTAGCTACCTGTTATTTACGTTAGTAGGTTACGTTCTTACGTTTCGTTTCTCACACAGTTTGCTGAGTTGCACACCTTTGACCCATCCTACTTTTTAAACAAATTAAAAAGAAATGAAGCTAAAGATTGGTACGTGACTGGTGCACTTATAAATATGCAGTTTTAATCGTACCTTTGTTGCACTATAAACAGAAACTCACAGGTAAGCGGTGCTTGCTAAAGATCCACCTCAGGAGTATGCCAACGTTTGTACTAGTTCCATGTGTTTAGCCTTAAATTCACACTGGGCTACTTGTTTTGCTCTGAAACAATTAACGATCAATTAACAGGCCTTTTTGCTTACCTGTTAATGCAATACAAACAACAGAGCTTCAATACAGACAATTGTTTGGTATGAATTTAGCTCTTGTGAAACATTGCAACTATATGAATGGATGTATTTTTGTGTATTTGTGCCAATGTTCATTGTGTGCTGGTTTTTACAGTGTTTTTGTCATCCAGCTAACAATAAGAACATTTAAAAATAGGAGGTAGTCTTATTAAAAACTGAAGCTAGGCCAGTAGGCCCAATACCACCAGAGAACTAACTCCCCTTAACAGGTAATTGTCATTGATTATAAGCTTAGATCTCATGTTTAACAACATCATTTGGACGTTTTAGTGACTGTAATCAAACTAAATGACTATAATAAATCAGCCTGGATTGTTTTAAAAGCTGTAGTTACAGAGGTGTGTTCCTGGGGTCAGACATCAGTTTGAAAAGTGGTAACCAGCAGCCACTCTTATCATCACTGCCATCATTTACAGTGCTATAAACAACAGGGAAAAGCAGGCGTAGGCCTACTGTTTTTCAAAATGTTTTTGGAGGATTTTATCTGTGTATATCAGAAACACTGTGTTGTTGTCTATGCATTACTGCTGCAAAGGGGATATTTTAGATGGTTAGCCCTGTGAAGGGAACGTGCATTAAACATTACAGTTACAAGAGTAGATTTCTAATTATAAATAGGAAGGATCTTCAACAAGCTTTGCTACTGCACTTCAAACCTACACAAATTATCCTGTGCATGTCTTAAATTCATATTTTATGTTCATTAAACTCCTTTTGATGACAGTAGTGGAAGATCTAAGAATTATATTTTAGTTGTGATTCTAGTTTTTTACAGTTTTGTCTATTTTTTAGGTTGTACAATCAGAAAATGCAGGACAAGACCAGGAGTCACCGCTCAATACCTAACCCTTCTTTCGCAATTTCAACCACTAGGCGGCAGTATTCCCTTATTTTCTTTCTTGAATCAACACACTTATTGTATGCTATTAGATATTTTTTTAATTGAGAAAAAATCAGCGCGTTTAGGGTTCAGGTCAAACAAATGTATTTACTTTTAAAAATATAGTGTGTCCTTGACTTCAGTACCTTGTGAGGGGGTTTGAGTATCAGGACATTATGGTTTTACCTTGGATTGCATGTGATGTAACCATAGACTGTATATGTAACCTATGGATGTAACGAGTAAATACTAACATGCAAGGGGAAATTCAGTTTTCAAACCTTCTCACACTGCAATTCCTCACATTGTTACATAACAGCACCAAGCAAGGGGCATACCCCTGCAGAATTAGATTTTAGCATTACTTAATAAACCCATTATACATGAACAAGATTGGGGAAGTACAATCTGAGAAGCTATTGGTATCAGTGAGTGACAGAAAAATACCAGTTTTTGAACACTGCTTTACTTTGTGCGAGTATTTGATGTTTATCTTGAGAGGTTAAGTCAATCAACAGACTAAGATTTCCACATTTAAAACATAGCAAAAACCAAATATGATGCATGTTACAGTGCCACCTACTACCTATAGCCCTACAGCTACATGAACATTGAAGCGGTGTGATGCATCAATCATATTTATGTAGTAATATAACAAAGGACCTTTGTGTTTTATGTTAACTCTTACTTTTAATAAATATTTTACCGATTACATCTGTCTTTACTTGTAGTGTTTTTTTCTTCCATTTTGCCACTTTGACCTTGTAAAGGATCTGGATTCTTCCAAAACCATTGGGGAAAGCTCAGGGAAAAGCTCAGGGAGACTCAAACCAAAAAGACAGACAAGGAGTCTGTTGAGTATAAAAGAGATGAGAAAATTCCTATCAGTTAGGTTTATTAAAGGCTTCAAATGATAAATAGCAATACTTGCTGTCAGTCTGCTCTGTGTAAATTAAGATATATTCAGCAGGGTCATGCTAGTGAGGCAGCAGACATTCCTCTCATAACACAGGCAGGCTCGAATCTTCTCCATCCCTTACCGAGATTATCATCCTGTCCGCCCCTGCACTGAGAATCCCCTGGGAGCTACTTAACCTCACCTGCCTGAGGTAAAGTCTGAAGGGTAGATCTTCCAGACACGTTACTATCCATCATAACAGCTTCAACATTAATGTTATCCTCATTCCAGCACCCACAGTCAAATGTTTTACGGCTCTCTTTTTCATTGAAGTGTTTTTAAAGCACTAAATAAAAACTAAATGGCACAGTCGGTGGAAAAGTAAAGAAGATTTTTTTCTCTCAGCAGTTTTAGCTGGGAAAGCCAGAAGACATCTTCATTATTAACAACAGCCAGCAGGTCTTCTATCAGCGTTCCAAGGTCACTCTCTCAGTCAGGTCCTCACGGGCCGTCCCATGTGACCAATAATACTTTTTGTAAGACAGGCGCCTTTCAGTGTTTTTACTATCACCATATACAATAGATCACAGTTTCTGACGGCTGTTCAACATGGGCATTTTTAAATGAGACCTACACAATTATGGTCAATTAAGTAATTAAAACATCAATGTGTCCCATCTACATTCTGCATGCCAATGGAATACACATGCTGCCATGACAACAAATGTGGGATGAAAAAAGTATATCTATCAAATCTAATACACTAATTAGTATTTAGTATAATTTTGTGGAGGTAAGTGTGCAGTAGATTACAATAGTATACTTTTGTATTGATAGGAGCTGTAACTGTTGAGCACTGAGATTATTTTCCTATTCAACATTTCACAAACAACAGGTAAAAGCACACATCTGAAGTAGTCTATATGTTTATGAGGATCATCGTGTTTTCAGGCAGTGAAAAGAGTTTCCTTTTCATAAATACAATACAACTTTCAAGAATTTCCCAAACCGGGACAAATAATTTCCCAAACTGGTATCAATAAAAGTATATCCATCTAATTTATTTATTTATGAAACAACATCTACACAGATACATTTGGACAGAAAATAAATTGTGAAGATACTTATCGTTTTTAGTAATGTAAAACATAGGGTTACTATCAGTATGATGACCATGATACAGGGGAAGCAAGCAAATAGTTAAAAAAAAAAAAAAACATTAAAATGTGATCTTTGATATTAGAAATGTCCACCTGTTTGGCAGTATTTCAGTGCTCACCTGTCAGATACAAACTAATAACGCACACCTGTAGTTTGTACAATGATAACAACCTGACACTCTTCCTCTTGGTCTGTAATACTGTATGTTTTTTTTTTGGGTTGCTTTTATTCATGCCATATGTTAGTGACACAAGTACAGTTCGCCCTCTGTGGGTTTTCCGTTACCACTCTCATAACACTAAAACATAAAAGTGGGGCACATCCCCCTGCCTGTGCTTCGTGAAGGTGAAACTCCCACTCCTCCTTTGTTTCTGTGTCCACTTTAAAACCCAGGCTTGTGCTCAGTCATCTGGTGAGTCTTTCCTGTGCAATAAGCGAGCGTGTCAAAAGGTGACATAAAATATAGAGCATAAACTTCCAGAAGTGTCGGTGGAGGGGGTGAGGGGAATGTGTGTTGAGGCATTTACTCGAGGTAAGTTGTATCAAGAGACTTTCTACTGTAATTGTATAATATAAATACCCAACTGTTGCTGCCAGATAAGTTACATCATGGAAAGGGTTGCATTTTTGGACAAATATTTACATACCGCAGATCCTTTTTCACTTTGGTGTAATTTCAGATGAAACTGTCTGATAAAATGAGGGCGAGCTGAATGTTATGACTAGAAACAAGCAGACAGATAGCAATGATAAACGTCATAGAAATGGAAGCAAAGAGAAATAAATATAGTGACAGAAGGTGTTTGGAGCCCGCTGTTTATTGCCTATAGCCTGTGGGCAAGGCACCTACCATCCTCGCCTCGCCTGCAGCGTGTCTGGCTTTTTGTCTGGCTTTTACAGGAGAGTAGACACATTAGTTACAAGGGTTGAGACGGTTCAGTGAGCTGAAGGTACTGGGTGACATGGCAGCATTGGGAGGGGGGGGATATCCTTTTACAGTCTGGAAATAAAGCAGCACTGGACCCTTGTCAGTCATCTTATTGGGCCATTAGATGTCGAGGCCCCAGCAGCACCACTGAGGTCCAGCAGCAGACTGTAGACAGGCAGGCATAAAGGTAATTTAACATGAGAGTAGTTGTTTCATCCCATGTTTCCATTTGGTATTTAATGATCCCCTCTGACTGTACTGTAATGTTTGGCATTATTCAAATGTTCATACGCCTCGGCTTGTCCAAGCATTGAATATGATTATGGCAATAACTCGTTTTTTTTATTGACAAAGAGAACAGTAATTTCTCCTTAAATGGAATAGTTAAATTACAGTTTGGATAATATGTTTATTATTTTTCTTGCTGAGAATTTGATGTTTAATGTAAATATGAAGCTACAACCAGCAGCCTGTTAGCTTAGCTTAGCAAAAAGACAGGAATTAGCTAGCCTGGTATTGTAAAGTAACAAAATCCACCTTCAAGCTCTTCAAAATCTCACGTATTAGATGCTACATACAGTATCTTACTTGTTTAGTTATACAAAATCTGAAGTGTGAGTACAACACATTGGCGTTTTCTGGGGGGGTTAGGTATAATAATAATAATAAATTATATTTATATAGCGCTTTTCTACAACTCAAAGACGCTTAATATAATGCTAATATGATTATAATATTAGTATAGGCCTTTTTGTTTGCTGGTTGCAGTAACCTCCTGTTTTCTCAGCTGACAGGAATCCTGAAAGTGAGGGTGTGCAACAACAAAAAAGGTTTAGGCACATTTTATAATATTCTATATGTATGGATTAAACAAACAAGTTATAATTGTGTTAATCAGTTAGTTTTAGAGTTGTTTTTTAGTTGATTTTATTACTAATGGACAGCGCAACGTTTTCCCACTGGTATCAGCCTTTGTGCTAAACTAACCTAATCCCATGCTGGCTGTATATCTTCTTATCACTAAAGCGAATAAAGGTATTTCCCAAAATATCCTTCTGTGATTCAGCTCAGTAGAATTCAAGAGGTGAAGCAGTGCAAAATGAAGAACAGCTGGTCTTAAAGAGAGTTAAGGAATTTGTTTGTCATGTGTGTTGCTTTCATCCTGCCAGGGGAATACACCACAGACTGGCTGAGATTAGACATCCTTCCTCTGCAGCATTTTTCACGGTGACTCCTGGGATTTTAGGATCTAAAAACATGCAAGTGATGTACAAAGACCTTTGCCCCGGCGGATCATCTGGAGACAACCAAAATAGCCCATGCAAATCTAAAGACATACAGACGTGAACCCTGTTTGGAACAGAACAGGCCGTCACTGACGGGACTAGCAGTATTCAAGGAATGTCCTGATCCGGGACGCCTCAGGGAGGAGACTGAGGAAGCCCCCCCTTCTCCTACTTTAACATATACACACACATATGAGAAGATGATACATGTGACAGGCCATGTTCACATGTGAGAACAGATTACTCCTGACCTCATGTATTCAGAGGTGATGCATATTCTCAGGGACACCTTTCCCTTTTCATCTTCACTCAGCCTGTCCTGTCTTTAGATGTCTACGCTCTAAAGTTTTTACATGGTATCAAATTGTGGTAAGCCACTGGCAAACTACCTGTTGTATCAAATGACCTTTTCTTTCTTCTTCATACATCTCTTTTGACACAATGAGGTGATGTCACTTTTTGAGTTTAAAAAAAAAATGGTGTGCAACCTGATGATTATTGGGGTCAAGGGTTGTGCGACCCCTCAGGTCTCGGGCTGCTGTCTGTTTGACAGGGCAGGTAAAGCGAGGTTAATGAGTAGCAGTTAGAAATAAGTGAAATGTGGCAGGAATGCATCACAATCACATACTTGTCGGTCAGCACTCAAGAGCCTGGGTGGTTTGTGGAGGCAATCTAAATGTCTCCCTTATTGTTTTAAACCAGTGATTTTCTACTTTAAATATGACAACAACCAACTTTATCATTATGGATTGAGAAAGAATACAAGTTAACAATGTTCTGGTGTTAAAAAGGCTTATTATAAATACATGTATTAGTTTGAGGCTAATTAAAATGATCATTTTGTTGAGGGTGATGACAAAGTGTTTACACATCATTATCATAATCAAAACATCCACTTTAAACTGCATGTATTGTATGCAAAGAAGTCTTTAAAAGTTTGCATATTGCTCCTTTTTTGAATTTGGGGAACCAGTGTGGGCGGGGTCTGGGAGAAGACAAGAGGAGGAAGGCGGTGCTAACCTCTTCATATTCCCAAATGTCAATGAAGTAGCCACAGCAAATTGAACCCTGAAGTGCTTGGGCTGAAATAATTTGAGTGTAATGACTGCAGTTAAATCTAACGAGGCGTTTCAACACCATGAAAGAGAGATGAAAGCTCAATTCTGCTGAGTTTGTTTTACTTCCGTAAGCGTTTGGCAGTAGATATTTATCGAAAAGGAACATGTTGGATTATTAACGACTGGATATCTTTGGATCAAGCTGTTGAGTACGTCTTCTTACACGACAGGTGATTTTGTGTGAAAGTACAACAACCTCTCCAGGATGAGACTGTGGACTTTACTTGTCATTTTCCCGATGTGCGCATCCTCTCCTCTGCCAGCCGGTGAGTTTGAGACTTTACGCACGCACTTTCTGAATGTGTTAAAAACAAGCATTGCCCGTTCTAATCTGGGAAAAGTTGTATCCACGTGCCTAACAGCATCATATGAGCAAGAAAGGGAGTTGAGGAAAGCGCGAACTGAACATCGCAACATATGTTCAACAGTAATTGTCTTTAACCTGACTCAAATGTTACTCTATTGAACGTCTCTTTTCCCCTTACAGAAGTGTCTAAATCAAAAGCTGTGGAGAGCCGCTGCTCCGGCCGAGCCTGTAACCCGCGCATGGGCAGCTTGGCGCAGGGCAGAGTCCTGAGCACCCAGTCGGTGTGCGGCTCCAACTCCTCGGAGCCCTACTGTGCATACAGAGATACTGCCTCCCCCCGGAGCAGGGAGTCATGCTCGCCAGCAAAATGTAGCAAGTGCAACTCCGCCATCCCCGGCCAGGCGCACCCTCCCTCCGCCATGAGCGACTCCTCGTTCCGCTTCCCGGACACCTGGTGGCAGTCTGCAGAGGGGGTGAAGGAGGAGATGCTCCAGCTGGATCTGGAGACGGAATTCCTCCTCACCCATCTCATCCTGGTGTTCCGCTCCCCCCGCCCCGCTGCCATGGTGCTGGAGCGATCCCAAGACCATGGGCACACGTGGAGGGCCCTCAGGTACTTTGCCAGTGACTGCGAGGAGGTGTTTGGCCTGGCAGAGGGGTCGTCAGTAGGGGAGAGTGGAGCAACTTGCACCTCCAAGTATTCAGGAGCATTCCCTTGCACCAGAGGAGAGGTGAGTGCTGCACATTGCATGGATTGGAAAGTGGTGTGACAGTGAGAATGAGAGGGGTATGGCGGGGGGCCATACAAAAATACATACTACTGCTGCACGTAACATAAAAAGTAGAAAGCAATAACAAAAAACATGTTGTTTTACAGAGTAATAGGTACATCACTTCACTGGAAACAAACTATGATGAACTATGTCCTGCCTGCTTAAGTGCTTTTGACAGCTCAGGGGGGAAAAGGAGCTGGAAAATTACACTCCCTCACATCTTTACTTTAAAGTTAGGATGCAAATCTGACCTGTTGGTGGTATTTCCATCCCAAAATCCATCACTTTTTCAAATGCATTATAAAGTAAGAATGCAGAGTTATTTAACAATCGAATAATTTATATAACAGTTCACTGGCAAATTATGTTTAGGGGATGACTTGCAGTAGACAATGGTGTCTGATCCGTTAGATATACTTTGAATGACTGAAATGAATATTGCTTCTACATTTATTTCCAATGTTTGAGTGAATAATCAAAGTGATGTTTATTGCGAGTCCCACTGTTACACATTACATCAGAGAAAAAGCTCTCCACATTCACAAAAAGAAAACTTGATTTATGTTGATTGTTGTTATTTGAAATTAGCAGCATTGTCAAAACAAACTATGATCATATTGCCAGAATTTATTTCCACAAAAGGTTTGTCTACGACAATATACAGAAGAATGACTTCCCAGCCATAATCTTAACTGAATTAAGACTCCATTAATACACTTAGGTCAGGGGCCATTTATAGGTCACCTCTGTGTGAGCAGGATGCGGTCACTCAATACTGGATTGTGAGGTTCTTCCTGATATCTGAAAGTGACCTCACTGAAAATGCTGCCAGAGATTCCCTCAGCACTTCTCAGCAACAACACTCACCATCTGCCTTGCTCTTGTTGTCAATTTATTGCCACATCGATTTACTTTAATCTGATATCACACAGCACTGAACAAACACTAGCTTTATAAACTGACCTCCTCTGATACGTTCTTTTGTTAGGCCCGTTCTTTAAGCCACAAACTCTTTTGATATGCAAGGCTATAAGATAAATTCATCTTTACCTCTAATGCATTTTTGACACTGCTGTACCACCACAGATGGTCTAAAAGCGAGACTCTCACTGGATACTAAAGATTTGTTTTGCTCCAAAGAGCCTCAGACCACGCTGGGAGGTTCTGGTTGAACGTCTGAATGAATGCTGTACTGTGTATGGCTTTGACTGATCTCATAATTGCAGTGTGTTTGCATCAAGTATGTGTCTTGCTACAGTATGTCAGCTCTCTTGTGTAAGCCTTTTTATAATTAGTGTCTCTGTTGCACAACAGACAAAGACATCACAAAATGTTGTGTGAAAATGTAGAGTTTGACATGAAGTAACCCTTCAGACATCGTATACTTAGCTTTAACTCTCTGCTTGCAGTAATGAGCTGAATGATACACATTCAGATTGGTAATTTGCAGTTATTTTAGCTACAGTAAATCTTGTTGTTTACATCTGTAGGTACCACTAACCATATGATGTCATTATACAACATGAGTTTGTGCTATTGCAGAAGTGTGTCTCTTGTGTATAATTCAAACAATGTAGGATGTATACATGGACTAATGGTGGCACTGACTTACTGTTATATGTCACAGTTCAATTTAATAATATAAATTAAGGATAAAAAGCTATTGGTTTTTAATTCTTAAAAACAGTTTTCTTTTCTACTGAAACACAGGACTGCTGAGATTATTTATATTAAACCGGAGGTATTGAGTACATGGTTTGTCCATACTGATGTATTTATACATATCCACATTTGCTTTCTACTTTCGATTTGAATCCTTTAACATTCCTAACTCAATCTTTATTGTGTATCTGACAGTTTTTTCATTCCTGATGTTGCGACAAAGGGGTCATGTGCATATTTTCATAAACAGACGGAGAGGACGTATCTGAAAGATCAAATTCATCTAAACTTAAAAAGATAGAACAAGAACCATTTGTCAATGTTTGGTTTGGAGCGAGCCTGATTTTCTTAGAAGAGCATTTTTTTTTTTATAAGCATGCAAGGCGAACCAGATTGATGCCTGTTTTTTATTATGCAGGCGGAGAAAAAAGAGAAACTGACATACTTTGTGTTTAGTCATGGTCTGTCATGGTCTGTCAGTGTCTCTAAGGTCAGCTGTTTCACATGTTAGAGAGGCTTGAACAAGTGGAGTAAAACAGATTTTGAGTTTTGTCTTTGCTTTAATCCCCAGGTAATCTACAGAGCGCTGTCTCCCTGGGACTCGGTGGACCCGTATGGACCCGCCGCCCAGGACCAGCTCATGATCACCAACCTGCGCGTCCGCCTGCTGCAGCGCCAGCAGTGTCCCTGCCAGGCCAAACACCCTGGAGCCGCCCTCCTCCCCACAGACCACTATGCCATCTATGATTTTATTGTCAAAGGCAGTTGTCTTTGCAATGGACATGCTGACCACTGTGTACCAGCCGAGGGCTACCAACCCACTAAACAGAAGACCAACAACATGGTGAGCGATTGTCAGCTGGATTATTTGAAAATACAGCCAGCAGGTGCACCAAACTCAACCTGCTGGTCTGTTGTTGAAACTTACCGAGATATTTTGCTACCCTGACGTCCGTCGGGGGTTTCATTTTGTCTCCATTTGATTTGTTTATGTGGTGAGATTGCGAGTCCAGGGTTAAGGGTTTTGTTCCCACCACTCCCTTGTTACTCAGCTGTGTGCTGGTATGTGCCACTGAAGCTGGAGGCTGCAGTGAAGCCTGGATATCAGGCCCCGGCTTTACCTACCATTACAGGGATTTAAGGATGTGGAAACCTTAATTATGGTATTCAGGATAATGCTTAAACAACCAAAGTCTCGGTCGAGTTAGTCTCTTTACTGTAAATGGAAAATAGAAGCACTAGTTTAATTCCAACACAGTTTAATGGAGTGTAGACATGTTAACTATAAATGTTGGTATGTTGAAACACTTAAGAAGTATTACGCACATCACATTAGGGGCAAGGCTTCAGGAAATCAGGCTCAATGAAAATAGTAATGCTGACTATAGACACAAAAATGAATCAAAATCAGTCAGATCCATGTCAAGCTTAAATGTTTTTAAAAGCTTATCACAACTATATATTCATTTAGAGGCTGATGAAAGACTCATGATTAACCATCCAACCTGCCCAGAGTAAAAAACACCTCAAAGAATTGACAGTTAAAGAAAAACACATTGAAAACTCTTGAATCCCAAAGAATACAGTAAAATATGAGACGGTGTAAAGTATGTTGCAATACTCTTTAGGCAGTGTCTCTGAAGCACATTAAAAACACTATGTGAATAGTTGGGTGCAGATACAATGAAATAACCATGTTTCTGTGTGTTGTTTTCCTGGCAGGTCCATGGCAAGTGTGTGTGCAGACACAACACGGCCGGGCAGCACTGCGAGCGCTGCGCCCCGCTCTACAATGACCAGCCCTGGCAGGCTGCCAACGGCATCACAGGGACACCGCACGAGTGCCAGAGTGAGTGATGGGGCCGGAGAGTAAAATGCAGAGTAGGAAACACAGCATGTAGACGTATCTCCAAGATGAATTTAGACTCATAAATCAGAGGTTGCCTTTTAGACACTCATGCATAACAGAGCCTCTATCTTTAATGTAAGCCCATGTAAAAGTTATCATTGATATCCGGGGCTTGGAGAGGTCCGCCAAGCAAAGAAAAACATCCATGTGTGTTTAATTAAACATATCCATCTCTTCCTAGAGTGCAAGTGTTACGGCCAGGCCAAGAGCTGTCACTTCAGTCGGGGATTGTGGTTGGCTACAGGACGGCGCAGTGGGGGGGTGTGTGACGACTGCCGCCACAACACAGAGGGCCGGCACTGCCAGAACTGTGCGAAGGGCTTCTTTAGAGACCCCAGCCAACCAAAAACGGCCCCTGACTCCTGCAAAGGTATGGCCCTTAAATCTTTTTCTTCAGAGTGTAGCCTTTTTTCCTCCTTAAAGCATAACTCTTCTGGATGAATGCCAGCAGAGAATTCCAATTAAGAGGGGGAGCCTTTGATATTTTGAGGGCAGTAATGGAGATTTGATTTTTCTTTTGACCCTTCAGATTAAAGCAGATTTATCTCTTGATAAGGGCATTTTCCCCCGGCACCTTTCTGAGTCACTGCCTTCCCAGTGATGAGATCGTAAGATGACTCTATTGCGCTCCTAAGCAGGAATGACGGCGACCGCACTGTCTTGGAATGTGACTGTAATTGCAAACAATGGAGGAATTTCCCATGGACCATGCGAGCACATTTCTCCCATTCTTGCCCTTTCCCCCCACCAGGCATGCCGAAGCATTTTTAAGAACAAACAAGCCGTTTTTGGAAACAGATGAAGCAAGTCTGTAACAAAATCAATCTGTCATCACAAGGGACCATCAGGCGGCAGGCCGGACAGCGTGGAGTGGGAGTGATTTACTGTTTGTTTTTGCTGCAGCTGCTGAAAGCATGTTAAATAGACACTTGCAGCTTGCTGCTTGCAACAGGAGGATTATAAAATACAGTTAACCTGAAGAATGGGTAGATGTAGTTAATCCATAATGGAAAGAATTACCTTTTTTCTTTTTGCCTAAAAATCAATAGATTTACTAAGTTATCTGAATGGGTGTCCTTTATTGGACACATTTTATAGAGTTAGCAAACCGCTAACAATGAGCTGATGTCCAGTTCTACAAACAAAATAAAAGGTTGCTTGGTGTCCGTCACAAAGTATTGTACATTTTTGTGTCGATATTACAACTCTGTTACCATGCATCCCTCTGTTAATGTATAACGAAAATTGTATAACATGCACATAAAAAGAGGATAATGAGAAGGAGAGGGTTTCAATTCAGACTGCCCCCTTATTGCACACCTTTATTACTCCCTGTAACTGCAAGTTTATTTTATTGGTGAAATGTTCTCAACTATCTTCTAAATCCAAAAAAAAAACAGTTGCCATGGGAGTTCACTGTGTACACTCTGAGTGTGTTTGTGCTTTCAAGTAGGCTCATCCTTTACACACATGGAAGCTCGCACAGAGTGCCAGAAAAGGAGACGCATGTTTTGACCCACAAATGAAATGTTAACATGCTATTGTTCTCCTCTGCAGCCTGCTCCTGCCACCCTGTGGGCTCCGTCCTCTCTGGAGGTAGGACTCTGTGTAACCCTAGCAGCGGGGAGTGCACTTGTAAGCCCGGTGTCGGAGGCCCACGCTGTGACAGCTGCATGCTGGGATACTGGGGGCTCCATGAATACGGCTGCCGTCCATGTGACTGCACGGGGGATTGTGACCCCTACACCGGGGACTGCATTCCTGGGTGAGAACCAAGACTTTAATACCATATCCATATGTATTTGTACTTGGATTAATCGATGTATGGTGTAGAGGTGGAGTGCATTCTGGATGTTTAACACTGAGTGGAGCCCTGCCTCTGACTGGTTTTACCTCTGCGGCACAGCTCAGATGTGGAGGTCTTCTATACAGCCACCGGCCACATGGGACACAGCAGCAATAACAGTGAGACGGCACTCTTTAGGGTAGAGGAGCTTTTCTCTGCACTGCACCACTCTGGTGAGTCACAGGTCAAATCACACGTAATGCACAGCATACTCATCAGCCCACCCAGACACAATGCAGCTGCTTTGATCTTCAAATCCATACATTATGATGATCTCATTAATCATGTGTCATTTTTACAGAGAAATGCGAGTGTGTGGAAGTCACCCTGGGCAGCCCTAAACTCTTCTGTGCTGCGGAGTATGACTATGGTATGTGCTATATGACAAAGGAAATAATTAAGAATTTAGACGGGGGAAGGTGGGTGAGACCTTTCAACATATGAGTCTGGTTGTTTAAAACCCCCAAAATGTATCTAAAATAAATGTTTAATTTTATATTTGTATTGTTTAGCATTCAGTGCCACTGTCAGTTCTAAAAAAACAGACGATAACAGAATACCAACCTAGAGGCTTCAAGGTAGCAACATGAAGGTAGCTAAAAAACCAAAATCCCTTTATCTACGTCCACTTCTTGTTTACAGTCTACATTATCTCGTCCTTATTGATCCAATCACAGAAACATTGATTTATATTGGTAGTTGTTTGCAAACTATTCAGGGAACCTTTTATTTAAAGCTAGAAAAATTATGCGTTTCTTCTCAAGGTCAAAATTTGTTGCGTGATCAATGCTGGATCATACAACTCTTATGTTGCAACTCTAGTTCAAATTTTCCTTTGAATCTACCAGACTTACTTCCTTTTTAATGCCTCTTATCTAAAATGTGCAGGCTGTCAAAAATCAGCAGTCTCCACGACCAAAGTAGAAAAATGTCGGCAGCGCTCCTTATGACTAATAAACTGATTTGGAAGTGTACAATTGAGTGAAAATGATATTTCGTACTTGTTAGACTGCCCATTTATTTATTTGTTTTTGTCTTGACAGTCCTGGTGGTGAAGGTAATGTCTGCTCACGATAAAGGCTCCCATGCAGAGGTGGAGGTCAAGGTCAAGAAGGTCTTGTACCAGAACCCTCAGATGAAGCTCCAGAGGGGAACCGTCACGCTCTACCCTGAGTCCTGGACCACCCACGGCTGTACCTGTCCCCTCCTCAACCCAGGTCAGCTGCAGCCACTTCCGATAAAACACTTTTTGCTCAGAATGCAGAAGCTTTGTGCTGAATAGAGGACCTTTGTCTATGCTCATCGAGGGTTTGAACGGGTGCCAACGTCCTTGCATCACTCATTTAGATTGGACAATTACAGTTTAAAGATTAGAGCCACCTCTCCCTTATGAGACTATTTCACATCTAACACTTTCACAATAATCATTTCTGGCAACTATATCCAAGCCATCCACATCAGCAAAGTGTTTAACCGTTTGTTTAAATAGTTTTACAATGTTGTGCCCTCTTTTCGCACAATGTGATTTTTCTCCTGTTCAGTAGGGATGTAACGATATATCGAATATCGTGGTAAATAAATGTCTCAATACTGTCGTGAGACTGACAAAATCTACCGCGATTTAAAAAAAAAAAATCTTTATTTAACCAGATTTAACATTAACATTGAGATCATCGATCTCTTTTTCAAGGGAGACCTGTCCAACATGGCAGCAAGTAGGTTACAACATGAACATAAAACAACAGAGAACACAAAAGGACATCGTATTTACAGGGCTACATGTACATACCTAGAGACATTGACAAGTACCAACAGTATATTTATATCTCGCCCTGTCAATAAGCCTCACTTTCTGGGCAAAAACGGTATTGATTTGAAGTGGTGGAGAGACAATGCACAGTTTTACCCACTGCTGTCCCCCATGGCCAAAGCATATCTCTCTGTCTCAGCAACATCAGTACCAAGCAAGAGAGTTTTTTCCACAGCAGGGTATATTGTAAACGCCCAAACATCCCAGCTTCTACCTGGAAATGTGGACATGAAAAAAAAACTAAAATGAAACTTGATTTATTCTATTGCAGGGTCTGATTATTATATTGTTGACACTTTAAAATACTACTATCCTACTAAAATGCTGTACGAATCAGATTTATTATTTAATAAAGAAAAATAATTTAAGTTAAAAAAAAATTCACATTGTTTTCCCTTTTATTTTTCAATATCGCAATAAATATCGTATCGTGGACTTTTTATCGCGATGTTATCGTACCGTGATGGTATCGTTACATCCCTACTGTTCAGTGTATCTTAGTTAAAGCTCAATAAAGCTCATACTCTGTCTCTCCTCCAGATTCTGAGTATGTAGTGGCTGGTCATGAGGACTGGAAGACGGGCCGACTGATGATCAACACAAAGAGCTTGGTTAAACCGTGGAAAGCAACCCTGGGACGCAAAATCCTCCACATCCTCGGAAAATACTGCGGCCGTCGGTAGAACTGCAGCGGGATGGAGACAGTGAGGATAATCTGCGACATACGGTGTGCAGAATGAACAGAGGGACTGTTCCTATTAGGCATTACTTTGACACTAAATAGAAAGCAAACAAAACCCCATGCCTACTACAGGGGGTTTCACAGTTTCTTCTGTTTCTAAAGGGGAGTTCAAAGCCCCGAGAAACAGCTACAACGCCAAAGTGCCTGTGGTAAATCAGCACATACCTCGACTACAGTCACCTAAGAGTCAAAGAGAACAAAGCAAGCCATAAAGACTTTCACCTTAACAAAGACAATGTGTTTTATTACTGTATTATATTTTTCCAGGTTATTTAATTAACAGTAAGCGTGTTAAAAACTCAATTACTCACTTTATTTCCGGGCCAGTGTTGCTGTCAGAATTGATGAGTCAGTCATGCCCTCCTGTATCAATTCAATTTAGAGCTGTTTACTCTGATATCTTGCAAAGGAGCGGACTGAATTATTTTTGTCGCCTCACTGTTATTGGCGATAAATCATGAATGAAGTCAACACCAGATTGTGTGTGGATGTGCTCGATGTCCTTGGCAGGAGTCTGGGACTGTGCAGGTCAGAACAAGTAAATCCTGGATGAGGGGAGAGGATGGAAAAACATTAAAGGAATCAGGCGGCTTAATCTGAGCCGCTCTGCTCTGGCAAACTTGCCCGACTGCTGTCTGACAAGAGCGACACACACTGCGCTCCACCCTCTCCTGTCTGGAGTACATGCAGCCGGCTAACACTCTGGATTTAGTTTGCCCTCTCAGCAGGTTCGCTTACGAGAGTGTGTGATTGTCAGGTTGCTTCAGTCAGACTTGATTCTGTGAGGATTTTCTCCTCTCCTACTTACCATTTGAGGATTCACTTCAGATGGACTCTCTGAACCCTATCTGAACCAATGTGTGTGTGTGAGAAAGAGAACACACACTCTTTAAGCATTTCTCCTCCTGTGACTTCCTCTGCTCCTAGATCAATGTGTATTAAAAGCCTGGGTATTCATTGACATCACAGTTCATCGGATGCAGAGTCCACAGGCCATTTTTTGAGCCAGGCCCAGTTAAGAATAGGTCGGGTCCGCTGTCTCCAAGGAGAAGGACAAACTCTGTGAGGAGACATGAAGCATTCCTCAAACATGACATCAACGCCCGTGTCCTTGTCCCAAAGACCTTACCAAAATAAGAGAAATGGGCTGGAGATTTCCTTGTAAAGAACAAAGTGGTGATTCAGGGGGCGTGAATGTACTTTGCTGTTATGTGATATTTTTAATGCTCTTCCTGTTTATTATATGTTCTTATTTTTGTCCTCTAAGCTGCATAAATAACACATCAGTGTGCTCATTCTTAATGCTTCTGGGAAAAAGTTTGTTTACTTTCCATGACGACTTACAATTAAGCACAAGACAAGAAAATCTTGAGGTAACTTACTGTAATATTTGTATGAGTACAAGTGGCTGACTGGTGATGTTTCAGTACCGCCCTCCTTTGGTTAAAAGAGAGAAATACACCTCCTACAACATCAGATATAGCTGGTTATGTAATTAAGCATGCTGCACTCTAAAGTACTTATAAATATACAAACACAGTAATCGATTCAAGTTTGATAACAATTTATTTCTTATAAAAACTGCATTAAATTAAAATGGAGCAAAGAAATATATAAATATGTCATTGCTCCTCACATGGTAATGAAGCAAAACATTTTCAGGTGAGTTATTCACCCAAATCTTTTTTGCATGTTTGTTTTGCATATATAACTTTTGCATACATCCTAAAAGCATCAAAATATGGCCTAAATGACAACACTACATTTCTTAAAGATATGCCCTTTGTCTTTTGCCTCAATCCTTTGAAAAGTAACTACTATTAAGCTTCTACCAGGATCCAAATCGTTTCGCTCTTGCTTGAATAATGACTTAAAGGTACTAAAGCAGTAGTAATTTAGATCAGAGAAATATTGCATAATTGCGATCGGTCTGCAGAGGTTTCTTGTCTCCTCCTGCTTCTCCTTCAGGTTTGGCGCATGCTTAGTAGTCGTCCCCCCGGCTCACTACCTCCTTGCAGGTGGGCCTGAGTAGGATGGTGTGCTCGTACTGCGCCGTGTAGCTGCCCTTGATGTCGCAGAGCGGAGGGTACGGGTCTATGATGCCAAGGTCACACAGATTCTTCAACGCCATCAGGTACTTGCTCTCACCCAGGCGGTCCAGCCAGCGGCGGCAGAATGCCAGAGTGCCAAAGTTCTCATTGATCACATTCAGCAGATGTTTAGCCCTTGGAAGTCTGCGGCGCAGTAACAACACAGTCATTAGAGAGACAAGACGGAGACTGGCTATTGATGTAAACAAGACTGTATGCTCAGTCTATTTTGTTAGAAATATGGATTAGAAGACAGAATAAGAAGAGCAAATTAACCAAAACACTTTCTCAATTTTGTTTATATTAATACAGCAGAACCAACCTGATTGGTACATGTCCAATGTTGAAGTTTTTCATATAATGCGAGCACTCCATGTCATCGTGGACTGCACCTCTTCCTGTGCTGCCAAATGTCTCAATGGCGTAAGCTTCACCTTCCTAGGAAGCAACAAAAAGAAAGGCAAAACACTTTATTTGGTGACATGTTGAACTAATATGAATGTCTATATTTGTATCTATGCACTTTTATACAGGGCTGAGAGGGTATGATGTTGCAGAAAGGACAAAAAAACCCAGGGGACAGAGTTAATGTAATAAAAGCCTCAAGAAGCCAGAGGCTGACATATTCATATGGAGTCTATTAAGAGCAGCGGGGTCCTGTGTGGCGCAGCGCCTCCTGCGAGTTGATTGACTCGGTTTCATTGGCGTTTTGTATCTCTATCAGCACGTGGCTGTTGTCGGAGTCCCTGTGGTATTAGCTGATAACACTGCGACACCCTCTCTCGATGCACCGATAATCAGTCAAAGAGCCAGCGGCCCCGTGGCACGCCCAGCAGCTCTCTGATCACAAAGAGGGTAAGGGCTCTGTTACACCAACACACTTCAGCTAAAAAAATACAACGCGTAAAGCTGCCACATCAGCAGCAACCCCCTCCTGCAACCATCAGGTAAAATGCTTGACTCAGCGACTTGCCAATTAAAATGCTCAGTTCTCTCCAAATACTACTGCAGCTGTGCGAGTGTGAGGAAGGCGGTGATCGCACTGAGGAAATGTGAGATAGTATAAAAGCATGTTTCTCCTTGATAGAGTACGATAATGAACTTTAGATGCCCACGACTCTTGAGATGAAGTAAGGGTTACGTGTTGCTACTCGATGCGGCTGGTAATTCCATTAAAGTTGTAATTAAAGTGCTGACTCGGGTGACTAAGAAGCTGTTAGAGCAGTGAGTTGGAACACTTCTCTTACACCCTTGCCGTCGTAACCCTAACCAGCCACATGTTCTTCCAATTACACTTCAGACTTAAAAAGGGTTTATTTATGTGCAAGGTCAAGCAGCTAATAAAGGTTTAATTTCACACACTCCAGCAAAAAGGTTCTGCAGTGCTGTTTTCTGCTCCTGAATCTGGTCACATCCACATTTGGCTCGGATGTAATCACATTTTGAGTGGGTTCGTATTCGCTGCTGCACAAACCTCCATCCTCGTGGCTTCTCCGCCTTTCACAATAGGGACCGTCTTCCCTGAGTGTATCCTGTACTGTCCGATAGAGTGGCCATTGAGATTCCTGATTGGCTTCACTAGAAAGAGAACAGCAACCAGAGGTTTTATAAATAGGAAGCAGCGCTGGACGTGTGCAAGATAAAAGATGACGAACGACCTCGCGTTACCTTGATATGTTTTCCCATCTATCTCCACCTCGTAAGACTCCATGACCTCCTGGATGGTCTCGCCGACATCGCACAGGCGCACATCAATCCCTGCAAACTGACAGAGAGGTGTTTACCGTCGCATCAATACACGTCGTCATTACAATGCTCACACACACTCAGTCTGGATAGTAAATGTGATGTGTCCTATTTATAGGAAGCCAGGAAACACTTAACAGTTTAGTACACCAACTCCCGAGACCCAAATGAGGAACCCTCCTAATACATTCACAAATGGTAATTCCTGAATACCTGAAAATCAAGGACTAGATTAAAACATATTATAGTTTTAGGTATAGCCACTATGTTAATTAACTCTTATCTAATGATGATTTTCTAGAATGATTAACATAATGCATCATTCCTGAACTCTGAACCATGTTAATACAATTTCATGATTTATTACTTCCCTTCTCTTAGTTATAATTAAGGGTCTCAATACACTTTGTAGTTTCTGGTTGCATAGGCTGTACATTTGATCTCCTTTTCATTTTCCATATGGCATACATTGCTTACTCAAAATGTTTACAACTATCTATGTATGTTCCCCTAGAAGTATGTACATTTATTTATTTTGACCGTTTATCATATTTTCAGTGTTTTTCATGCAATTTAATGCCTGTATTTATTCAGATAATCTACTAAATATATACTGTACCTGATCTTTTCTTTATTCTAACATTTTTACAGTCTTATCTTGACCAAAAATACCTTTGTTGTTTACAGTATGTATAAGATCATTACAATTATATTATATTTAACTTACTCTGCATTTTTGTGTCACATAAAGCCAGATTCAGAAACTTAGTTGTTACTGGGAATCCAGCATTAGAGCCAAATATACCCAAATACTCTATTATGGCATTATTTTATAGGTTTAACTGTTAGGAAGTTAGAATGTTAGAATTGGGGAAGGACGAAGAGCTGTATCACCTTAATGCCGGTGTTAGTTGCGTCTCTCACAGCCTCCAGCAGCCTGTCAAACTTTGGATTAAAGGTGACGGTGAAGGCACAGTCTATTATTCGACCTGAAAGACCAAAAACTTCAGTCAGTTCCAATGAGGTTATCGCTGCAGGAAAATTCATCATGTCTTGATCTGAAAAAAGTTAATTAACTTACAAGAACCGCACTTTCCAGGAAGAAATAATTATAATGTAATCATCATTTCACCGTTTCATAATAAATGCCAAGTGTGAAATGGCACAGCAGAACTCCTAAAGCACTTAAAAAGTTATTAGCGAGCGCTTGCCGTTGATGTGCGTCCCAAAGTCGATTTTGCAGACGTCGTCGTAGCGCAGCACCGTGGGGTCTCCTGCGTTGGGGGTGTAGTGGGCAGCACAGTGGTTGATGGAGCAGCCGGTGGGGAAGGCCAGACCTGCTTTTAGCCCATTTTCTTTGATGAGCGTCCTGGAGCAGTTCTCCAGCTTCTCACTGCCCAGAAACAGAAATGGGGACAATGGAGGACAGAAACAATGAGACTGTTTTGAGAGCAGATAATGCATGCAGAAGAAAAGCATGAAGCCACAGAATTAATCATACTTGCTTTGATGCATCCGTACTTTCTATTATATTCTATTTTATTTTATTTACCTGTACTATTGTGTCTGTTTTATTGTGTTGCCCTGTGGGAGGAGCCTGTGACCTAAGATTGTCATTTTCATAACTACACTGTAGCTATTCACAAATGACAATAAAAGCCTTGAAACATTTAAAACAGACTGGGACAAAGAAGTGCTGAAACCTGAATCAATTTCAAATCAAATCAAAGTTAATTTATGAAGCACTTTTCATACAGAAAACATCAAGTGCTTCTAAATCCAAAAACACATATACTAACCCCACTTCCAAGGTTATAAACAGACTTTGTGAGTGTTAAAAACACTTAATACCAACATAAGTCGATAAACACAGGACTGAAAAAGCAATTATAAAATAAATAAATAAGAATAATTGGACTTAAAGCCAAATTAAAACGTCTCAACTGAGCCAAGGCAGGTATAAGCAGCCAACATTAAACTCCATTAAAAGGGGCTCAAGGTCAACGCTTCAGCACATATCTCACCAGATGTCAATCATGGTCATCCCTGGTTTGATCCAGCTATTAACATAGGAGCGGACCTGCCGATGCGCCTCGGCTGCCTCCCTGAAATCACTCCACATCTCCTCGTTGGCCATGTCCAGCGCCCGCTTCTCCTCACTGGTGGTCCGCCACGCTGCACTGCGCCTGGTGGGGGGTAGACAAGCACACCACAGAGAGGAGGAACTCATTATTTTCTCATTATACAAATACGAGTAATGAGAATACGACACACGACAGGTGAAAGTCGTGTTGATACTTTGCAGATCTGACAAATGAGTTAGCTCCAGAACAGGAGATTAAAGCACACACTGAACATTGCACCTAATTACGCTGTCCAAACATGAATGAGTGCAAAGCAGAGAGACCTAAATAAAAAAAACTAGGCATGTCACACAGTGGAAGACTACTGCTGAGTGTGAGGGACGATGTGGAGGTCACACACCCGTCTTTCGATGGTGGATATTCACACTCCTCTCCCTTTGGAAAGCCTCCGCTGGGAAACAGCTCACAAATAGGGATTGAGGGAGGGTCAGTCTGTCCCTTCACTGTAACCCAGATAGTGAGAAGGAGAAGCAGAGGAAAGCAACCACAAAGAGAGAAAAGAAAATACAAGTTATTCTCCAAATGTTCATGACTTCTGCATTTGACCCTAGTGAGAGAATTCAGTGCAGCTCCTGCCTTACAGATCTAATCAAGCAAGGCACCCCTGAGTAAAATAAACCTATTTAATCATAAAGCGAGACAAATCTGTGGCAATATAAAAGCATGTGTGTCCTATAGTGGGTTATATGACATGTTACGGGGGTGACTTACTTTCAGTTTGCTCACTCCACACTGTGAGACTGGCATTTACTGATTGTGATGTCATTAATTTGCTTCTGTCTGCCTGACATATATAAGGTCCTCTGTTCTTTTGTCCTACACCTGCCCTCTCTGTCCTACATTATGTGTCTCTCATGACACTAATTAAAAAAAGTCAACCTGCTTTTATGCACCTGTTGTATTTACCTAATAGTTGAAAGTGATGTAGAAAAAAACACAGAAGAGCTTTTGCTGTTAGTGTTATTTGTGTATCTATAAAATGAGATGTAAACTGCAGCTTCAATTAAAATCCTGAGTGTAGCCAATGTGAATTTGGTTCAAGCAGTCCTTGCCAATAAGCAATCTGTAGCGAGAAATGCATTTGGTGCACTGAGAAGTAAACGGCTTACATCCTTTCTTCTTTTTCTTCTTCTTCTTCCGTTTTCCAGCTGAGTTCTCTCCTTCTTCCCCATCTGTTGAACGCATCATTAGTTTCAATACAGTTTTGCAACGTGAGAAATATCGACAGGAGCTTAGGCGCAATCCCCAGTGTGCTACTGAAAATCAGATATCACATTGCAGATGTAACACGTTGAATTTCACTGAGCACGATCAGGGTCTTAAAGTTCAACACAATCTCCGCTGCAGATGATGAGGAAGATGATGGTGAGGAGGAGTTACCTTCTTCTCCATCCTCCTCCCTCTCTTTGTCCTCCAGTGACTGCTGCTCCATGTGTTTTGTCACATCCCCAACACTTCCAGCTTCTCCATCGCCCTCAGCTTCATTTGTCCCTGCTGCAAAGTCACACACCCGCATGCATGCATGTGCAGGTCAACACGTGCGTGAAGACCATCGGCAATCATGCACATGCATTAAGATACACACACACACACACACACACACACACACACACACACACACACACACACACACACACACACACACACACACACACACACACACACACACACATTGAGTAAGTAAATCATTTGCGCTTCAGAGTGATTTCAAAAAAGTGCATCCACAACTTGGCAGGGTCTGTGCATAATTTATTTCTTTACCCTGAGAGTCAATATCCTCAAGGGCATTTGTACCTTGCAGCATTATGACATCTAGCCCTTCAGAGACAGAGCTCTGTGGACAGCACTTGACTTATGGCAGGCTCAACAAACTTAGGTTTTCTTAGATTTTTCTTTTCATATCATGCAATTATCATCACGCTTTTTTTGCATTTGAGTGGTTGTCCTCTTTTTGCACTAAAACTGTGGATATTACATCATTTCATGCAGCTTAGGGGGATTTATAGGATGGAACATATTTAATCTGGAGTAAAATTACATTTGATTCCACCCATATCTTCAAATGACAGCTTTCACTCAGCTTCGATGGTAATTTCATATTTTCCAGAGACTGTCCCGTGTCTAGTTGAGTTGGGACAGCTGGACAGGAGTCCCATCTGACAGGTTGGAAAGTCTCCTGTCCCGCATATTTGATACACTCTTACTCTTTATCGAGTGGCACTAGAGGAGACCATTTCTGCGCTATTTTCTCAAAGCATCCTCCAATCGCAAAGTGATGCGTCTCACCTGGTGCTGGGGTCTTATTCCTCTTCTTCTTTCTTCTCCTCTTTTTCACGGATTCTGACGCGTCTGCATCTTTTCTCTCCTCGTTCAGATCGTCCCCATTGAGAAGTTGAGGCTCCACTTCACGCTGGAGCTGTAGCTCCGCCATGATCAGCGACTGAGAGGTGAAGTGACGCATAAACTGCTGAGAGCCTCCAGTGGTCAAAGCGGAAAAGTGTGCAGGAGGAAGCTGAGCCAATAATGAGCCATTAGACAATCTCCGCGCAACAACTTGACCCCAGTGGGAAGACGATCCTGCTCTGTCACGAAGAGCAAAAACTTTCATTTATCATGAGATGTTTTGTTCTTCTTCCTGCAGGGGGGAATTACATTTTGGGACAGCAACACAATGTGCTCTGTGGAGGGTGAAATGCTTAGTTATGGGGCCATCATGCCCTGATAAATGGCCTGTAAAAGCTGCACTGCCAGAATCATCACTTTGTCTAGCGACGAGTTTCAGGTTACTGTGCACCCCTGCAGCTCCTCGACTTGTGTGTCACTTCTCCCGTGTGTTCCCAATGGAAAACAGCTTATTTTACTTATCAATAATGTTTTTGGTTTTTGTTTTGTCACAGATTAACTTTCTGTTTGATGCCCGGAGTCGATTAATGGTGCGTATCGCGAATATTTGGAGAGGCGTATAACTGTGTAACCAAGCAACAAGCCCAGCACAAAGAGTGGACTGAGGCACATTGACAGAAGTGGAGGTGGATTTTAAAGCACTAAACTTATGGATGTTTGTGTGCCTATTCTGCGTTTGACGATCATTTTAAGGATATTTAAGTGGATTTAAAAAAAGAAAGAAAGAAATAATGACTTATTCTGTTGGGCTGACAGAATTCAGATGTGGCCCTTTGTACTTCTTTGACCAGGTGAGGAAATTATTAATTTAGCTGACTACAGTTTATAAGAATCAGCAAGAAATTAACCTCGCAACTGATCTCTCGGCAGCCAACAAAACGAAACCGAATTAAAGGGGCACGAAGCAACATTTTGCATTTTAATTTGGCACGTGAAGAAGCAAGGTAATCAAAGTCCCTTATTGCTATGCGCAGTCTTTTAACCTTCTTCTTGTGCGATGAAATCATTTTTTCTCATTTTCCCACAGTCATCCAGATGACAACACAGAAGGTAAAAGTGGTGAGCTCACTCAGAGGCTGTCAGGTGAAACATGTGGAGATGGTGAACCTGATACCTCTGTCGGTGCACTCAACATAAAGGACCAGGATCCCATGGACGCATACCAGCGAGCAGCCCCTCAGATATTAAATGACCTGGCTCGCCTACTTTCACGACATAAGTGGACTGAGGAGGGCCGTATTCCTCACGGGATTGTAAATATTCTGAATTGCTCCTGGAAGGATCTAACAGCGGGGACGGTGTACTTTCAAAGTCCGGAGCAGGCCGCCGAAATACGGAAGTCCAAAGGTATCGGGAAGCTGGATGAATCTCGATCCAGTCAAGTGTCCGCCGAAGACAAGAGGGAGGCAGGAGGGAGAAACTCATGTGTTGTGGAAAATGGTGGTCCCTCTGTGAGAAAACCCCAACTCAGCTCAAATCCACGCATGAAAAAGCGTAAACACAGTTCAAAAACAGGTAAACATATTTCTGGGTCCCTTCCCTTCTATGGAAGCCCACCTCTGCCTGAAAAAAAAACCTGTGGAAAAGTGAAATACCTAAAGAAACTCACTGTCAAAAGTATGACGAGATACAGTACATCTCTACCACACTTAAGATAGCCAACAATAGATTGTTAACTCACTATACAATATGCTGTGTAATTAAAGAAACAAATTTAATATTTGTTTGAATTGTTTCTGTCCTTCACATGAAAGGGGCTTAGCTTGCACAGTAATTCATCTTTAATAATGGTTAATAGATCCTTTATTTAAGCCTTCATGATAAACCAGGTAAAAATGAAACTCCCTCCTAATGCATACACCTGCTACGTAATTTGACATTTCTGAAAAATGGCTGCACAGCACCTGGACCAAAATATAGGCATTTGCATATGAATAACTAGTATAATTGGGCTATTAGAATCAAGAATACATTGATTAAGGTAATATGTCATGTTAGTTCTGCAGGCATACATATTTGAAAGTAATTAATGATGGCTCTTCTTCCACTACATTTAGCTGTAAGTGTCAATAAACAGTTTGACAAAGCAAGTAGGCTCTAAAAAGATATGCATATGCAACCTGGCAACCCAAGAGTATGTTTTACAAATGGCCTTTAAGGTTTAATAAATGATTTTTTAACACTCTGTTGTGCCTTTAGTTAAAGCCCAAACAGTTTATATAATATGCATTATTAGAAAATGCTAGTCTTGCAAAGGAACAATTGTGTAAAACTGAGAAAAGTCAGAACAGACATAACTATATTTGGGGCTCTAATGTAAAGAGACAATGACAGTGAGAGTGAAAACCCATTAAGTAATATCTCATGACCTTTAAAGACTGAATGTGAGGACAGCTTGGGTTGCAAGCTTGTGGAAGTGAGGGGATTAGTTTAACAGATAGGACAAGGTAGCTGGGTAAAGATGTACTGCTGTCTGTTAATCAGTTACAGAGCTATTGAGTTACAGTATTGAGTTCCTTAGTGCCACTGTTAGGGACTGAAGTATCGCCAGTATTGTCTTCACAGATTCAATGAAAAGGTGAATCAGACCTCAGCTGATAAACTGACTAAGATCTGTTTTTCCTCTGCAGCTCTCAGCTCCAGTACTGTCAGTTTCTCCATCTCATCCAACAGCTGCAGTAATCCAGGTGAGACATTGTGTTCATGAAGGCCATTGTGTCTTTGGTCGTCTCTCTGCTGCCTCAGCTGGATGTGATTTGTGTCCAGGTTGGATCATCCAGTCGAAGCTGCCCTCCTGTGATGAGGCTCAGCAGATCCGTCTCTGTCAGTGGGTGGTGGAGCGACTCCAGGCCGCAAGAAGTCTCCAGTGGGTTTTTAACCTTTACTAATGCATACAGTAAACGCGTGCAAATGTGTGTCAAATGAGTGGTTACATATTCCATAATGTGATCTGATAATCAGATGTTTCCAGGGACAGCAATGTCAGTCAATCCGTCAGTCCATACTGCAATATCTCAATTACTATTCAATGCACTTACACTGACAGATATGATTCAGAACTCTGGTGATCATCTGACTTTTTATCTCACCTGCTGTTCATTAATCTAGTCACACGTCTTTACATTTATTAGATGGATTGGAACACACTTTTGCAGAGATATTCTTGATTCCCAGATATGACCTTGCTAATTTCAACAACATGCAGGGGGTAAAGAGAACTATTACACATGCATGTCCCACTGAGGCTGGATTGTAATAACTTTGGTCTTTCCATGACTTCCATGTGGCGCCCTAATAACGTTGAAATTGAACTTACTTCACAACCTTCTGACTAAATTCCTGCGCACATCCCACTCAGCTATTCTTTGCATTCAGTGCTAATTAGTGAATTTTAAAATGCCTTCTATCACGCTAACATAATTAACATGACGAACAACATTACACCTCTTACGTTAGCGTTTGTCTAAAAGTATGGCTAGAATATTCTAGCTTGGGCTGCTGTTCTGGTTTTTAATGATCTGTTGAGTTAATCCTTAATTGTTGGGAGTAATCTTTACTGTATTTGAAATGAAGTCATTGTTTTTGCTATGTGCTACATGACGAGAGACCAGTTCTCAAACATTCAAATATCACCTCTTTTCATAGAACACTACAAACTGAGCAGGATCTGAACAAGCCCCTCATTCTCCGTCATTATGGTGATGCTAAGGTCAAACTGAAGGACAGGAGGGCGAGGAGAAAGGTGCAGCCTGCTGCTCTTGTCAACGGGATGCCGCAGGTACCAGAAATGAAACCCGTGGATCCATCACGGCAGAAACTACACTACAGGATCAACGACGGCTCCTCCTTCATATAGTATCCTTCTCTCGTCATGTTTATTCATAAGTTCCAGTAGTCGTACAAGAAAGGCATTGTACCCTTTGACCCTTGACCTTGGGCTCTCAGCTACCCGTCTGGTTGTATCGCCGTATGCCAGAGTCGCTCAGGTTTGCCGTGTGGAGGCTTCTATACCAACGTGTTCAATGACAGCGAGTGTCCCGTTATTCTGGCGACTATCACAGCGTTCGGAAACGGGGCTGCGACAAACCCTCTAACGTGAGTTTGGTGCTGATATGTCAGACAGTCTGAGCAAATGAAACGGGTGCTCTGCTGAGAGTAAGTAAATAAAATGTCAGGATAATATCCTCTCTGGCTTTTCTTAGAGAGCTTCCGACATTTGAAAAAACGATCAGTTATCTTATGAATGTAGGATATTTAGCACCCATTGTTTATTATTGATGTTCTCATCTGGCTCCCCAAAAGAAAGCAAAAAATTGCTTTTCTCCTAAATGCTGAAAGTCTTTCAACAGCCTTTCTATAACCATGTATGTGTTACGACTTTAACAATGTTTACACTTGTTCTCCAGCTCTGTCATTACAGCAGTGTGGGACCAGGATGGTGGATTCATATGTGACCAGCATGGGAAGATCACTAAGGAGTGGAGCTGTCAGAAAGACCGCACACTGAAGGAGAAGATTGAAATTCAGGTGCAGCCAGTGTGTGCAAGAGTGACACAACCTCTGACATATTTAATAGTATAATAGATGATATCCATGTTCTTTGTGCAATGAACAAACAGCTTCATGTTGTACAAAAACCAGGCCAAAGTTGATCTGCTGACAGGATATATGGTCAGTGACAAGAGTAGTTAAAGAACCTGACGTGTGAGACAATTGTAAGAAGTGCATTTGAGAAACTGGGCATGAGAGGTATGACGCATGACCTAGTGATGACTGAACACAAACTTTCTCTGACAGGGGTTTTATAACAGTGTGCTTATTAGATAACCGTGAAATAATTATCACATTTGATTAGGGAAAACTTCAAATCAGTTTTTTTTGTCTCCTTCAGTTGTCAGATGTAATTTCTGTGAGGCTGCTCAGTGGTACCTCTGCCATGCTCAGCTTCAGGTGCAACAACGAAACTGTTCAACTTCCTCTTTCTGTCCTGTCCAACCTTAACAAATCACGAGAAACGGTAAGATTAATGTTTAACAGATATTGGATTTATGATTAAACTCCTCTCTGTAACGCCACCCGTGTATTAACAGACATGTTTGCAGACTGAAGAAAAGTTGACCTCCGACTCTGCTCAAGACCTGTTGCTGTTGAGGAAGACAACAAACCCTGTTGTGGTCCTAGAGAGCAAGAGGAACCTGACGTTAACACCTGTAAGACACTTTTTATCCCCTGCAGACACTTTCCCATTACATAACTTCATAGACTCAAGTGTTACAACAACACCGAGGATCTATTTTGAGAAACTTCACTGAGTCACTTTGTATAAAACAGCTGGCTAAAGGCCTTTTGTTGTTCTATATATTCTAACCCACCATGCGAGTAATGATGTATGGCAGGTGTCAGTGTGCTCCCTGGAGGTGCTCCAGATGGTTGGAGAGGTGGAGGGGCTGGAGGAGCCGTCAGCACAGTGGAGAAGACGAGGGCATGTTGGCAGGGAGCTGAAGAGGCTTCAGCAGAGAGTACGAAACACCCTGGACGGCTGGCTGGATTATTACCGAGTGGCCATAGGTTCGTACATTTATAGCTTTTATGAGAACAACATTGTGTTCTTACGCGAGTTATAAAACTATACAGTGCAAAAAAAGTCTCTTTGAGCCAATCTGGTCCAAGGTAAGGTTGTTTAGGAGTGATTCAGTGAAGACAACATTTACAGTATCATCTCATCCTGCAAACTCAACATTATTGAATAGCCCCATCAGGATCCTGTTCACGGTCACTCGTGTCACTCGGTGTCCGTGTGCATTTCTGAGTGACCTCTTCCTCTTCCTCTCCTTCAGGTATCAAGTGTCCTGACATGAAACGGATGCCAGATGCCCCACTGAGGACCAGGCTGAGGAGGGAGGTGCAGTCAGCGGCTCTGCCCTCTCTGAACCCACCTGAGCGGGCAGATGCTAGAGCAGTGCGGCCAGAGGAGGGCAGGAAAGAGTTACAGGAGCAACAAAGACATCTGTCCGCGCCGGCAGAAAGACCTCCTCCGGACTGCTACGTCAAGCTGCCCAGGTGCACATTTAACATGAGAATATGGGACCAGAATGTTTGCCATTGGGACCACACTAACACTTTTAATTGTAAATGTACTTTATTTGATTGTTTCAAGCTGGAGCCATACTTGGTAGTTAAATCCTGGCTATGTTCACACTGCAGGCAAAAGTGACTCAAAACAGATTTCTTTATTGGGCTAATGTGGCCCAGATCTGTTTTGAACAGTACAAATCACGTGATAGTTTTGTTCCCAAAGTCTAATTTGTGCCACTTTTATATGTGATCCTAATAATGTAAAGGCGTTATTTTTTCACAATGTTCTCGTCTGCTCAGAGATTGTCTGGCTTCCACTGCATAGCAACATATACATGAAACCAAATTCAGAACCTATACCTACCTACTTATTGATTTTGTTGTAGTTACACAAACACAATGTTCATTGATCAATCTCAAGTGCTTGAGCTCTGTACAGATGGTCCTGCATTATCTAATACATAATATAAGGAAGCGTGTGGTGCAGTGGGTTGTAAGTTGGTGTTCGGGTCAGGGGGTCACAGGTTCAAACCCCTCTGCAGTCAGCATGTCGTTGTGTCACTGGGCAAGACACTTCACCCCAAATTGCTCCTGTGGGGATTGCCCACAGTACTGAGTATGTAAGTGGCTTTGGATAAAAGTGTCTAACAAGTGACATGTAATGAAAATATAAAATTTCACTGTTTTGATCTGCATGTTTTTAGGACACGGAAAAAGCAAACAAACGAAGAACCCCGTCTTGTGACACAGATAGGACCCCTTCAAATTCATGGCAACATCCAAATTGAGTAAGACCACATAAAAATTGACATAAACTGCAGTTTATAAGAGCAAGAGTTTATTTACAATGACAGCTTCACTATCACTCCCACTCTGCCAGGTCAGTATTTATTCCAAACGGTGCAGATTTGCAGCCCTCAGCTATTGCCCCACCATCGTTCACCCCCTCCACCCCCCTCACTGTGTGCCCCGCTCTGCTGAGAGCCGCCCTGCTCGGGGAGGGGGGGCGCAGGCGGTGCTGCTGCAGCGCTGCACTGATGCCAGTGCTGACGGACCCGGAGTACGATGCCTTCGTCATGGGCCAGCCTCCGCACAGTCAACAGATCCTGGTGGTGTGTGTGACTCCTCCACCTCAACACGTCAACACACAAGCAGCGCCGGGCCAGGAGGTGCTGCAGCTGCTGTACAGGAAGAGGAACAAGCACAGAACCATGCCCTGTTCTCAGGTGGGCTGTCTCACATGCAGGGGGTGCAGAAAATAACACAAGAAGCAGCAATTTCACCCTATTTTGCGAACCCAACGTCATTACAGTCTCCAATTTACAGCATGTGCATCACTTTTACTTTGCTGTAATCCAGTCCTACAGCAAGTACACTAAATGTGAAATATACATTGCTTTGCACATACTAAAAACAGAGGATCAGAGAAAGACATACTACAGTCAGAAGTGTATTGAAAAGTATGTATTTCAGCAAACTCAGTCACAGGTTTTTGTTTTAAATCTAGTGCCAGATGGATTCATTTCGCCTGCTGAGGTATGAGATGTCAACAGGGAAGCCCAGCTGTGTTGCGGGGAGCATCCTGCTGCAGCAGCGGCATAACGCAGCTCCAGGGATGGTCCTGGTCAGTACAACCACTGCAGGCTCAGCTCAGTGCAGGGTTTCAATGTTTCCTCTGGGTGGCAGCAGCAGTACTTGTCTGAAGCTGAAGAGGGGAAAGTATGAGGGGGATGTGGTGAGGAGGAATGTTGAAAGCTACTGTCGTTACCAAGAAAACCAGACAGTTATTATTAAAGTAGCAGTGAAGGATGGCGCCTCTTAATTACTAAAAGGTTGGTTAATTTTTAGCCCAAAGTCATGACAGCTGCTCCAGTGAGTTTTGCTGTAAGATTAAATTCCTCTCTACAGTCCATAAATCAAACAGAAAACCTAAGTCTTACACACATTGAACACACACTCTAGGACCCTCAGTTGTGAAAAGTACAAATTTCCACATTACTGATATGACGAACATTTGGAAAAGAGAGAATCAGCATTGTGACGCAAACCACTTCTCCATACTCTAAATATACAGTGTAGACTAATGCTTTTTAAATCCCACAATGAAAAACTGCAGTGTTCATAGTTTTGTTTTTCCGTTTCCACACATCTAATGTGATGTTGCTTGTTCATGTGATAGATGTACATCAGAGGGAAGCTGCTGTTCGTGGGCTTCATATTCAGTGGTCACAACTGCACAGTCAGAGACCTTCACAAGCAAATCTCCAGAACAAGGAGAGACTACAGATTAGGTGTGAGCCTCCCTACAGACTACAAGTTCAGGTATCACTGCAACACGCCCCGTGTGAATCTGATCTACTGTGTCAAACTCAATCTTTACTGTAATGTAGTGAAACAGTGTGAACGGAAAGTGTTACATTTAAATATTACGGGAATATATGGACAGGGATTATTACGACATTCAAAGCAAAGGTTCAATATTTAATGAAAATGCATTTTATACATGCAGAAATTAAGTTTACTGCTTTAATTGTTTTCATAATTTGTAAACAATATATATTCATATAATTTACTTACATGTTTTGTTAGTAAATAATACAAATAGAAACACTTAAGTGAAGAATTGAAGTATCTCAAAATGGTACTAATGGTCCTTTCCTTACAGCAATACAGTTGATACCCCTTCAGCCGCAGATGCACACGACTCCCAAAGTTCCACAATAAAAACAGCAGATAACAAAAATCTGACTCCTTCAGTGGAAAGAAACCAGAAGGCCAATGAGAAGTAAGTGACTGAGATTCCTGCAACAAGATATACATTTGATTTAATACATGTGCTGTGTTCTTATGAATAGTGATGGTCCATACTGTTATTTAACGCATGATACAAAGTAATAACGTGTTAAATGTCTTCTTTCTAAGCAGAAAAAACAATAAAGTTCCTGAAGTATCAAACCGGCAACATAGAGACTTTTGTATCAAAGCAAAGAAGACTCCAGCATTCCCCCGTGTTCTCATCACACACTGAACATGATCTGTGATGGGATTACATCTGTATCAGTCCACTTTAAGTTATTAAAACACTATTATAGTACACTACTAATGTACTATTAAACTGCAGCCTCATTTGTTTACTATGCAGTAGACTAGTCTAATAACTTGCACCTGAAATGTGACATTTTAAAATTAATTTTGGTACTGAGAAGTAGGCCAACACAGGCATCAAGGACCAGGATTTATCATCCAGATAAGCATTGCATGATTTATTATTTCAATTGGGGTTTAATTTTCATCAAATATCAATGAGAAACATCTGCATTCACTGCAATATTTTACGGGCAGATTTAATAAAAAGAAAACGCCAAACTACTCACTACTGTGTTTCCTTTTTTATAAATCTAATATCTCTTGACATTTATTAATCTAATGTTCTTTGGCAAGATGTCCTTCATATCACTTCCTTCCTCTTAGCCAGAGCTGTTCCTGTAAAAATGACTGATTTATGATCCTGGTGACAGACTGACAGCATGGTGAAAGCACCACCTATACAATGATCTATTTTGAGTCTTACTTCCCCAATTTGATCAAATATAGCTTAGAAAGCATTGGCTGGCTCCCACTCATATGTCTCTTGTGTCATAGTCACACTTGCTGTGTTAAAATTAGCAATGATGATGTCTGTGGAAAGATGCGTTGGTGGAACATTTGAGTAGTGATGATTTAGTAAAAATGCATATTAGATAGAAAAAGGGTAAATAGATGTGCACATGAGACAATTCTGATTTAGTAAATGCTACACCAATCTGTCAGTGTGTCCTGACTGAGGCCCCCTGCTGGATCGTTCATGGAAACAAAGGAAGCTCTGCATTAATCAGGCAGCCAGTCAGTGCGGCTGCGGGGAGAATGAACTGTGGGCAGCAGGATCACATGGGTTTCTCGAAGAAAAGCGGAGAAAATGTGCTTTTTTGACTGATAACTTATTTTGAAGCCGACGGCTTGAGATGTATCCGGACACGAAGGCTGGTTTCTTTCCGCTGCAGTGATTTAAAAAAAGTTGACAAAACAGAAACGAAGTGAGTGAAGCGATGATTAACTCAGGTAAGCGACGGAAACTCGATGATTGTTCTGGTCAGAGTTTTGTTAGTGGATCAGATCAAATCAAAGCAGGTCGATTTATTGTAAAACCATGTATTTATTTATCTGTTACTTCATTTATTTCTTGGGGGAATTATATCTAAACAGTGTTACACAGGGAGAATACATTCAACAGTGGTAATGTTTACTTTCTAGCTGAAGCTAATCTGCAGCCCCTGCCCTTGTTTCTGTTTCAAATAGGTTCATACAGACAAACAATTCCGTGTGTAAAACGATTTGAGATATATCATATACTTAAAACAGACTGTGTGTATAAGTATTTAAGTCAATGTGTTGTACAGTTATTTAAATGGAAATCCTGTGATTTTATTTAGATATGTATTATAGTATGGCACATATCCCACTCATTTCTATACTTCAGTGGTTGACTGTAAAATCTCCAAATCCAAACTCCTGAAAAAGTTTTTGTTGGCTGTGTCCAACCTGTGGTGGGTTTCTGAATGAGGAAATATGCGCAGAGGGAAAAACCAACATCCCTCTCTGTCAGCAGATCAGCTGTTATTGTTCTGTTCACCACAGAGGAATTTTAGGGCATTGGTTCAGCCAGATGTGCTAGTTTGCATGACTCTTTTTTTGGAAGTCCCTGCACCCCTTCCTCCATTACTATCCCTCTTTTCATCTCCCATCTGCTCCTCCTCCTCCTCCTCCTCTGCCCAGTTGACACACACCATTAGCCGGATTACAGTGCTGTTGTGTGGAGTGGCAAACATAAACCATTTGATATTTGAACCCCCGGAGAGATGGCCCAGTACTTTACAGCAGTTCAACACTAAGCTGTCACTAGGTTAGGATCAATGCTACAGAGTTAAGAGTGAACCTTGTATTAGGGCAGCATCTGTCAGACCACCAAAAATGCATCAGATATAGTTAGATTCCTAATCTGTTCGATGTATTTCAGATGACAAGAGTCTTTAATTCAGAGGAGATAAAGTACACAAAATCTGAAGTGCATTTGTTTTGTTTTTTCTCTGTAGGCATGCAAAAGCCACCTGTGGCCCCCAAACCGAAGCTGGCCCAGCCCCAGAGGCCAGGACTGTCTCCTGCAACCCCGAGAAGAGAAGTTCTCTCTCTCCCGTCTCCTGGCACACAGAGGAGGGCTAAACCGGTAGTGGCCCCCAAACCCTGCCTCTCCAAACTCACCACTGATGTGGAGTCCAAACCTCTTGCTGCGAACAGCCTGCTCCAAACATCTGTAACAGAAACGCCACAGACCGAAGGTCTTCTTAACTCGCAGAATGGAATACAGCAAGAGAACAAAAAGCCAGATTGGGATTATATTATTCCGATCTGTCTGTGCAGCCAGGAGAACTGCATGTGCAGCGGCAGGAACTCGTCAGCACACAGGAAGATCGTCTCTACATCTCGAGGTTCTGTGGATGAGAGTAGGGAGAAAACAGACAAGTGCAAAGTGATGAACACTGCTACCACTACTCACCTCACAAACCATAAAACTCTTCAAGAAACTGTGGACCAAAATCTCAACACAGACATCAACACCTCCAGTCCAACAGAGACGCCAACAACTCCGACTGTTAGGCCGTCCCTTCCTCACAGAACATGGAGCGATGAGGCAAACGGTAACGCACTACCTCAGAGTTCACCTGGGAGAGGACCAGAGGAAGATGCTCTTGGCTCAGAGGAGATATCTCGTGTGTCCCAGCCAAAACCAATCCCAGCAGCCTCTAGGAAGCCCATCCCTGTCCCTGTACCACGGAAACCCAGGTCAGCTGGGCTGGCCCGTCAGGAAAAGGTGGTGGAGGAGAGTGAGGAGATAGTGAGCCAGGAAGGGAGGGAGGTGAAGCTGTCATCGGAGGGGAAGGGCAGCTCATCACTGTCTGTCAGTGTACCTTTTGGAAATGAGGCGCCAATATTTCTTTCTGCAAGGAAAGCCTGCGCCCAGCCGGCCCCTCCGCCCAAGAAAAAGCCTTTACTGTCAGAACCTGAGAAAGCACCGACCTATGATCTTCAGACACTCCCTACGGATGTGGAGGAGGAAGACCTGGGCTGGGACAGCAGCATCCAGGAGATGGAGGTGTCAGTCGACCAGGAGGATGAAGAGGTGGAAAAAGAACTAACGTGTGATCAGGAGTCAGTATTCAGTGACTTCACACCTATTCCTCCTTCTAGCAGGTCGCACAATCTGAGCCAGCCTCCTGCCAGCAGCGTGGCAGCAGAGGTGGTCAAAGTAGCTCCGAAGAAGCCCAAGAGGAACAGCAGCCCGATGGCTTGGATGCAGAGGAAGGCATCCTCTGAGGAAAAAGAAGAGTGGAAATCAGGAGATGAAGAGAAAAGGCAAGCACTTCCTTTACAATATTGTGTTTTAAAGGAGAGGGTGATGAAGGAGCTGCCTGCGCCGCCAGTGGTGAAGACCAGCAGAAAGTTCCTAACACCTGGAATCATGAAGCCTTCTCGCTCCAGCCTTAACAAACAGAAGTCCAAGTCCTTCTCCGGCGCTGACCTCCTGCGCTCCGACGGACAGAAGAGGAACTCTTTCCGGAAACTGCTGGACTTGAAGCTCTCTGTGATGATGCTTCCCAAGCTGATGAAAGGAGGCCAGAGCTCGGCTAATGATAATGAACAAAGCGTGCACAGGGAGCCGGATGCATGTGAGGACTACAACACTCATCTCCCTCAGCGTAAAAACTCCTGCCCGCTGATTGGAGTAGAGCAAAGCGTGGACGGAGATGACTTTCCTCCTGGATCAGAACAGGATATTTACTACGAAAACATACCTGAATATGAAGAAATAGCAGACTACATTAATGTGCATGTAGGAACGGAAATCACATCCCCTCGGGGGTCCATTGCACAGCCTACAGCCTGGCAGTATAATGATGAGGGCATCTATGAGGAGCAGGAGCCTTATATGTCCTTTGAGAAAAACACTGAGCAGTATCAGACGCCAACAGACCTTGAGAGGTATATTATCATGGCTTTTATCTGTCTTGTTTCTCTCAGTGCTTCACATCCTATCTCTGAATATGTTGAGTGATTTCCATTGGTTCTGGTACAACACCTCTGGCCTCTTTAAAACAATCAGCTGAGAAAAAGATCTTGTTAATGAGACAAAGGGACTGTGAATAATTTGTTTACCAGGAAGTTTAAGGGGAAGCTCGTCACATTTGTGCCTTTGTTGCAGATAGCTGTCAGGGGAGTTTGACTGGTATAGTGGCACACGTTCTCAGCGTTTCAGGTGTTGATGGATTGTAGATAGACAACCTAATTATTTAGATGCCTGTTTCATTTTCGAAAAATACACTTCATGCTAACATTTTCAATGCTATAGCCAGACAGACAGTTCTCTTTTTCGTTTTTTAACGACCTGTCGCTGAGATTTTTTCATAAATACGATTTTTGATGCTTTACTAAGTATTTCCTAAAAGGAGTGTGTCCTTCTGGAAAGCATATTTATGTTTCTTAGCATAATCCACAAATCCTTAAGTCAACGGTTTCATTTAAAGTCCTATTTTAAATAAGAAGAATAGGCCAACTAAAGAAGAGTAAGGCTTCTGATGAAAGAGCTTTTCTGTTTCAAATGTTCAACACTTCAATAAAAAAATATCTACTTGTCCAGATATACAGTAGCTCTCGGGAAGCTGGGAAATGATATTTTTGATTTAACTGATCCTGTTAAAGTTATACGACTAGTCTAGAACAACCCCATTGATGCTTAATTAGCTCAATTAAACTTAGCATGATTAAATTATAGTTAGAAATGCACCTAATTATCCTCATTTGTTGAATTGTGAATGAGCAGTGAACAGTCAGAAAAATAGGATTTACAGTTTGTAACTGTACACTCGGGGGTGTACAGCTTAGTGTGTCGCCAATCTTTAGCTCAAACTGTGCAGCGATCACATGTTTAAGGACGTTGATCAGCTCACAAACAGAGACCACTAACAGCGTAACATTGTAAACATTCCACAGTGTATAAGACTTACAGAGTCCGGCTTATTGGGTTTGCTGCTCAGCCTCGGCCTATTTCTTTTTCTGCAGCTTTTGTTCAGGGAGGGGCCGTTGTTTCACATGTAGAGCTCCCTCTGGGATTTATGGCATTTGAGATATCCAGTTTCTTTTTGGTGCTGTTCCCCTTTTAGCTGTCTACATGTGGTCATTTAAAAGCAGTGCTTTTGTATGATATGGGGTGTTAGTGGTTTGCTGTCCTTTTGTTTCTCATGGACAAGACTAGAATCATGTTGATAGTTTATTATTTAATGTTGCTTCCTGGTTGTGTCAGGTCCTCCCTTTCTTTCGTTTTATGGCTCCCTCTTGATCAGAGCAGGAATTGTTCAAATACTGCTGGACTGATCTTTGTTTGCACCACCACTTTAGTCAGCATGTCGTCATGTCCCAGGGCAAGACACTTCACCCCAAATTGCTCCTGTGGGGATTGCCCACAGTATTCAGTATGTAAGTCACTTTGGATAGTAGCGTCTAACAAGTGACATGTAATGTAATGTTTGTATTCAAAACACTCCTCTTTGATTAATGTACTTTTATCCCAAACCTCACCTCTTTCCCCCTTTTTTAATAAACAGCATCCACTCTTTCTTGTGCTTCTTAAACTAATCATGTAGCATGGGGAATGACAGCCAGCTGGATTCAGTGTTTTTGATAACTGCATGCAGCTGCTGCGTTGTCTTAATCACCAATACAGTGATGTGTTCATGCTCTGGCATCTGCCTCTATTCTCCCCTGACCCTAACATCCTGTCCCTCTTTGACAGAAGCTCTGTGGATGAGGAGGTGACGCCCTTGGACGACGTCCCTTCGGATGATGAAATCTTGGCCAACACCTCAGAGGAAGAGGACGATAGCAGCTCCATCTCCAGTAAAGGAGAAGCTGAGCTGGCAGAGGAGAGCACGGTGAGAGGCACACAGTTAGATTTATGATTTCACTCTCTAGAAGTACTCACAAATGTTTTTGGGAATCATCACACAGGGTTTGCCCTTTGCAAGGTTTCAGATTGATCTGTGTGAGATTTAGCCATGAACTACACAGGGTTTATTTAAAGTGCATTGAAATTCTAAGCCGTTTTTTTTTAAATCTTTCTGTCAGGGGCAGAGTGGGCAAAAGAAGAACAAGATTCACCACATCGCCACAGAAATCATGAGCTCTGAGAGTGTGTAAGAGTCTTCATTTTTTTCTTTCAAGGTTAAACCAAATATGAAAAAAACAATATTATATCAATTTCATCAACGGGGGTAATTGGATGTTACCAAACATACTTAGCTATCGATAGGTTTCATTTTCATTTCTCTGGTATAAAATAAAAATCATTACTAGGTGTTGGAGCCAAACTGCTTACTTTGCTGTCGCCTATTATTTATTTTACCGTCATTATGTGTTCACAGCACACACAGTTGTAATTGGTCACTTACGGCACTTATCACATGGGTGTGGTGTAAGGTATTTATTCCACCTGTTGTGTGCCAGGCCTGTGTGGGTGTCAAAGAGGGTGAGCTATAGGCTCTGAAGGACTTCTTAAGTTGTTTTTTGAGTACATTATTTGTACTTTGACAGAATTGTATTCACCTCAATTGTATTGAATGGAGACGGACATTTCAAAACCCTGGCAAATAAACACATATTAGCAGCATAGCTAGCTAGACATCACTAGATAAGCCAGAATGTATTTCTTTTTGGGAAAGAGACTCTTTTCTCTATAACAATACTCATCTTTTTATAACTTTTCTTAATTTCCCCATTTTTCCAGGTTTGTTGACGTCCTGAAGCTGCTTCATGTTGTAAGTATCCTGAGACATTATCCATTTGTGTTTTTTGCCTCACAAAACGTTATGTTTGCATTAATAAAATGTTTTAAAATTCCAAAGCGGGAACAGAATTTCATCTAGACTTATATAAAATACAGCCAAAGAGATTGTAAACATGTTTTGATTAAAACGCAGTGAGAGATAGAAATCTGTATTGAAAGAGTTGTTTTATATATTTTTGCAGTCAACATTAAAAGTGTTATTAGGAGTCCAGGAATGGGCCACATGACAAATGTTGTCGACTGAAAACATAAATATTCGTATCTTTTGAAAAATGGAACAGGACATGGTGTAGAGAAAGATTTAAAAGGCTCTATGTTTTTATCTAGTACTAGTTTACTGTGAGCCCACATTCTACATATGTGTCTGATTATGAGCCACCGGGTCACACCCCATGCAGGATAACACTGTCTCCAACACACACAGCTCACATTCCTCATGGTTTTCCTCTGCTGTGGTATCTGACCGTAACGCTACACTTGTTTGTTGCTTGTTGATTAAGAAATGTAATCCATAACGGAACCAGAACTCCAATATGAAGCTCTGGTTTCTTTGCTGCGCTTGTTTGTCAGATCAGTATACGTACACTATAAACTTGTATCCTTCAGACAAAAATCAATATGATTGGGTTTTTCATAAGTAAAAAAATAATGTGTGTATTCTCCCAGTGATGGAGATCCACTACCACATTTATAGAGGACATTATGCTCATTTTTAGGTTTGATTGGTTACTCTAATTATGTGAGCGGGGATTAAACATATTCAAAACATAGATACAGGAAGGCATGAGAGGTTTGTTTTGTGAGACACAGATCTCCAAACAGGATTGTAATGGGACTGAGTCATGAACTCCTCGCAGCAGAGCGCAGACAGGAAGTGCTCTGCTGACTGTGGAGGAATAGAGTCCAGTAATGAGGATCAGTCATACCAAGTTCAGAAGAATGTAGAGGTGACTTAGTTTCTGTTCTCCATCCCCACCAGGCACTCAGCCAGCTTTTCACAAACTGATTAATGAGAGCACCACATGACATTTGTTGTGAGCTTTGATCTGAGTTATCAGTAGAGACGTATTTTTCAGCCATGCCGTGTGTAATGTTGCTGTCAGGTGAAAACCTTATGGTCTGTACAAGGTCATCTTTCCAGCAACACGAAGATAAGAAAGGCTTTGATTTATAGCTCGATGTAAATATGTGGCATGGTCCATCTGACGAGCGCTTCATAAACTAAGTTAAAATAATGCTTTTAATCCATACATAACCTTTTATCTAAAGTGAAGACAGGAACATCAAACCAAACTGAACAATAGCCTTTTGTCCACCCTGTTGTCCCCATTCAGAAATATTCACTTACTGCTGATTCAGTCACGGCTGCATTGTAATCTTTTCTTATCTTATGAATCACCTGTTTTTTTCTAATTCCCTGCCAAATCCTACTTCACGTGACGCGCCTCCTTCGCCCTCAGATCACACATGTTAACCACAGGAGCGCTCTACTGGGTGCGCAGTCTGGCAGTTTTATATGCCATGTGTCCCAATTAACCACAAAGAAACCTCTACATCATCAGAAAAAGAAGCAGAGGGGTCAAGGTCTCCTGCTCTCCTGTTTCTTTCTTCCTGATTCACCGTACCATTGATCTTAACACATTCTTAATGTGTGTGCCGGTCATGAGTCAACCGTATATATTCTGTGGTTCTGGAGCTTATCTTTTTGCAGTGTTGTTCTGGTAACTGATATATGTGATTTGCAGAGCAGACAGATTTAAAACCTCTATTGTTTTTAGTTCTTCTTCAGTACTTCATGTAGATTTACTTCTGGTTTTCCTCTTCCTGCCTGGATGAGTTCCTGAATATGCCCTGCTGACTCTTTATCTGTCTGTTTATTTGATTATCTGACGTGTAGGACTTCCGTGATGCGGCGTCCACGGCGTCTCGTCAGAGTGGGAAGCCTGTGATTGAGGAGCGTCTTCTCAACCAGATCCTGTACTACCTACCTCAGCTCTATGAACTGAACCAGGATCTGCTCAGAGAGCTGAAGCACAGAGTGGCCAAATGGTACATAATATATTTGAATGTTTGTGCATATTCATCACGTTTACTGGCTTAAACAGCTATATATGCACATACACTATTTATACAAAGATACATTTAAACCCATGACCCCATATTTGTGTCTAAATGTTGGTATTTGTTTTTAATAGTTCTGACGCTGTAGTTCAACTAAAGATATAACTTAATGTTTACGCAGGGAATGTGAGTATTTATATTTAGTTAAGCATTGTACCTATGCACACATGTTATCAATGTTCACTCGAGACAGCTTTACATATTAAGATATTTTTCACAATTTTCTGAAATTTTACCCGAAACATCTATTGATAGTTGAGAATATAATCAGCAATTTATTCTATTCCAGAGACTTCTACCGACTACTACCATAAAATCCTGCTGCCACTAATGTGGGAGTAACAATATAGATATAATATGAAATAGCAGAACAGTAACCGAGGCCATTTTTCCGTATTGAGTACTTTTTTTTAAAAGTACATTTTCCTGATGATGCTTGCATACTTTTACCAAAATGCAGGACCTTTACTTGTAACAGAGTATTCTTTAAATGCAATACTAGTTATTTTTGCTTAGACAAGTGGTCCTTGTACTTCCCCAAACAACTCATTTTTCTGTACAATAACTATTGGAGAAATAATAATAAACCTTAATTGTAAACATTTGAAAATATAATGTTGAAATATGACTAATTTTACCTTATTTTACAGGGATGAAAATGCTAAGCTAGCAGATATTTTCCTGAAGAAAGGGCCGTATCTCAAGATGTACTCCACCTACATCCGTGAGTTTGACAAGAATGTGGCTCTACTGGAAGAGCAGCGTAAGAAGAACCCTGCATTCGGCGCCGTGGTGCGGGAATTTGAGGTAACGAGGCTAACCGGTTTCCTCCTTCAGAGGGGGAGTGGCTGTTGCATAACTGAGCTCTAATTGTTTATGCAAGTGAGAGTTTGTCCCTTTTTAAAATCTAATTTGTAATATTTGTAATTTTTTCTTTCCAAGGCCAGTCCACGGTGTGCCAACTTGGCTCTGAAGCATTACCTCCTGAAACCTGTTCAGAGGATTCCTCAGTATCAGATGTTGCTCACAGGTACATCAGCAGAAGAGTCATTCTCATTACGCATCAGGCTCATATTCAGTTTACTTTCTGGACACATAATCTGCAAATCCTAATTAATCCCTTTCGAACTAACTTCCTTGTAGTTATGGGCCCCTAAACATAGTTTGTGATGTTTCTCATTTTTGACATCTTGCTGCCCTCTGGTGTCCAGAAAAATACAAATGCTTTGGAATTTCTTTGCTGCTCCTCCAATCCTCATATAATAAGGTTTTTGAAGTGCAGCCCAAATCAGATTTGGTGACATAACACAAGCTTTAACATGAGTGAGCTTAGTGTTTCATGAGTCGAATGGATCAGAGTTGATCCCTAGGGACCAAGATGTGAAAAATGTTTGTACTTCACTCCTATATAATTCTGTTACGTGAGCACCTATAGACCGTTTTTATCCACGATTTAAATTTTAGAGTATAATCCAGGAATGTAACACAAGACTGAGCAATTATAACCCATACAAAGTCTTTTTCAATGTTGGACCTAACTCTATTGTTAGAGTTGGACCTAACTTCTATTTGTGTTTCAGACTATCTGAAAAACCTGTCTGAGGACTCTGATGATTACAAGGACACACAAGGTAAACAAAGTTCCTTTTTTAAATCTGTACTGTAACTCACCTGATAGTTTCAGGAACAGAAACACATAAAAACGTCTGTTATGTGTTTGATGCACATCTTTTTACATTTCTATCCACCCAGCGGCCCTTGTCATAGTGAAAGAAGTGGCCAATCATGCCAACGACATCATGAAACAAGGGGTGAGGAAAATAAAAATATTCTATTAACATGTTGATAAAAAGCTCCATACAGATTGTTTATGTCCTTGTGAGTTTTTGTAATGTTATTTTTCCCTCTCAGGATAACTTCCAGAAGCTGATCCAGGTGCAGTGCAGACTGAACGGCCACCATGAAATAGTCCAGCCTGGGCGGGTAAGACCATAAAGCTTTAGCTTGGATTTATATTTTGTATTAATTATTGTGTCTTGCTCTATTAAATGTTAACTGTTAAATCAACACATATTTGATTTATTTTTCCGAACCTCACTTCATTGACATTAAACCTTTTACCATAAATGAAATCGTATTTTTCAGAATAAATAGGATAATACAAAATGAAATCCAGGGAGATAATAATTTTACTTTAAGGAACAGGAAATAAAAATAGGAGAACAACTGCACTATTACAGAAGCTGTACAGTTTTGTCGGGCAGATTAGTTTGAAAGGAAAGTAAAAAATAATTATCAGGAAATAATTTACAAGTCATTGTGAGTTATTAAAAAATGTTTTACCTTCTGGCGTTTTTTTGCTGTAGATCTTCCTAAGAGAGGGCATCCTGAAGAAACTGTCGAGAAAGGTTATGCAGCCCAGAGTGTTCTTCCTGGTACAGTAACACATTATATCTTCTTTCTCTTGTATGTTTTTTATACAATAATTTCATCATGATGTTCTAAATCTTACTCTAAGCTCTTCTGTGTATCAGCAAAGACGATATGACAGAAAGTAAGTAATGTTTCTTTGTCATGTTCTTTATAGTTTAGCGACACACTGCTGTACACAACTCCTGCTCAGTCCGGCCAGTTCAAGTTCAACAACATGTTGTCTCTGGCTGGGATGAAGGTGAGAACTTCACTCCTTATTTCTTTGCACTCGTCATCTATTCACATATATGTTATTATCCCACTATATGTTATACGCTGCCATCACTGCTCTCACAATGAAATTAATAACAGGTTAGCAAACCAAGCCAAGAGGCCTATCAGAACGAGCTGAACATTGAGAGCGTGGAGCGCTCCTTCACTCTCTCAGCAAGGTAATGATCAGAAACAAAAGAGAAATCTCTTGGTAATTTAAGAACGTGCTGTTTCATAACAGGCTTCCTGTGTTCTTTATTTGAGTGCATAGGTCTGTGAGTACTGTGTAGGCGTGTATTCACACTCTGTTTTCTCTCTGCAGTTCAGCCACAGAGCGAGATGAATGGCTCGAGGCTATTTCCACAGCGATCAGTGACTACACCAGGAAGAAGATCAGTTTTATATCGGGCAAGCCTCCAGAAGAAGTAAGAAAACACATTTCCTGTTTGCAGTGTATACTTTATGATACTGATGAGATCTAAATCAAAGTACTTTATAGCTTATGTAAGAGTGATGAGAGTTAATGTCTTTGTTTGTTTATACTCAGTTAGAGCTGACGGACTACTATGGGGATGGTGCTCCTTTGGGATCCAAAGCCCCTATCTGGATCCCTGACCCGCGGACCACCATGTGTATGATCTGCACATGTGAGTTCACACTGACATGGAGGAGACACCACTGCCGCGCATGTGGGAAGGTAAGGTCACAAAAGTCTCCTTTCAAAATCAAACGCAGTTTCTAAAATAATGTTATAATAAATGAGAGCTGCAATTAACAGTTATAAAACTGTTCATAAAAACAGAGTAGCTGGTTAAAAATATATATCATATGCAGCTAGACAGTTCACTCAGTAGAGTTTCCCTCTCCCTTGTTAATAGTTGAATCTCACTCAATTGTCCCTCCTGGTTCCCTTATAGTCAAGTGGTGAAGATAACAAAAACAGGGATTTATTAAAGTTGTATTGTGCCTTACTTTAGTGGATCATAACCTACCGGGTATAAAATGAATATGCAGATGCTCTGGTTCAAATTAAATCTGATAATGTCCTATAAATGTCTAACAAAAACACCTTTTGCTAGTTAAGAAAAGTAAGTACTCTACTGGCAATTTTGAATTACCTCAACCACGAGAAGATCCCTGAGCATACAGTTATAAATGACCACAAAAGGGTTGCGCTCATGGACCTGTAGTATGTAAGATTAGCTGCTGATACACCGAAAGAAATAGGCACACGACCAAAGACATTATCCTTATGTCTGGCAGATATTTAATTGGATTGGAAAGTATTCCTGTCAAGCAAAAAATAACATATTTTATGCTTAATCATCCCCTCAGGTGGTGTGCCAGTCTTGCTCGTCCAACAAATACTGTCTTGAATACCTTAAGAATCATTTAGCCCGAGTGTGTGACCAGTGTATCGATGTTCTCCTGCAGCAGAAAAGTAAGTCTTGCTTTCTTCTGACATTGTATGCAATATGATCCGATACAAAATGATTTATCATATCACAGGGCTGATAGGATGGTAGCTGGATCATAAATAAGGAGATGTAATGATGCTGTGTACCAGGCTCTTCGTTATCATTAAAAATCCTTATAACAGAGGCATCAGTGTTGATTAGATGCAGTTAAACCAACACAGGTATTGTGTGTCGTTTCTATCTATTAAACCACTGCATTTTTCACCTTGATCAGGTCAACAAGCCCAATCAGCAGCTGTATCCCCTGGAAACAAAGCCACCTTTGCTTTCAACAGGAAGCAGAAGAAGATCCCTGCAGCTCTCAAAGAGGTGATTGATGCTTTGTTATGATCAGAATGCACTGATGGTGATAATGACCTGATATATAATCAGATGTGTTTTTGTTTCAGGTGACAGCAAGCACAGACAACTCTTCCATGAGTGGGTACCTGCAGAGGTCAAAGGTGAACAAAAAGCAGGGGAAGAGGCTGTGGTTCGTTATCAAAGACAAGGTCCTGTACACGTACGCTGCAAGTGAGGTAAGATCCCAGTGTCGTGTTATAATTAAAGTCAAGCGAATTGATTTAATCTTTATCTGACACTCTTTTATTGTCTCTTCATGCAGGACGTTGCAGCATTAGAGAGTCAGCCCCTGTTAGGGTTCGTGTTGAAAGAGGATTCATCACAGAAGTTACATTTTAAGCTTTACCACAAAAACACACTTTTCTACATTTTTAAAGCTGACGACCTCCAAACGGCACAGAGGTACAGTATAAAGAGTTGTGCCACTTATTGTAGCACATGGGTATGAAATTAATAACACTAATAATTCTTTTTTTTTTCTTTAACAGATGGATCGACACATTTAAAGAAGCTACGGTGCTCTAACATGGGTTGACAGTGTTTACCTCAGTGCTCTCCGACTATAGAGACACCATATTAGTTGCACTGAAATGCAACCTAAATACATTATTTGTATTGCTTTTATTAACCATAGAGTAGGACATAGCCATGTTAGTTTTATATTTAAATTTAAATCTTTGCCACCAGGATATATACAGTTTTGGATAAAAATTAGGAATCATAAGTCGCTCCATGTGAAGCTTTTTTTTTAGACTTTTTACCCATTTTGTATAATTATTTTAGTAACCTGCTTGGATCTCCAGCAGATATCTGTTAATAAAGCCCATTGTAAATAGATTTGTAATGAATTTTAGAGCTCAAAACAAACTCTGCAATATGTGTAGATGTTCCTTGTTGTATAGTAATAATTACTTTATTTCACACCAGCATGTGTCTGACTGTTGAGCACACAGTGTGCACTCATTATTAACCCTCTCTACAACCTACAGTCTTACTGGTGTATCAGGGAGCTGTTGTCTGTATGGGCATAAGTGTACCATGTTTATTGCATTTGTAATTCAAATGGCTGTACATGTATTCAATCCCTACAAGCATTTTTCTGTAAATATAGAGGATTGTAAATTAAACGTAATCAAATGTCCCCTGAATCTCACTGTTATTATTTTAATGATGTCACTGTAATGCATGTTTGTTTGATTGTGCATTTTGTTATGGTAATAACAATTTTACAACTTTAAACAAAGCCTGTCTTCTTGACAACTGTTTTCATACTATTATATCCAATTATATAGCCAATTATCAAAACAAAATACACATTATTCTGAGTAAGCTTCAACAACTGCCAAGTAAGAGTTTGTGGAACCATAAGTTATATTTTTGAACATAACACACAAAAGGTATTCATACACTGTGATATGGTGTCAACCTGTTAAAATGTTGTTGTTTTTTTAAATCACAGGAGTACTCCTGTGATTTGACAACATTTTGACAGGTTGACACCATATACTGTATGCTCTCTCATACACACCATAGACAGTATATATAGACATACACACATAGGCTAGGAGCCTCTGCCACCCAACTGCGCATGTGCGTGAATCGTTTATTGATGGAAAAAGGTCACGAACTCTGACCCTCCCACTAACTGCAACAAACAGTTAAAATATTAATATATTGAGGACTTATACATAATCTGACATAACAGCTAATTGGCAGGTAAGACATGTTTACTAATGTGGATGCATGCGATGTTCAAGAACCAGACACGAGTGGCCAGTAACACAGGAAGGGAGGGAGTGTTCAGTAGGTCTGCAGCAGGGAAGCAACCATTACCGGTTAGCAAACAGCTATCCTAGCTCGTTAGCACTGTCGTCCGGAGCACAGAGCTTCGAAACTAAAATAGGCAGGTATGTAATAGTGTTGGTATTTGTACGCGTCTGCATTAGTATGTATGTAGGTAACGTTATATGTTATTGTGTAGCTAATTTGAAGCAGTAATGTTGCAAACAAACAAGCTAGTTAGCCAACAAGCTAACAAGCTTAGCCCCGTCAGCTAGCTGTGTTACCGTTAGCTCATGTTAGCTGCTGCGCTAGCAATTGCTAACTAGCATCCGCAAACCAAGCAGCCACATCGTTAAAAGAAAGTCTGAGTGTGACAACAGCTCATCGTAGTGTTAACCCATGAGATATCTTGTTAAATTGATGATAGATGTTGATATCCAGTGCAAGAATTTGTGCGGTTTTTGCCCATTTGTAAAACGCGAGGTCCCTCCGCTGACTCTGCGATTGAGCATCATGGGCCTTGAACCCTATCATGCTTTAACCCTTCAATTTTGACCTTTCACCCACAGGAAAAGAAATACCTTTATCTTCCGTATCGATTTTACATAGCTGGCTGTCAGGAGCTTGTTTGTGTTAATACTGCACCTTTACCGCTCATTCGTTGTCATTTAACATTCATATTATGCCATATTTTGTCAGGCCATCAATAGTACAGTTTCGAGCTAGCGGTTAGCATAGGCCACGAACTAACATTAGTTAGTAGCACGCAATACCATAAATCAGATGATATTATTTCACATTATCGTTCATTACGGAGGATTGCAAGCCACGTTAACATCGTTAAGAAGTATCAATCACGTTTAGTCCAGAGATATATAAAAGTTAAAGGGAGAGGTAACGGGGAACTAAAGCAGGAGCGTAAAGGGTAGTAGCATTATAGTTACGTGTTTTCTCGCTTTTAATAACATATCTGAGATATGATACCGTTTATGTAATTCAAACTATTGAGATTGAGATCCGTGGTGCTCCAATACACATCGGTATATAAGACATGATATTTGCACATGTGGTAAAAGTTTAAAGAGATGTCCTACGGGTATCATGTTTACACACAGAACTCAAAGATCTACTCAACAAAATTGATGTTTTCCCATATGTTTCTTATATTAACACATTTATATGAAAGACCAACACCGGCAGTTCATTGATGATGTTATTAATGAGTATTGTCAGTGTTCCGTGATAGAGCTTATTCCTCCAGTTAGTTTTATGTTACCCAGAACCATTGCAAATATAGAGCTCCACAGTTGTACTGGATGACATGTTCCAACATTACTTTGAACATGGCCACTATATATTATGTTGCAGCAATCCCACATATACTGTCCATCTGTAGAAAATACTAACTAGGACAGCTGTGTTACAAATCTGTTCCTAAAAACACATGTAGGGACTCTTGCAATGTTACAAATGGGACTGTTTGTTAACAACCACTTTCAAAAGAAAGAGAATAAATTAGCCTTATTCTTGAAGGAATTACTTTAAAGAAAGTAAAGCATATGTTCTCTCGACAGGTGTGAATGCCTCATGTGGCACTGATGTGAAGAACAGTAGAAGGTGTACGCAGTATCAGAATGGATGGGCAGACTCAAAGGATTCAACTTGTGTCGGCAGACAGCAACATGGCATTAGGACACAGAATACAGGTGAAGAATGATCATCTTCTTTTCTTTCAAAGATCCCGTCAAACAGCTGACAGAAAAACATAACACTGTTTCAAATTTCCAAAATATCCTTAGTCCCCCAATGACATGCATTCTGTTTGCATAAATACAAATCCTATTCTTTATCATATGATTAGCTTAACTTCTCTTTCTGCATAAAGTCAACAATCACTCATGTTTTCCTTTTTTTTTTTCCTTACAGATTGTAACTGATCAGCAGACTGGTCAGAAGATCCAGATCGTCACAGCACTTGAGCCGTCTTCCCCTGGAAAACAGCAGTATATTTTAGCAAACACTGACTACCACTCTGCAGGGAAAGTGATCCTTGCCAAGCAGGAGGGCTCTGCCAACAAAGTCATCCTCTCCTCTCAAGACGGCTCTGGGATCAACCACCTGTTGTTCGCCTCCCCTGATCTGGCTGGGCAGCAGATTCAGGTATATCCAGGAAATATTAGTTTTATTCCAATTGTAATAAACAAGTGACTGAAAGGTCTGATCACTAAAGAACAGACGTGTAATATTTCCAAACCTAATGTAATATGTGCTGTATTTAACTTTGTTTTCATTTGTTTTTCAGTTTGTGACTGAAGGGTCAGACCAGTCTCTTGGGAAACCGGTTGTGGAGTACTGCGTTGTCTGTGGGGACAAGGCCTCTGGTAAGAATTAAGTTGAACCTTCTTTAACATTACAATTGTTTTCAGTAGTGAGCAAAGATTTTCCAACTTGACCCTGTTTTGTCTTTTCTCTCTCAGGGCGCCATTACGGGGCTGTCAGCTGTGAGGGCTGTAAGGGTTTCTTCAAACGCAGCATTAGAAAGAACCTGGTGTATACGTGCAGAGGCTCCGGAGAGTGTGCCATCAACAAGCTCCACCGAAACCGCTGCCAGTACTGTCGCCTGCAGCGCTGCATATCGCTGGGCATGAAACAGGACTGTAAGAGTAAAATACTCTATTTACAGTTTAAGTTAACACTTTAGCCGCTTTCACACCAAGTACTTAGCTGGTACTTGTTCCCCCCGAACTCTTTAATCCCTCGAACTGTCCTAGTAGATCACGTTCTCACCGGAATAAGTCCCTGAGGGAGGATTAGGCAAATGAAGCCGCTGACCTCACTTCTCCTTCTTCTGCTTTGGGTTCACAAAACTTTTTCGGAGTTTTAAGGGGTGTGGTTTGCAATTCGCCCAGCCAATCAGAAGTGATTAGTGTGGCCGACACACCCACAAACCATTTCCTCCTCAGGAAAGTACTACCTCGCTAGCAGGAACTATCTGGGGGTAAAAAGGTTTGCGCGAACTAGGGACTTGTTCCAGATCCTTTTTGGTGTGAAACCAAATCTCCCCCCCCCCTTATCGGCCTAGTTCGGGGGGAAAGTACTCCCGTGTGAAAGCACCTATTAAGTTCTCACTTATAGGATGTTTGACTCTGATTACTTTGTTTTGTCTCTAGCTGTGCAGTGTGAGAGGAAACCTGTTGAAGTGAACACCAGAGAGAAATCTGTCAACTGTGCAGCCTCCACTGAGAAAATCTACATCCGCAAAAACCTGTGCAGCCCTCTGGCTGCCACGACTACCTTCATGTCCGACAAGGAGACCGCCAGGTACACACACTTCATAAAACATGACGCCAGGTACACACACTTCTCAAAACATTTGTACACACACTTCACGCATTATTTTTGTTGTTAATTGTGCCGCATTTCCCCTGCATGATCTGGCACAGCTTTACTCAATTTCACTTGCTCTATTTTGTTATATCCATTGGCAGAATACATTTAAAATAAAAAACTCACAATATATTGTAGTTCAATACAACCCCATTACTAACCACAGTCTCAAAAATGTCTGTAGGGTTGACTTGGCATCTTTCTATCTCATTGTCTTTATCGGACATAGGATTCGTAAAGATAGGATTTTGTTACATTGAATTGGATTGAATGAGACTGTACACATGTAACTAATCAACTGATGAGAGTTTGAGTTATAACTTACTCGTATTGCATGGTTATATATTAAATAATGCAATGTGAAATGTGTCTTTTCCAACTTCAGGTCTACAAGTTTGCTTGAGTCAAGCATGTTGCTCAACATCCAGCAACCGTTCTGCAAGATGGAAAACACAATCTTGATTCCAGCATCCCCCGACAAGGTAACACAGTCCAACATGTCCTTCCTACCTAACAATTCCTAAATATTAGTATAGATTCAGCCGATTTGACTTATATTTAAGAAATGAGTATTTGCTTGCTCATTGAAGCTGCATGTGTCTAAACTTCTGTATGATGTAAACCAGTTTTGTTTTGGTTATTCTTTCTTGAAGTAGTTGAGTGATAACCACCAATGTTTTGTTAACTAAAAAAGATTCCCTTTTTGCAGGATGACCCGTCTCATGGGGACCTCGGCACACTGGCAAATGTAGTGACGTCCCTCGCCCACCTCAACAAGGCCAGGGAAGCGAATGACAGCTGCAACGACATGATGGGAGATGATACGCTTAGCAACGGGGACAGCTCCATGACAGACCTCCAGGCAGATGAGCAAACTGCAAGTGATATTACTCGGTGAGGGAGATGTCATACAGAATCAAGAGGCTCTGATACTGACCAGTTTCTGAATAAGTTGTAAGACTTGAGCACTAGAAAGAAACCCGGGGGCTGTTGTTCTCTGTTTGTTACAAAGCTTTAATAGAATTTCCTGCAGGGCCATGTGGTTTCTGACTCCGCTCTTTAGGACTTAATTAGATTCACCCACAGTTATTTAAAAATAAACAACATGTCATGGGTGCACTACAGTGCTGCTTTGAGTTCTATCCTTTGTTTTTGTTTCCATGTAAGCTCAAATAGAATTGATGTCTAAATGTTTTTATGTTAACTTTTTTATCTTCACTTTATTAGAGCTTTTGACACTCTGGCCAAAGTCCTGCACCCTACTGACGGCTCGGCAGGAGAGTCCCTGGAGGCCACCATGCAGCTGATGTCAGGGGACCAGTCGGGTCCTGTGGTGGAGCTGGAGGGGCCGATACTCTCTGACAGCCATATCCCTTTCAAGGTAAAACCACAGCGGACACCGACCTCTAGCCTCAAGGTGAAATCCAACTGAGACTAAAAACCGCTGCTTATGTTCGACTGAGTGCACATTTTAAAATCAAACTCTGGCTAACACCACAGTGATGTTTTCCCTCTTTATTCTCTAATGTGTTTCTACAGCTTATGATGCCTTTGCCTGTGCCAGAGTACCTCAATGTCAACTACATCTGTGAGTCAGCTTCCCGGCTACTTTTTCTCTCTATGCACTGGGCACGCTCCATCCCTGCCTTTCAAACCCTCGGGTAAGCCTTCGTCATATTTCCTTTCATTGTCTGATGACACATTTTTACTTCATTCATTAACCTGTCAGTTATAAGATGACAGTTAAATGTGCGCTTTCTCTAATGTGGCCATACAGTTCAATTCATTCCTTTTTTTTTTTTTAACAGCGGTCAAGATAATGACATTAACTTAATGAAAGCCTGCTGGAATGAGCTGTTCGCCCTGGGTCTGGCTCAGTGCTCCAACGTCATGAATGTTGGTACCATCCTAAGTGCCATTATCAACCATCTGCAGACCAGCTTACAGGAAGGTAGGAGGCTCTGCTGTTTGTTTGCCTGCGAGGTTTAAAGGGCGTCCACAGCTAGAAGGATAGCTAAAAAGCGTGAGCGAGCAAATCCACTTGACAACTACTGTGTCTACTGCACGACTACAGAAGTGAACAATATCATTAGGATCACTTGGATTGATTTAATGACCAATTAAAAAGCTCACAGGAATTTAAAATCCATCTGAATTCAACAGTGCATTTGTCTCACACATTAGGGTGAAATAGTAAAAGGATACACATTTAAAGGTGACCTATCACGCAAAATGCACTTTTGTACGTCTTTTATACATGAATATGTGTCCCCGGTGTTCGAGGGAACTCACCAAGTGTCAGAAAACACAACCCTCTCTATTTTCCTCCATATCCAAATCTCTTAAAAAGGGGCTGCAACGGATTTGATACTGACTGATCCAGATCTGAACACTTCTGTGACGTCACAGAAGTGGCGCTACGGCTATTGGGCCAACTCCACCAATCAGGAGGAGACAGCCACGGTCATTGCCGTTGGAAAGCGCTGGAGACGCTGTAGTATATATGCCAGGCCTGTAGATGGTGCTGTTCTCACAGAATCAGCCCATGCAAAGACAGTGCTAGATTGAGCGAAATGAGGAATGGCTAAAATGCATGATCTGTTTGGTATTTTGAAAAATAAAAAGTATAAATATGCCTTATATAGGTATGGTCCTAGACTATATTATTCAAATATAGCATGATAGGTCCACTTTAAATAAACAGCATCTCTCTTTTCTCATCTCCATGGTGCTGAAAGGCACAGCAGCTGCAGCTCTTGGACTGTTTTCCTACGCTTATTATTCATATCCTTATCTTAATGTCTTTCTCTGCACAACGCTCAGCAGTAACAGGCCATCAGAATCCACTTTAGGGCTCGGACTCAGCTGTAGCGGGTGCTCGGTGCAACCGTTTACAGAACCTTATCGTCTATCAGTGTGGATGCTCCCATTATATATTTGCATTTATCGCTCTTGCTGTGACCAGACCTTAGCATTTGAATACAATTGTTTTCCAAAGGGGAAAACAATGTAATACAAGCTCTCTTCGTATTTACTTTGCATATAAATCTATATCAATGTCTTTCCCCTTGCAGCCTTGACTCATGTTTTCTTTTATTTCCTACAGATAAGCTGTCACCAGATCGAGTGAAACTAGTAATGGAGCACATCTGGAGAATGCAGGAGTTCTGCAACAGCATGATCAAGCTGTCCCCAGACTCCTATGAATATGCCTACCTCAAAGCCATCATTCTTTTCAGTCCTGGTGCGTTCACAACTCACCAGTTCACACAATAAAAAAGACATTTCCCAGCTCTTGTCCTCCTGTTGGGGAACAATCCTTTAAAAAAGATTTACATAGAGCTAAATGAGCATGGGCACTTGTCTGACTGTTTGCATTTGTTGTTTTTGTGCCAGATCACCCAGGCATAGATAATACTCCACAGATTGAGCGCTTTCAGGAGAAGGCCTACATGGAGCTGCAGGACTACGTGACCACGACTTACCCAGAAGACTCCTATCGGTCAGTAGGCTTTACTCTGTGCTACATGACGGCTCATTTCAGAAAGGTTATGATGTACTGATACAGAATTTTTCTATTTCTAGTTGAGGTGCAACACTGAATCAATCTTCAGGAATATAATCATTTGATTATCAATGAACCTTTAAATGTCAGAAAATGCTGTCTTCTGCTCTCAAATAGGGAGATTTCCTGCTTTTCTCTGTTTTATATAACATTAAACTGGGGTTGACTATCAAAGTCATTGTTTGTTTGTTTGTAGCCTTTATTTAACTAGGTAAAATCCCATTGAGATCAACGATTTCTTTTTCAAGGGAGACCTGCAGCACATACTATACATTAAAAAACATTCCTGTGAACTTTAGAAACTGGGATAGACATCTTTCACTTTTTTCTGACATTTGATAGAACAAATCATTAATTCTGAACATATCGTCAGAATAATTTCTAATGAAAATAAGCAGCCATACGATTTTGCAAGACCGATTTGTAATGATATCACGATTGTACTTGCTCCATGTCTCTAATTTCCCCCTCATTGCTCGCAGGTTATCCAAGCTGTTGCTGCGTCTTCCCGCCCTCCGGCTGATCAGTGCCGCTGTCACTGAGGAGCTCTTTTTCGCCGGTCTCATCGGCAACGTGCAGATCGACAGCATCATCCCGTACATCCTGAAGATGGAGTCCACCGACTACAACAGCCAGGCGGCCTCTGGTGTCTGACACCAGCTTGTGCCAATAGTAACTTAACTGGACAGCAGGCCAATCAGAGAGCTCCACAGAGCGATCACAAAGTGGTCCCAACATACTGTATTTATGGCTCAGCATCCTATGGGAAATCAGTTTTCACTCTTACCTTGCTCCAGCTTCTGACTCACCGGTCAGTAGAACTCACAAAGAGGACGAATGAAATCAGCGGCTGCGCGCCTGCCAACCTCTGCCCGTTCCGGAAGGAAACCTGGAAACCTGCATCGTAGATTGCGCTTTTTATTGTACATAGTATTTTATGCTTCATCGCGTGCAAGCCTCTCCTTTTTTCTGCAGATCTTGTTTCTACTTTTAGAAATGAGGATGGTTTGATTTTCACTGCTTTCCTACGTGGTCATGCTTTTTTTATTTTCTTATAATTATGCAGAGAAAAAAAAGACTTGTCATAATGTGAGATGTTGTTATTGCAAAAAGGTTATAACCTTTATTTCTTATTTGTTTGGCAATCCAAAGGATCAAGCCGCATCACTTGTTAAATACCTGACATTATGAACGTATCGTGTATATAGATTTGTATATAGATCGCACCAAGGGTAGAATGGGCAGCACTTGGTAACTCATCAATCCCATCTTTTGGACAAAACAATGTGGACAGACAAAGGACAAGTCATTAAAAAATAAAAACACATTTCCACCATGTTTCTTTATTATTTACACAAGTGAGTTTTTATTTGGAATGAATATTAGTAAAGAGTACAAATGACATAGATCTGACTCCGTTTCTTGTCTCCAGATGATTTACTGTATGCACTGTTTACGTACCGACTGCAAGAAACAAGAGTAAGCTTTTCAGGTTCTTTGCTTTTAAACACTATTTTGTATTTGTGTGAGAATTCTTTTTTAAACATAAGTAGATGTTGACTCCCAAACAGCCAAAGGTACAATTATTTTGGTCCCATGCTCAGTCTTGTTTGGATAACATGGTGGGTCCACAGCTTGTGATATAATCAGCTTTCTTTGTGGATGAGGACAGGAAACGTATTTTCTGTTTATGTTTTTGTTATGCCTGTCATTGCTGCAAAAATCCTCTAAATACAAAAACAGGCTTCTATAAATAATGTGCCAGTTTATCACTCTGTTCAAATTCAGACATACGTCAATAGAGTAATCGGTACCACTTTACAATAAGACTACCCTTATAAAGGATTCATAAAGGGTTTATAATTAGGTTATGAATTAGGTTGTAAACACTTTATTAATCATTTATAAACCAGTCCTAACATAGTTTTCATACATCAACACAGGCTCACTATTTGGCAAGATGACTAAGCCTTATATTGGCTACTTAGTGAGAATCAACTCAGTGAACAACAGATACCAAGGATGCTGGCTGATGAAGAAGATGAAGTAAGCTAAGTAGCCGATATAAGGCTTAGCAGTACAGATAAATGTGGGCTCACTATTTGGCAAGCGACCGGTCACAGTTTCCCTGTTTATCTCATGTCTTATAAAAGCTTATTAATGATCTAGAAAGTGTTCACAACCTAATTAATAAATGAATTACAAACTATTCGTAAACCCTTTATAAGGGTAGTCTTATTGTAAAGTGGTACCGAGTAATCAAATTATTAAAAGCGATTAACATTATTTTTTTCACAAGTTCATCAAGCTAATCAAACTTTGACCATTGTCAATCAAAGAGATTAATGAATGTATGTCTCAACTAGTTGTTAATCCGTTTTTAAGTAAACTACAAATAGATATGAACACATACACACAAAGATTTTGGGGTGAACACTAGAGTACAAACATGTTGTCTTCTCTCCTAAATTGCATTATTCCCATAGATTTATCCACATTTTGATTTAGGGGCTTCCTTAAAAAAAAGTGTCTCCGTTATCCGGACAATCTAAAACCCTGCATAACTCTTTGTTTTCTGTGTTTAAACAAACGTATCAAACGTGAAAAACTCAGTACAGATGCTTCATGGAACTTCAAGCCCCTGTCTGAATAACTTCAGCAGGTTGTTTACATGGTCCTTCTGAATAAATAATGCAAAATCTGTATCCTCACCAGAAATTTACTGCGGCGTTTTTTGTAACGTGACGGTGGAAGATCTCAGGCTGCTGTGCAGAGGACGACAGACTTTCAGTGTGTTATTAGCAAATCAATTTTTCATCAGTGCTCTGCGGGAACAGAGGACAGCACCTGTAAGCGTTCCTGTGCTGTAGTTACCTAGAGACTGAGTCCAGCTAATTAAAGCCACTGATACGACCATTAAATCTTAATGCCCAGATTAATTCTGATGCTGTTCTTAGAAGTCCAGTACATCCTGTAGCTCTTTAATTTGATTCCCCAAGGCCATATCTCCAAATCTCTCTACTCTCCCTGCATGCCATGTTACACTTGCTGTTCAAACAAAAGAGGACAGCATAGATAATCTGCAACTCCCGAAACACAAAGATATTGTGGGTAACCGTAAAGGTTTAGCGATTTGTGATGCAACATGGGCTTTTGTGTTCACATCCAGGTGGATTAGCAGGCTGAATGCATGTGAGAGAAAGGCCCCGCTGGACTGTTCCCATGGCCTCTTGGGGGTTTTAGTTGTAATGCTTCAGGGCAAGTGAGGAGATTGCTACAAAACAAGGTGTCTCTTATATTAACTTTAATATAGTAATACAGATATACAATTAGTAATTACTGCCCAACAAACTGAAGCATTCACACTTTTTTTCTTTCATTTACACATTCCTCTTTATTAGTAATATCGGTTTCTCTTGTTTAAAGCATTTTTTCGTTGAATCCAGAAATCTTATTTTTACTTTATAAGTGATTTGTAATGTTTTAAACTCTACCAAATATCAAAATTCTAGAGTCTGTCACAAAATAATAACAGCACGTTTGTTGGTTTGGTTCTTGATACAAAGTTTTGTTTTCAGCTAATATACTGTACAGCTTTGACTATGGAAATTGGATAAGTTTTTGATTTGTATTTCTCTTTTTTATACAGTCTATGCTTTTCCCCATATTTTTAAACAATAGCTGTTGCATAAGAGATTTTTACTCAGGAACTGCACACTTTTGAGGTACTTTCACTTGTGCATTTCCATTTAATCTATTTTATATTTCTACTCCACCATACAGTTGTTTGACAGCTAGGAACTAATTTCTAGTTTACATGCAGCCCATGTCGATAACAAAATGATCATGCAATATAACAGATTAAACCACCACCAGCAGGCAGCAGCATATATCTTATATATATACTATCTATATACTAGTTTAAAGTGCTGATGACTTTAAACATTTGGCATTTTTCTGATAATGGGCATTTGAAAAAAGAAACGTCTAGAAACTTTAATTTTCTTTTAATTGAATTACAACTTCGATTTAACTATCTTAACAACCACTAATGACCTTATTGGCTTTGAGTTAACATGTGTAAAATTGCATGATTAATACATCAATATCATTTATGTAATCAATATTGCAAAAGACTGACTCTTTGCTTTGTTGAGGTATAGCCTAGATCTCCACTCTCATAAATGCAACACTTCATTTGAAAGCCATTCATCATAAGACGCCATTAAGTTAAACCCCACTTCAAAATCATCATAAGCATATTGTGGGAATATCATTATTAAAACAATTCTCTTGATCACAAACTCAAATAAATAAATAAATAAATAAATAAATGTATAAGCTGTTTTTCCTCCACCAGTGAGAGGCGCTGAAGGAGTTAACCCCTCCTTTTGGACCGGGAGAGGCGGAGCTTTGTTTTTGTTGAAGAGGGCCATCAGAGTGTGTGAGAGGGAGAGAGAGGGGGAGAGAAAAGGGGCTCAGCATGGACACGAGATTAGGTCTGAGTTGTAAACTAGTCTAGAATTGAAGCCCCGGCCTCTCCGGACTGACCCACCAACCCGGGATTATTATGCCCAGCGCCAACGTGTCCGTGCGAAGTTTATCCGAAGTGGAGAAATACCTCAGCAGCCGGATGGTGAGTAATGTCATGTGAGAGTGTGTTCCGCAGCATTGTTGTGTCAGGCAGGTCCCTTACTGTACCAGCGCACATTGTTATCGGATCATCTCCACGTCATGAGAAACCGACAGCTGCGCCTCTGAAGCGGCACATTCTCTCAACAAAGAGCGTCCAACCCGGGGTACAGGCAGGGGGATTACGCAGAGAAAGAGCATGTCTGGTTCCACTGGTTGGATGTCTTCAAGTGTCACTGTGAACTCCGGGTACAAAATCCTGTTCGGCTCATAATGCGCTTGTCCACACATTTGAAGATATCCAAACGAGATGGTAATCTTTTTTTGGTGCCTCACATCCAAATTACGCCATAAACTAACGAGTATTTCACATATCGATTACTGTGGTGATCATTATATCGTTTTTTTTAGATTCATTCTCTGGGCTATTAAATGGTATAAATTATAGAAAAAGGCCCCCTACATCCCAGAGCATGAATTGGTGTCTTTACATTGCCTGATTTGTTCGACAGTTCAAAATAATAATTACAAAAAAACATGTAAAGTCCCCATGGGTGAAGCTGGATCCATTGAATTTTAGTTAAACAAACTCATATGATTTATTATGATAATATATTTGTTATACTATTTTAATAACCTAATATTGCAGCTCTAATTAAAATGTATAGGCAAGGGCTATAGTAATTTTGATGGGTGTTGTTTCATCCATATGTCAATTCCTTTCTGTAGTTTGGATGTTCTATGGAATTGCAGTGTGTTTCTATGTGTTATCCTCTAGCCAAAAAAGACAGAACAAGCATTTTTTGTCATCTAATCTAGTTTTTCAAGAGTAAATCTGACCTCATCTTAATTGTCATGCACTCAGGACTCATGTTATCTATGTATGTGAACTCTGTAATGAGTGAATGGTTGGTTTCGTTGAGATTGAATTCAACAACTATCACAAAGAGGGGATTGAAGTCACATAGAGAAATGTCCAGATAACTATCACAGTGTATCTTATTTATATCTTTACAGAGAAATGTAGACAAATCAGTAAATGAATGAATGAAACTCAAAGCACTAATTGGTCTGAAAGTGCTTTATAATATGTCCAACAAACAACTCCGTCTATTCTTAACCATTGTGTCAGATAAGTATGTGAACTCTCGAATGAGTGAAGTGTTGGTTTCGTTGAGATTTAATTCAACGCCTGACACAAAGAGGGGATTGAACTCACATAGAGAAATGTCCAGATAACTATCAAATTGTATCTTATTTATATCTTTAAACAGAAATGTAGACAAATCAGTATATTCATTAATGAAACCCAAATCACCAATTTGTCTGAAAGTGCTTTCAAATATGTCCAACAAACAACTCCCTATTGTTAACCATTGAGTCAGATAAGAAAGATAACAACCTCCAAAGCATCTTTTAATATCACAAGTAACAAGTCAGGTGTCGTGCAGCAGGTTGTTTCTCTTCCCAGTGTATGTATGAGCCTCCAGTGCTGCCACTCCTGTCAGCCATACTCTTCAAAGGGATCCTGCATCCCAGAGAGAGAGAGAGAGCGCTGGCAGCTTTTCTTTAACCGGTTTAGCTCCTATTAAAACTGCCGTTTGAACAATTGCACATACATTCAGATTACAGGAGCTCTGATTGGTGATAAAGGAATGAAATCAATAACATTTCCCCTGGAGTAGAGCTTGAAAGATATTCAAACAAATATTTGGAGCCAGCTCAAGTAAACAAGTATTCGGTTGTGGTTTGATTGCCATCACAATATAATGGGACAACATAGCTTAGGATTTGGCTGGTTTATTACCTCTGGGCTGTGTAATTATGTGTTTCCTTCATTTGTTGGGCTGCAAAGGACATTCCTGTTTGGTTCCTCAAAAAAAAAAGCCATTGTCCAGCAGATATAGTGGCTTACAGGCCAAAGATGATGCAACGCCTCATTCTGAGTCTTTAACCCTCTCTCTAGATCAGGGGTGTCAAACTCAAGGCCCGGGGGCCAAATCCGGCCCGCGACTTCATTTGATGTGGCCCGCAAGAATTGCAAAGAATATAATACGTTATTATATAGTTAAGTGCAACTTTACAGACGACATGTCCCACAATGCATCGCGCACTGTGACATGCGCACTGAAGAGAGAATTATTTGCCCTGGGCTTCTGCTTTCAGACGTAGTTAATTACTGAGTTATTACCCTATCTGATAATAATGCAATTCAGAGGCAATAATACATTATATTGTATATATTTATATAGTTACAACCGGCCCTTTGAGTGCAACCATAATGCTAATGTAGCCCGCGATGAATTTGAGTTTGACACCCCTGGTCTAGATGGTGGCTCTGTAGAGATGTACGTGTCATTTCCCTCTGACTGTCCTCACATGAACCCTCTGCCAACCTGTAATGGTTTTCTAACATTAATGTCACCAGGAAAAAGCTTAACAGTACATCAGTATAATAAGCAACCTTTTAATAGTTACCTTCTTTATGTTGTAAATCATTAACTGGCAGCTATTGTCCCTTTTTTTCCCTTTATAAATTCATGTTTAATGTCTCAAGAACCTAATCACTAATCCTGCTATGCCTTTGGCTCTATTCACTCTCCAACTTTGAATCAGTGCTTTGAATTTAGCTGCATTTTATCTTAATTGAATCCCATTAAATACTTTCTCAGTCCACGGGTGCAGGCAGATGCTGGGAGTGTTAATGGGCCATTGATTTAGTCCAGGACCAGTTTTTTTACGAGATAATAATGAATATGCCTTAAGCAAGTCACTCCGCTGACCTCATGGGGATTACTCATTCAGGGAACTCATGACCTCAAACTCTGTTGCTAGTTTTATTTCCTCTGTTGTTCTGAAGAGGCATACTTCTTGGCCTCTGTAGAAAAAGTTTTGCAATCAAACTGTGGTGCAGCTGTGGGACGCAGATGAGAGGAGGGGGAGGAGATGCTGGGTCAGCTCTCTGCAATCAAAGAGGTGCTCCCTGTCGCTCTCCCTCTCTGCTTTTCTTCCCCTCTCCCTCTGTGAGCTGTGAGAGTGTCTGTATCCATGAGGATCAGCTGGAGGGAATACCAATAAGCACTGCAGGCTTCTTCCCCTCTGTGGCTCTGTTCTCTCTTCAAGGGACGGTTTTGTTCCATCTAAATGAGTCTGCCAGCTCTTTCGCCGTGTGTGTGTGTGTGTGTGTGTGTGTGTGTGTGTGTGTGTGTGTGTGTGTGTGTGTGTGTGTGTGTGTGTGTGTGTGTGTGTGTGTGTGTGTGTGTGTGTGTGTGTGTGTGTGTGTGTGTGTGTGTGTGTGTGTGTGTGTGTGTGTGTGTGTGTGTGTGTGTGTGTGTGTGTGTGTGTGTGTGTGTGTGTGTGTGTGTGTGTGTGTGTGTGTGTACTATACTTGTGGGGACCTACATCTGCTTACACAGTCCCTCGCCTTCCTTATGGGGACAAAATGGAGGTCCACATGAGGGGAATCATTAATTTTAGGGTGAAGACTTGGTTAGGGTAAGGCATGTGTTGGTTATGGTTAAGGTTAGGATAAGTCTCCAGGAAATGCCTGTAAGTCAATGTAATGTCCCCTGAAGTGATGTATACATGGTATGTGTGTGTGTGTGTGTGTGTGTGTGTGTTCAGGGTTTTGACAGTGAGAATAAGTTCCCCCCTCTGCACTACTCACCACACTCTCACCATTTTTATCTAATTTCCTCTAATGACCGCAAACACCTGTGCCTGTGCATGCGCTGCAAGACCTGAGTGTGAACTGATGATCTCACAAGATTAAAGATGTGAGCTTTTGCAAACTTTACTTCCTCGTAACGGGGACAATGCCTTCCTGTTTGCATAAGAAAAAACTGTGTTTTTCAGAGACGCCTTTAACAGGGAGGGACAGTGAGTTTAGCATTAAACTGACTCACTTTCTGTAAATCCTGCTTATCTGAAGAACCAATATTTATCTCACTAACGCTGCTCAGTACTTTTACTGCACCAATTTTGAATAATCTATGTGCTTTCACCACACTCCAGTTCAGGACTTTAGTGCTTTAATGCTTTGCATGTTTCTTCCTCTGCTGCGGTAAAAATATCAGTTTTTTCATGAAAAATGAAATCACTCACTTGATCATTGATCCAAGAGAGAGCTCACTGCAGTGCAAGATAAGCCGCATCTGCAGTTTCTATCAACTCCCTTTGCTCCCCAAATGTTACTGAGATTTGGACGGATCTTTCCAGCAGAACAACACACGCTCTCTGTTGGGCTCAGATTGAGGCTAATGCAGTTGGATCTTTATGTTATGCTGTCTAGCCAGGTCATAGCATTTTAAATGGGTCATGGTGTTGGACAGACGCTGTTTGGCTGTTTGCTATGTAGGGCAGCATGGGGGACAGGGGGCTCAAACAGGGCTGAGGTGTAAGAGAGGCACCCCGGGGCCACCCTGTAGATCCTGTTGGAGGAGATGATGATCGGGGTGATGTGTGCTGCTGTGCCCTCTCTTTGGGAGCGTCCGCCTTTTGTTCTATTTCTTTCATCGTATCTGTTTTGGTTGTCTACATTTTGTCTCTCACTTTCGGTCTGTCTCTCTGCTTCTAATCTCCTATCAAACTAATATCAATGGGTTAGTCAAACAGTAATGGCTTATTCATTTCAAAGACAACATTTTTCTCACATTGGTAGTGATAAAGCAGATTTTAGGCATATGATCAGTCAGATGGGTGAATGAAATTCTCACTTTGTAATCTGTAGGAGGTCATCCTTTAGCTTGAAGACAGCCATACGGGTATTAGGATGGAGATGGAAACTCCATAATATCAAACTCTAACCAGTGTTGAATCTGGGATGTTTCAGTAAAGGGCTGTCCACATAACTGTCAGATTTTACTGTTACCATCTGCCTTTTTGTAGCGGCTTTTCCCCTAGTTCCTGGGCTTTCCCCCCTCCCGCCAGCCCCAGAAGTCCTTTAATCCTCTCCCTGTTCCAGCCCTCTACCTCTGGAGAATGCCTGCATAACTCCCTGGGAGTAACGGAGTAAAAAGTAGGGCAGCTCCTCAGCATATTTCGGAGGACATTTTTCATCAGCATGAGTCTATTTCATTTAGCAGAGCCACTCACCCAGAGAGACCCTCACATTTCTCCAGCGTTTAGCCAGCGTGGGCAGAAAACCTTGAGTAGCTTTAATGGAAATTAGCCTATTAAATTTCTTATAAAATGAAGATAGCCGTATGTCACACACGGTTTTGGGTTTGAGTGTGTAACATCTGGGTTGAGTTATGAGTGTTATATGAGCTGCTCTCGTGAATCATGCCTCATTCTGCCAAAAGCATTTTTTTTATTTTTTTTATTAGAACAATCGTAGGTCCATCCTTCCAGCTGTGTGAAACTCTTTCGGCTTGACATTCGGTACTACAGGTCTTTTCCAGCAGGCTTCAGCAGTGATTCATCAATGGCTGCCAGCCAGGTCACAATTTGATCTATTCTACTCTCATCCGGAGTATGTGATACCAGCACCTTGAAGCAATAGAAATACACCCCTGTTTTCTCTGACCCCTGCTTTACCAAGAGAGAGTATTGAACATTTCAAAGTTAAGGCTGTGGTAGGAGAGTGCCTGAGGAGCCAGCTTAGTTCCAGTCCTGGATAAATAGCATGCAGTCTAAGCTGTCTGGTGGAACAGGCAGCTCTTTGTTGTTTGAAAACTAAAACGATTGGGTAATATGAACAACCTACTCACAAGCCTGCCCTATACTTCCGCTTGAAAAAGGAGGATATTAAGCCTCTCTTTCTTTGACAAACAGGTTTGACAAAAAGCAGGACTTATGTATGAACCTGATTGTTTTGACAAGAGTTATTGTTTGCGCTCCGGAGGGAGCAGGATTGTGATTGGACGCGGGGCTCCTCAGGCTATAGGTCAGGCCAGTGAATCCATATGCAGTAGCTCGCTCATCAGAGTCCTGGACAGAGCAGAGGTAGGACATGACAAAGTGCGCTTTTTTTCTCTGAAGACAAAGCGTCCTGTGTTCAAGAAGGACAGATGCCAGAGAGGGTGGGGGGGTGGGGGGTGGGATGAGGACAGAGGCTGAATTACCCCAGGCATTGATTGCATTCTCTGGTTACAAACTATGCATAAAGTAGCCCATGTAATATGTACAGTATAATTATAGGCACTATAATATTACAACTTCTATTTGTAAATGTGTTCATGTACTACTAGTAGTTATTATTACTACAGCCATGCTAGCAGTTGGTTTAGCTGTACTTACTTTGATTCAAATACTAGTGCTAGCATCATAACCTGCTTATGTTTAGCAGCATTTATATCTTAGTGTAGTTGGTTAGCATGCTAACATTTGCTAATTGGCTAAACTTGGCCACATGATGGTGTTAGGGCGGTGGTGGCGAAGTCCATAGGCAACTGGAAGGTCACCAGTTCAAGTCCCGGAAAGACCAAGTGCTACCGAGGTGTCCCTGAGCAAGGCACCGTTCCCTACACTGCTCCCCAGGCGCCGTACATAATGGCAGCCCACTGCTCCTAACACAAGGATGGGTCAAATGCAGAGACCTGGGAGGCGTGTGGTGCAGTGGGTTGTGCGTTGGTGTTCGGATCAGGGAACAGGTTCAAACCCCACTGCAGTCAGCATGTCGTTGTGTCCCTGGGCAAGACACTTCACCCAAATTGCTCCTGTGGGGATTGCCCACAGTATGGAGTATGTAAGTCGCTTTGGATAAAAGCGTCTAAAAAGTGACATGTAATGTCTGGCCAGCTGCGAAAAAGTCAACCCGTGTTTGTTGGGATAGTTTAGTCTGTACCAAATTATTGAACCGAGAGATAGACAGACAAACCGAAACACTTACAGATGTACAGACAAACACAAAGACGGGCGTTTCCAACCATAAATCCAAAAACAAGTTAATTGTCTGTGTTACTTTATATTGAAACTACATTCTAGTACACAATGGAGAAGTCGGCGATGATAAATCAAATTCTTGCTCACTGGTATCACCCATGAAAACTGGTTTGACTGGTTGATTAAGTGTGAGGTCATGGCAACAGCAACCAAACGGGAATGTGTAACTGGATAACTTAAATCCAACTGGTTTGACAGAGGACTGATAATGTATTTCTTATGTTATCCTCTGTTTGTGTACAGCAGTGTACTCATACTTAATCACTGTATTATTGGTTAACCCTGTCTTTAGTTACACCTGACAGTCACATGTCGAGGAGTGTCAGTGTGTGGTGAACGCGAGGCATTTGTCAATTGTAAAGGTACTTAGCTTGCAATATGTAAGCATCATGTGTTGTTGTGGGAATGCTAAGCTGGATTCAGCCCTAAGCCTGCCTGAGTTAGCTGTGATCAGTTTATTTGCTTGAAACTAGTGGTGTTACATTTGTTAAGGATTATTGCAGCTTTGTACAGCCCATAGTGCTTGTTGTACAACACTTGGCATTAGGCTCTATCAGCTTACATATCCTGTCCATACACTGGTGTTGTGCTATTACACTTGAGGTGCAACTCATGTTCTAAAAATGCTGTTCCGAAAAAAGAAAGAAAAGAAGAACATACTGTATGTCTTCACAGCTTTCGTCTGTTTCCCCTTTTATGTGAAGTTGTTATGTTTCCTTTCATAGTTGAACTTGCTTACTTAAGCCACATTTATTTAGTTTCACTTCCTGAAGTTTATAGCCGACCTCTCACACTATTGACATGTCAGTCAATAGTGTAATGTTGAACCTTTGTTAGGAGAATGGTAATTTACTGTATAAACAGGGGGAAATGTCTTGAAAAGGGATCCCCTGTGCATCATGGCCTTATTTGAGATTATCACTGACCACCTACATTTGATCCACGCTCCACTTTTCTTTTACACACATTAATAGTTGGTATCTGAATGTGTCAAGTGTGCTATAATGTAAATACAACAGGATTAAATTCTGGCTTCTAAAACATAACGGATGCTCCAAATAAGAGCATTACATGCCCACCCAGATGGTCTCACTGTGGCAATAGCAGGAAACTAAATAGATCAGAGGCCTTGCTCTGTATTAATGTAGAGAAGAAGAGCACACGTCAAAAACGGAAATAATGTTTCATTACCCAGCGCTTTTTTTTTTCAGCCATTGTTCGTAACATCTCACTCACAAGCCACCCATCTTGATGTTTTTAGTCTATTAAATGGCCGACATGAATGCCAATTTAATGCTTCAGACGGTGCAAACTGCACATAACACACGTTGTGAAATGGTCACAAACAATCGCTTTCCAGAGACATAAAAAGACACCCATGGGGCATAACAACTCTTTCAGATCAAATTCTGGAACCACCCTCAAGTTTGACCAAATTATCCAAACTTCCTGATAAATGAGAGTGAAAATAATACATTTGATACAACCGTCCATTGGACTAGAGAGCTCCTTATCAGAAGCCACCACTTGTAGTTTTCCATACACACTATAGTTTTGTAATGTGAAATGTGTCTCTTAAAGGAGTATGGAGATTATGTGGGATGAAATAACATAATGTATTGTAAATAAGAGGAAATATAGTATAAACTAGGAAATGAGGTCCAATTTGAAAGTGAATGAAATGCTCCTTTGGGGTTTCATGTATTAATGCATACAATGGGAAATATAGTTGCTGTTCTAAAGTAGCTCCAAGATCATTTCTGCAATTGCTCCCTATCTAATAAAGTATGTTTATCTGATTGTTGTTTCTTCTACTCGTAGGACCGGAGTTCTGAGGGCAGTTTCGCGAGCATCTCCGTGTCAATGCGGCGGGGCTCTTCAGAGACCAACCTGGACCTGGATCTGACCGATGGAAGTCCTGGTCTGGGCTCCGAGGTCGTGCGTAGCCGGTCTTGCTTGGACAGCCTCCAGCAGAAGATGCTCAAAATCACGGAGCAGCTGAAGATTGAGCAGACGGCCCGGGATGAAAACGTGGCAGAGTACCTGAAGCTGGTGAACAGCGCCGACAAGCTGCAGGTCGGGCGCATCAAGCAGGTGTTTGAGAAGAAGAACCAGAAGTCCGCTCAAAACATCGCCCAGATGCAGAAAAAGCTGGAACAGTACCATCGAAAGATGAAAGACAGTGAAACCCACTACAGCCCATCCCCTCACCCGTTGCCTGTCAAACACAGCACCATGCCCAGGGAGTCGCCCAGACAGCTGCTGAAGGACATGACGGGCAGTGGCCGACACCCAACCATGGACAAGATCAAGACCATTGGCCCAGGTGTTTCCCTCTCCCCTCCTTTCTTCTTCAGCAAGCCTAGAGAGTTCGCCAACCTCATCCGGAACAAGTTTGGCAGCGCTGACAACATCGCCCACCTCAAGAACTCTCTGGATGCTTCCCCCACGCTGCCCACTGACACTGCCAGCAAGGGACTGAGTAGCAGCACCTCCATGGTGGGCAAGCCCAAGTACCCCAGTGATGATGAATGCTCCTCTGGGAGCGCCTCCATTTCAGCAGATAGTAACGGGAACATAGCGGGGCTGACTCCGGGCCAGCAGGCCAAGGACGACAGCCAGGGCAGACTAGCTCTGAGCCTGGAGGAGGTGAGGGAGATCAAGGAGGCCCAGAGCCAGCTGGAGGAGGATATGGAGGAGATCAAGGCTCAGTTCAAAAGGGAGTATGGCATCATCAGCCAATCACTGCAGGAGGAGCGATACAGGTATGTTTTTATTACTTAATTATATAATTTGGATACAATATTGGTTCTTTATTGTGCAAGTATGGTGAGGGCATTAATTAGAGATGGGTTGTTGGATCTTTCTGATGTCAGCCGGTTTGCAGTTAGCACCCGGGCATTAGTATCATTCTTTCCCATATTTTTAAATCTTAGTATCCGTTTGCCTGAAATGCTAGCAGAGGCATTTGTGGTTTTACACCCAAGTGAGTTGAAGAGCGAGTCTGTTGTGTTAGATCTGCCCACTCTCTCTGCAGAATCATCCAATAGGACAATGCATAACTAACTAAGCTTGCATGTAATTTCCCCTTGGAATGTTGCCACAGACACCCAGTTTGTAATACTGGAAATGAATGGGCTTTCCTCAGTGGGCCAGAGCCTCAATTACCATTGTGTTCCTCCAGTGAGCAACCTTTTTGATTTCCACGCATGTTTGAGACTTACTTATCTGATTTCTGACTTATAGAGAGACTAGCTATCTTCACAACTATCAATTGAAATGTCCTATGCCAAGAAATAAATCGTAAATAAATAGAAATGTATTCCAATGATAATATTCTTGATTATTACTTCATTCAAAACACCTTCTAATGTTACGTCTATTCTCTAAAAATGTAAACAAACATGGCATTTGTAGTGAAGTATTTCATACACAGTATTCAAATCGGACATTTCTGCATCCTGTGCCAGGTACGAGCGCTTAGAAGATCAGCTGAACGACCTGACAGAGCTTCACCAACATGAGATGACTGATCTAAAGCAGGAGCTGGCCAGCATCGAGGAGAGGATCGCGTACCAGGCTCAAGAGAGGGCCAGAGACATACAGGCATGTAACGGAGAATCACTCAACAGTAAACGCTCTGCAAAGTTTAGCCTTTGCAGAGTGTTTAAATGCACTAAAACCTATATAACACACTACAGCAAAGGAAACGCCCAGAAAAAGCAAAAATAGGGCCACTTTAAGATAGAAGCATATTAAAATGTATAGTTTTAACACCCCCACCAAGCTTCTCTAAATCCCATAATGAGTCTACTGTAATCAGGCTAAGGACATTACCATATAGAGGCGAATGCATTAGTGGCCTACGTACAATCGTTCCCTTCATGAGATAACACTCTGAAGGGTACAAAGTGTGTTTTGTCATTTGACATTTATCTTTTCTGTCCCTCTGCTCATGCATAATGAATCTCTAATTGAAGTTTGATTAATTAAGGGTCAGCAAAAAGCCCTTTAGCCATTTTGGAAACATTCAGACTCTCATGGTTCTTCTCTCTCTTTTTAGGAGGCTCTGGAGTCGTGTCAGACGCGAGTCTCCAAGCTGGAGCTCCAGCAGCAGCAGCAGCAGACGGTGCAGATCGAGAGCCGTGACGCCAGAGTGCTTCTGGGAAAAAGCATCAACATCATGCTGGCCATCATCACCGTCATCCTCGTGTGCGTCTCCACCGCTGCCAAGTTTGCCGCTCCACTGATGAGGAGCCGGCACCATGTGGTAGTTACCGTACTGGGAGTGTGTTTTTTGACCATTTTCTGGAAGAACTGGGAGCGTTTACAGTACGCCATCGACAGGTTGTTAGTGCCTGTCTGAGAGTGAAGAGTGCACACTGACAATAACACTTCAGAAACATGGACGCTGTCTGGTGTCAGGATAGGACTGTCTCAGAGGATTGGTTGTACAATCGTCAGTAGACACGATCGCCACGCATTTACAGAAGTCATTGTTTTTTAAAGTCGAATTGCAATTAAATGTAGGTAATTTTTCTCTTGTGTAGAACTTGAATGTGTTGCTAACATTTTTCATTAACCTTTAAAATAATATTTATAACAGTTAAAATAATTAATAAATTGTGTTACTTCTCTAAGGTTTGATATGAATTCATCACAAGAAAATAGTCTAGGATCAAGAAGGGTGGAAAGAGTTGCATAAGACTTACTTTTCCCCACAGATTTTGGGGGAAATATTATTTGAAGAGGTCACATTAGGCCACGGATAAATGTTTCTCATGTTGCTTCTGCTTGACTTGAACATCTCTCCATCTGTTAGAAATCATGCACACACAAACAAAACCTCAAGCTTGTTATGTTGTTGGCTAACGTTACGAAATGCTATTGTCACCTTGATAAGAATAGTTGGACATTTGGGGAAATGCGTTTATCTCTGTTACGCTAGATTCCATTTAAATATGATGCTACGGTTAGCTTAGCTTAGCATAAACAATCGAAAGAGGGAAACAGCTAGCCTGACTCTTTTCTGGGAACAAAATCCACTGAAAAACTGACAAATGAACACGTCCTGTTTAATCTTTACAAAAAACTAAGTGTTAAAGTGACATTTTCTGGGTAATGTGACTGACTTTATTCCAGGAAGTAACTGCTTCGGGGACATAACCTATTACATGTACTTTTGACACTCTTACACAGTTTGTTTTTAGATGCTCCGAGGCAGATCTTGTTGCCACCATTACCAGGGACATGCTAGCTATTTCGCCATGTTTACAGTCTTTATGTTAAGATAAGATAATTGGCTACTCATTGTAGATTATTTCAAACCCGGGATATGTTGTTATCTGGCTGTTATGTGCTGTAAACACTTGACTAACTAGGTGCTCTGTAACTGCATATTTAGCATACAGACCGCAGAGTGGTATGAATCCACTTATGTTATACTCTGCAAAAAAATCAATAAGCATATTTCCCCGAATGTTTTTCTATTGCTTGAAATGAAGAATTTACAGTCTCAAGCACAGAGGCAATAGACATCCTGTTTTTAGGTGTTTTCCTTTCCGTATCTTTGTCTGCCCTGTGCGGTCCGTCGTCTCTTAAAGTTTGTTCTGTTTACCGATGTTTAAAGTGCAATATGTTTAATTTCTAAGAGCACTGTTTTTAAAATGGTATTTTAGGAGTGAGCATTTACGTCAATGTTTTACAGTGATAGGGCGCTGTGGGGTGGGGGAAGTGTCATTAATATTGGCATAAGAGATCCATAACCACTGAAGCCTCTGCAGTTAAAACACACACACACACACACACACACACACACACACACACACACACACACACACACACACACACACACAAAGCTCTCTTTATGTTTTATGGGTCTGATGTTTGTATTTTATTAATAATGTGAGTGAGAGGCGATGGATTATACTGTGATACAAGGCCTTTTTCTGAGGAAAAATGCAATTCGTTTTGTTCTTACAGCCTTCAGTACAGGCTCTGAGTGATGATCTACGAGCCAATTTTTGACTGATTAATGTATTGTTTTTGTCTTACTAACATTGCCTATGATGATCTCATATGAAGCTAAGGACCACTTTTTAATGTTCGTCTGCCATAATAACATGTTTGTGTTAATACTTGTCTTCTACCTACTGTATTATATTTCTCTCTTCCTGTTTAGGACATATTTGAGGACGTTTTACTGATGAATACATATCTGGTTTATATTCTCTATTCCTCTCTGATGCACTACGTTATCAATCAGTTGTATTTCATGCATTACGTGCCTTTGTCTTACACTCTGTTAAATTAAAAAGCCTTTTTAATCATCTTGTGACGGAGTTTTTGTTTATTTTTGTCTAGCTGGATGATAATGTGTGTGTGCGTAGCACTGCGCTTTTTAGATTTGTATGTTAAGTAGTTGAATAGGTAAACATTTCCTGGGAAAAGTCAATACTGTACAATACTGTTACTCACAGAAAAAGGATGTGTGTGTGTGTGTGTGTGTGTGTGTGTGTGTGTGTGTGTGTGTGTGTGTGTGTGTGTGTGTGTGTGTGTGTGTGTGTGTGTGTGTGTGTGTGTGTGTGTGTGTGTGTGTGTGTGTGTGTGTGTGTGTGTGTGTGTGTGTGTGTGTGTGTGTGTGTGTGTGTGTGTGTGTGTGTGTGTGTGTGTGTGTGCGTGTGTACAGCAAAGTCTAATTCAAACAGGAAACATGTATGTTAACCTTTCATGTTAAATATAATATAGAATATTGTGATAAGTAGTTCATAACTGTCACCCAGCAGCTAACCTGGAAATCAAGCAGACAAATAATATATTTCAAACATTTAACAAATTATTTTGCATGTGATGGCTAAAAAAGATGAGGGCACAAAGCCATGTGCAATCTGTAGTGCACAAAAAAACGAATTGTTAATATATTTGTATTATACAGTTTTAAACAAACATTATCATCCGAGAATTTAATCAATGTGAATGAGGAAAACTGTAAAAAGAAAAGAAGATGGGTTGTTTACTCACTATAACTCTGAAACTGGGAACACTCTTTCTAAATAAAACTGCTGTTTTCTTTATTTTCCTCTCAGACGTTTGCCCCTGAGGTACGAACAAATCAAAATGTAATATGAATACAGTTTCTAAAGTAAATTTGTACACAACAAATATGTGCTGCTCTCTCACTACTAAACACTCTCTCCTTCAACACCACTAGAGGGTGATGGTGCTGCACTGTAGACACAACACAGAGACGGAGAAAACATATATGAAGGCTGGAGCATCTCACTCAGCCTAATAGCAGAAACCAGATTTCCTGCATGATTTATATCTAAATTATTAATTTAAAGGTCACACTCCATTTTTTCATGTCTTTTACATCAACATGTGTCCCCTCTGTGTAAAGAGATTCTGAAAGTTTCAGGAAAAAAGATTTGCACTCTTTTTCCCCTGATCCATTTATATAAAAACCTGTCTGAAAATGAGCTGATCAGATTTTGGCCACTTTATGATTTCATAACGTTTTTTTGGCTTGTGTAACCATTAGCCAATAACCAACCAAGGCCAACCCCCCCCCTCGTTATCACCTGAATCTCCTCCTAGAGCACCATTGTGTTCTTTTTAACCAAATATCTCTCAGAGGGGCGTGGGGAGTGGCTCCTTATTTTCATCTAAAGTAAAAGACAGAGAATCAGCACTTTTGAAACAGGGCTGAAACAGAGGGGATTATGGGATGCTGCAATGATCTGTTTGGTGTTTGGAGCCAAACACTTCAGAGACATGTTTTGTTTATATCTTAGACCTTTAATATATTGATGAAAAACAGTATAATAAAAAGTAATCATCAAAGTAAATGGCACAACTCCACACATTTAGACAGAGACAACACTTTCCTTTGGCAGGGATATCACTAGCAAAGTGGAAGAGTGGCACCCTCTGCTGTTGTACCAAATTAACATTAAAAAAGATTTTCTACAATTTTCCAAAGTGCACACCATTTATGCTCCATCGTAGAATATTTCTGCATACTTTCATTAACATTAAATCTAGGTCATATTGTACTCCATGCTTTGAACAGGAATGCTTTCTGCAAACTGTAACTGTAACTGTGTCTGATGTGGTTCCCATCAGGGTGGATGTTGTTACCCAGGATGCATATGATCCAAGAGAGATGGATAAAAACTGTTAAAGTTCCTTTTATGATCACCTAGCCAAGCTGTTACAGCATACGTCGCTCCAACAACATCACGCCGCCATATGTTGTGAAATATCACCTTAAAATACCATAAAACATATCCCACGTTTTTATCAATACAAACAGCTTCGATGTCACTGCTGGGTATCACTGTCAGGGAGCAGTATGGGCACACAAACACACACATCCAGAGAAAATGAAGCTCATGCACGGTTAAATTCAGCCGCAGTGCCATATGGGTCACCTGGCAGAGTGGTGTGCACGGTTTAGTGTGCGTGACTAGTGCCTGCCTGCATGCCATCTAGAGGCACAGACACACGGTGAGACACACAGAAAATCAGAATGATGGACAGATAGCTTAACTGAGGATCTCAGGCACTCACACAATGTTCCCGTACTTTATGAGAGCTTAAGTTTTGGAGTGGAATTGGGAGTTTTGTGCACATTTATCTGTGTGTAGGACGGGTTGTGTTTTAGTGCATTTGTGAAGCAGCTAAGGTGGAAAAGAAATATTCAGATTGGTGTGACGCAGAGATTCTGACTAATACACACATGCACACAGCCACCCACACACACATACAGAGGCTTAAAAACGGGGATTATGAGCTATATTGGTAGGTGTGAACTGAAAGCAATATTTTCTTTCCCAATCTCTCTCTCTTCTCTGTATTATGTGATCTGAAAAGTGAGCGCTTCCTTTGATGTGTCCTATGTTTTCCATTGAGCTCTCTTGTGGCTCCTGGTGCTCATGGCCTATTCACTGGCTCCATAATGAGCTGCTAATTATCCCAGGACCTCATCAAGTCTCTTTGGGCTCCGCAGCTAAGCCTCCTCCTCACACAGGTTGGCATGGTGACCGTAGGGGATGGGACCAGGAGGCCACCAAAAGCACCGCCACAGCTTCACTCCCAATCTCCTTTACTGAGGGGGAGTGAGAGGGACACGTTTGATTTTATTCTCCCCTTAAGCCAAGCGAGAGAGTGGGAAGTGTGCGGATATAATTTAGCTTTAAGCATGGATGGTGAAAATTTTATTTGTAAGTGTGTGTTTATAAATGAATACATAATGTGAGTGTGTTTTACTCAGGGGTGGAAGAAGAACACAGATATCGTACTAAGAGGAACTACAGTGTGAAAATACTCATCTACATGTCAAAGTCCTGCATTTCAAATCTTAATTTAGTAAAAGCACAAAAGTACTGGCAACGAAATGTACTTAAAGTATCAAAAGTAAAAGTACTTATTGTGCACAATAGCTCAATTCAGAATCATGTATATTAAATTACTGGGTTAATATCTTTGATATATTAATGTGTTCTTAAAAGCGGGTAAATGTGGAGCTGCTTTTAATTAATGTAAATACTACTGCTGGGTGTCTTTACCTATATTTATATTTCATAGTTTATTCATATTTTGCATTAGCTAATTATCTGAATCTGTAAATTAGCCAGTAACTCATTTTGTTAAATACATGTAGTGGAATTAAAAGCACAATATTGGCTTCTAAACGGTAGTGGAGCATAAGAATAAAGTAGCACGAGAAAACAGTACTCAGTAAGGTATACCCAGAATTGTACTTTGGTAATATACTTGAGTAAACTTCCTTCAATACATTACAGCACTGGTTTTAGTCCCGCATGATTTGATATTATGGGAAAGTTGTGACCTCTCTTCCACGCTGATTTACCCTCCTCTGGCAGCACGGGGCCCATCCCATTTCCTGTTGATGGTGTCATGGAAACAGGCCATATTCCCTTGCTCTGCTTTTGCACTATAACATAAAAATGTGCCCTGCATCGAGCAAACAGCCACAGTCTCATTCCTCTGTGAGATCTGCAGCTGTGACCAGAGACTGCAGTGATGAATACTGAGAATCAGCCGGTGGGAAATTACTGATTCATGGCAACATTTATCATCAAGGTCTTCGTATCACCTCTTAAAATGCCCTAAATCAAAGGCACCTTCAGTTTATTTTAGTTGCTAGGCAACCGTAGAGTGCCACAGTGATGCTGGGAGTTAAAGGCTGGCAGCCCGGTGGTGTAGAGACGACTGTGGGGGTGAATCACTGTCTTTTACAGCTCTGAGGTTACATAGCTGACAGTGACAATGATACACCGTCACTAGAGAGTAATTAGACACCCTGCTCATCCCTCTGGTGCATCCACCAGCTAATTATGTTGGCCCAATGGCTGTAGTGCGGCTTGTGCTCTGTGACCACTGACACTGGACGGACATCATAATCAGTTCTTAAAGGTAAAATAACAACATCTGGCACTTTTGCCCTTAGAATTAAACATTTGCTTTTTGGGAAATAATAGTTTAATTCTGCTCTGTCCATCAATGTCCATGAAGTCTAATTAAAGTCTGAATGCCATATGGTTAGTGTCTACTTGATTAAAACACTCTGGGGCCCTGATACAAAAATTAGCTTTTGGCCCATTTCCCCCACCTCCTGCTCCCCAATGCTCCGTGTGCAATGAATCCATCATCTCCAAAGTCCTATTAGGAGCACACTGCAGCTGGAGACTGAGTTAACAACAAGTACAACCTGTTCCAGGTTTACTAACAACCTAGCTTTCCGATAGGACTAAGCTCCATGTAAACACAAACAAACCAAACATGGGCATTAGGAGTCTTCAGGTAGTTGCCATCTTTACCCAGTTGGGAGATACACTTCGAATGTACATATGTGCTCTGATGTTGATATGATGTTTGTCCGAATGTTGTCTTAATGGTTTTTCCTCTAATCCTAAACACCTACTCAAGAGGAAAATAGTCAGTCTGATTTTTCAGATTTTAAAGAGTCTGCAGCCATGCTAAATGCTGAAGACAAAACAGTTGAAGCTGATGGCAATGTCATTCAATCCTAAGAACTGTTACATGATGTGTATTTTGTAAATTGTTTAACTTTTTATTATATTTTTTATTATATTACAACTTTTATTTTTAACTAAGTACTTTTTAATGCATGTAACATTATGTAACATTACTGTGGCTCTTTTTCTGCTGTAACAACGTACATTTCCTCTCTGTGGGACTAATAAAGGTATTCTGATTCTGATTAGTTTGGCAGAGCTTTGCTTATATCCAAGTATTGGACACATTGACAATTTTACCTGATGATGGTGGGAGATTTAAAGTCAAAGCTCTTGGGCACCCTTAATATCTGTCAAAAAAATCCACAGGAAAAAGATTCATAGGGAGGCGTGTGGTGCAGGTTCAAACCCACTGCAGTCAGCATGTCGTTGTGTCCCTGAGACACTTCACCTCAAGTTGCTCCTGTGGGGATTGTCCACAGTATTGAGTATGTAAGTCGCTTTGGATAAAAGCGTCTAACAAGTGACATGTCATGTAATTCATCCTCCTGAATGTCATTACAACATTTCATATCAATAGATCCAATAGTTGAGTCATTTCAATCTAGGCCAAAGTTAAAGACCAGCCCACAAACTGACCTCACCATCCCTGGAGTCACGGCTCAGACACAAGAATTGCACGCCTAATCATTCATGATGCACATTTTTGTGCAAATCCTTTTTAAACACTCCCATTGAAACCATCATTCCACTCAAAATGACATGAGTGCAGCATGTAGAATGTAAAACGTTACAATTGCAGATCAGAAACTGTTGGCCCTTTGTGTGTTTTTGCATCTGTGTGCGTCCATTTGCGTTTCTTTTCAATTACAGGCTCCATTTCTGAGGGCGTCTTGCGTATGACTTGTTAAATGAAAACAAAGACGACAGTATGAGCGGATGGATTCCCTGTGCATGAGCTCACACTCGGCGGGACAGAGCTCTGTTACAGAGCAAACACTCACAGACATTTGGCGTATGGCACTTGGATATACTGTACTTTTGCAAAATTAAAAACTTTGGGTGAGGTTGCTGTAGAAAAATGTGACTGTCTCATAGTGTAGCTTCCAACAGTCCAGCCATTCAACAATCATCTCAGTGTGTTTTGGCAGATAGACTTCCATCCCACCCATCTGGTTCAGCAAGCAGTTTGGAACAAGCAGTGACAATCATTTTAGTGATGGACCATCGTTTAATCTTGTATCTGCATTCCTGCTGTGCTCGTTCTGCTCTGCCACCAGGCTCCTGCCACAGTCTGTGACACGGTGGACTGAAGCCAGACATTGTCAACTCCTTATCAACACCTTGTCAGCAAACAGCTCTCCCTTCCTTTGTGTGTCAGAGAGACTTTTTGTGGGACAACTTTGAAAGATGCTCGCATGCTTTATCTTCTTGTCATGGCTGCCTGAGGAAAGCTGTACAGAACCACCCGGAAGTAGAGGAAGTGCCTATGAGCGGACATTTATCTTTTCAGTCTGGTTCCCCTTTATCATTTATTCTTGTTCACAACCACATGTAGACCGTCTTTCTATTTCCGTTGTACTTACTTCTGTTTTTTTCTTACATTTCCTCTTTCAGATGTCGGTTCCATATGTGTTTGACTGTGTTGTTTGTGCGTCTGTGTGCACTTCCTGCTCTTTGACAGTGTTGTGATAGGAATATCCTCCTACTGGGCCAGCGAACGGTAAAGCATGACCCTCCTTTCCTCTCTCTCTCTAAGCTGACAGTTTTCAGACTTTTTCACGGCACACCTCACATTTCTAGCTCCTTACGCTCTGCACTGAAGTTGCCAGATGTGATAGTGGCTGAAGAAAGAGTGAGAAAGAGGTGAGAGACAGTCAGAGAGAGAAAGAGATGTGTGAGAAGGGAAGTGATGAAAATAGAGGTATGAGTATGTATGTTTGAGATGCTGTTTATAGAGGAAGAGCAACTGTTTATAAGCAGTCAACAGAAAGAGAAAGAGAGGAAATGAACAATGGAGGGGAAATGATCAGTAATCTGCTGGTAGCTGTCAGCCTCCACAGCAACAGCCTGTCTGGACCTCATTATAGGTAAATTCATCTGGCTTAGGGGCAAAGGCTGTACATGAGGGTAAGAGGAAGCATGTGTGTGTTAATGTGAGTATGTGCAAGAAAGCACAGATGAATAAATGCTACGAAGCAAAGACAGAGTTTTGAAATGTTTTGGTGCTGTGATCCTGTCAGCTCTTCTTGAAAGCTGTTTGTATTAGGGTATATTCAAAACGTCAACTTAGTTTATTGGAACTAGACAAGCCAGTTTGAATTTGCATTATGAAATATGTATGGGTTCAGCATTTGGCAGCTGAATGCATTGCCATTCGCTGGAGATCAGCTATTCTTGCCAACTATTTCACACCGGTGGATCGATCTTGCAATTATTTAACAAGGTCTAATGTATCAAAGGGAAAGTCCAGGATATACCACCATATATATTTAGATTTTTGGAAAAGATTCAGAAACTATATCAAAAAGAAAATACTTAGATGAAATCTAACACATTTTTGATGTGCATCTATGCAAATATACATCTTTTTGTTGCGCAGAATAACACTTTTAAAAGTGTTGTATTATTATAAAATGTTATACAATTATTTTCAGTATCACTAAACAATAAATACATAATCTTGTCATTTGTCAATGTAAAGCACATTTTGGATACTTTGTGTTCTACCGAGTTGATTAGTAGTGTATACATCATATAGACACATCATGTTACTTGTTACTTATAAAGTAACTACTAACTAGAAATGGCAAAGAAATGAAGGGTAAACAAGTACAGTATTTCCCTCTGTGATGGAGTAAAAGTATAAATTGGCAGAAAATGGAAATACTCAAGAAAAGTACAAGTACCTCAAATTGATACTTAAGCAGTAGGCTACTTGTGTAAATGTACTGGGTCACATTTCCACCACTGTGGATTTAAAATAGCTGGGGTAAAAGAGGGAATATATTGAGGGAGAGAGGGGGGAGAGAGGGAGAGCTTGCCGTCTGGAAAACAGCATCCCCCTCCTCCCTGCTCCTCCCCTCTTCCCTCTTCCCTCTTCCCTCTCGGCATCTCTCCCACGCTGCAGAGCGCTCAGCCTTCAGCTCCCCGGACCCTCCCAAACTCTCCGGAGGTTCAGCCTCTTTCTGTGTGAGTGTGCATATGTGCATCGTAGCCTGCATGTGTGTGTGAGTGGCGAGTACTAGTGCTCAGTACTTTCCGTGTGTTTCTGCCTCTCTCTCTCCCTGCAGCTGAGGTGGGCGTGTGGAGCCTCTTGACCCTCTCTCGCCCACTCTCTCCCGAGTCTCCCCCTCTCCGCTGCAGCTACAGGGGGCTATGGATGGACTGCGTTTACCTCCACTCATCGAGGAGGCTCTGGACTCTACAGGTCTGTTCTGCTGTTTGTCAGTGTGTGTATGTGTGTGTTTAATCGTGATGATGTGGCTATTTTTAGCACCCGTACTACAGATAAGCAGGAAAAGGTAGAGGGGTCGATGTTTATCTCTGCTGAGAAAGAGTGTTTACTCCCACAGCGAGGGATAGTGTGAGCTGAGTAGCTGCAGAGAGCTGGTCAGCTGGTAGGAAGTGGGGATATTATTATAGGAGACTGTCTTTATTAGGATCTGTGCCGAGCTGATACACTGCATTTCTGTCAGCTGTGGACCTTTGATGGAGGCAACGTGCTGCCAGGTAAATATAGAGGACTGGCACCCAGAGACATGTTAGTCAAGGCTGTGTTAGAGGGGCTGCATGTGTTATTCTGAGACTGATTGATTAAATATTAGAACATTTAGTAGTTAGGGTTACAGTAGTTTCCTTTTTATAGGGTTTTGGGTTAGTATGGGGTATGTTTTGGGGTTGTAATGTTGTGAATAATACACAAACTCTCTCAATTCTGTATCAATGATATATAATGTAAATACATTATATTTGTTGTCTGGGCTCCTGTTCTCAAGCTTCCTACAGCTTATTGGGCGTCCCATTTCACATGTCTCCATTATGTCTTATGATTGTATTTGTATTTTTTTTTTAAACTTGATGATGATGACAATGGATGGAGTCTGGATGTTATTAAGCTTCTTTTTATGCTAAGGTTGTTTTCAGCTCACCATGTATGTATGCTTGTGGTGGACTCACTTTACATAATGGTTGGGTTTGACAGCTGCTGTTGAGCTTGTTTGGTAACTTTATGAATGTGTGGCATTGGGCACAGTACATTTTCACAGAATCAGTTAAGAACGTGTGGAATGTTTTCATGTTTGTCCGACAACAAGGAGTGTGTTTTCTTCATGTTTTGTATGGGCGTGAAGACAGAGCAGCTCTGTGCGGGACCCTCCTGTTGGGAGGATGTTTGTCGGTGTGGAGGGGCTCAGAGAGAACCACAGGTCACAGCCCTCTGACTGGCGGCCATGTTGCTTCCTTTTCCTGCGTATACTGTCCTAAAACTGAACTTTCAATAACAAGCATGGGAAGAATTATCTCTCAAAGCCCCCCCTGCTCTTCAGAGTCAGCTGTAAACTTACTACACTGCCTTGTTGTTAGCGTGTCATTTCTTTTCTTTTAACATTATGCTGATGCCTGCGTATTGACCATCATAGCATTTGATGCTGTCTCAGGAGAAAAGCTTCTTTCCTAACGAGCTTGTTCCGTCTAAACTCTGGAGACCACTTTCCTTTCATCACAGCCTGAGGCATTCTTTTCAGAAATTCAGCATCTAGTGATGGCAAGTGTGTGGTTTAATGGAGTGTAAATCCTGATTACAATAACGATAGACAAACAGCAAAGAAAAAGTGGATTTGGGTGATGGAAGGTATAAACTCATGTCTTTTTGAAGTTCATACACCCTGGGATTTGAATGGATCTAAGTGCATTCATTTTGTCCTGGATCAGGTCAATTATCAATCTGACACTTTTATTTGAAATGCATTTTCAGCCCTGTTGGGACGTTGTTCCATACTACCCTGGAATTAATAATTCTACCACTTTCCACATCTACCAACAGGGAATACAGATACTTTGACACAAACACACGCTCCCACTGATCAATAAAACAACATTAGCAGCTGATCTCAGCCGTCGGCCACCATATTGTTCCTCCCACTTGCACCAGTCACCGAGCATATCTCCCTCCATCCTTCTCTCTCCTCTGCTTTCCTACACAATATCTCTTCCCCCTCTTTCCATCGCAGTCCTCTGCTCTCTTCAGCGCCCACACACCCTCCAACACACTCACGTGCACACACAGGCATAGAGACACAAACCTTTGCACCTGCCTCAACCCACACATTGTTTCTCTCCTGTCCTCTCCGACTTTTCCCTCCACTCCTCTCCAGTGTTGTACTCTCACCTTGTGAAATGCACATCATCAGCAATATTCCCAAAGGGTGGGCCAAACAGGGTTGATCTCAGCTCTTTAAATCTAATACATAGCAAAGTTGCTGCTGTAAACAAACTTTGTAGATCTGGGAGCTGCAAAGACCTCTGAGAAAAACAACAATGTGAGATTCTCACATCACTGTTTAATATTGCAAATCAAATGAAAACAAATCTTGCATGTTTTTCCACCCTCAGGCATCCCATTTCCTCCCCCCTGCCTGCACCATCCTATCCCATCAGACTTTAGAGCCTTTTAAAACAAGCTTTCAATGCACTCTGCAGGTACCTGAAATAATTGAGTGTGCCACATGTTTTTTAATTCTCACTAAGTTGAATAATGGAACACAATTCTCAAACTTTCAGGGGAAAAAATAAGGTTCATGAACTCATAACTCCTTCCTGCAGCTTATGCTATTGATTTAAAAAACTTTTATTCCCCCTTGCAAAAAGGCTTGGCACTGACAACCTATCATTAGTGCACTCTCTCTCCCCATTAGTCTTTATGCTTTTTAGATTCGCTACCTGACAAGCTGTGGTGCCCCGTCTTTCCTACTCGTTTTAAAGGAGCCCTATCCTCCTTTCTTTGGGGTTTTCCCTTTCCTGTAGTCTTTCCTATAGGTTTTTGTGCATGTAAATGGTTTGCAAAGGCTAGAATCCCAATGTTCCGTCCAGAGGGAGTTTCTCCCCCACACACTACCCTGCCTGATACGCCTCCATTGGACTCTTGTGTTTACTTCTGCGACATATTGACATCACTATGCAACACTCGCACTTCCATTGGCTAGCCCTCAAACACATTGTAAGTGATAGGTTAAGGGGGCAAGACAGCTCTTAGCGTTTGACCAATCACAACAGAGCCAGCCAGCTAACCAATCAGAGCAGACGGGCTCTGGTTTTCAGACAGAGGGTGAAAAGAGGTACAGGCAGTATGAACAAATAGAGCTTTTTGAACATGAAAGCATGGAAACATGTAACAGAAGAGAAACAAAATACAAATATGAACCTGAAACAGGGCCAATTTAAAATCTTTCACAGAGATAGATTTAAGGTGGGAGGCAACAATTGCTTGTTAATATATCATTTGTTTTCATGTTTTGTTCTCTTTCATATCCCTAAATGCAAAATAAGCAGATGTAGACACAAACAGGGCACCACCACGTACGCCCATGAAGAAACATCTTCCCTGAATCTGTCACCTGCAGTAATTACACACTGACACGCTTTGTGCATGTTCATGTAATGAGGCTGATTTATACAGTATCTCTTTCTACAATGTCTTTATTCTGTTGACCCACTTTCTATTATTCCCTTTGAAAATGCAAACATGGATTTTCATTTAAATAACAGAGTGGCTCATTAAGTCAGTCCTACTCTTTGGTGCTTATGATCCCGTTTCTTTTCTTGACGTCACGGGCTGCAGTTGTTCCTCACTCTCCCTGGAGTTTTCACGCTCAAACTAAAGAGACAGAGGGAAAGAGATAAACTCGCATTGACCTCATTAAAGACCTCCATCCCTGTGGCTCGCTCCTCGTCTGAAGCTGCTGAGTCTCACAGTTTGGAGTCAGAAAATCTCACATGATGCCGGCTTCACTATGAAGTGAGCTTTATGGAGGGACACCTGATAAGATCACGTGGGCTTCTCTGCGGGGAAAAGCACTAGCAGACATATGCCAAGCAAAAGTGTGCACAAAACAGCTTTATCGTCAAGGTGACTTTCCAGATGTTGTATCCCTGTGTTGTTGGTGTGCAGAGGTCACCATGGAGATAAACTAGTGTCCTGACTCCTTTTAGTTTCATGAGGAAGTGTGCCAGTGCAGGGAACAAGCTAGCGTCATAGTGCTGGGCTGGTTTCAAAGCTGGGGCGGTGTGCATTATGCATGGCCTCCTACACAGCTGCAGAGCTCCATGGCATATATGCACAAACTGCAGCTTAAACACGTGTGATCATATATGAGTATAGACTCATGACAAGAGATAATACAACACATGAAACACGAGCCTGTATATCACCATTTTACATATACACACACAGGTTTAAGCGCAATTACACACTCATGCATACATTTTATACACAGAGTTAGGGCTGCACGGTTTAAATTGATTTTTTAAAATTGCGATATGATGTGCGATGTAAGATGGAATTAAACAATATTCACATTATCATTGAAAATTACGCACAATTATAATGTGATTTTTTAAATAAATGTGTAGATTTTTTTTTAGGTCGGCTCCACAATACTTTATTCAGATAACTTTTGCAAATGTCGTCCTTAAAAAAATATTGTGCTTACTAAGATTAGGATATTCTATTAGTCCAAAATGCGAGAATAGCATTTCAAGTTATTGTGCAGCCCTACACAGAATCACAAAAAGACACACACACACACACACACACACACACACACACACACACACACACACACACACACACACACACACACACACACACACACACACACACACACACACACACACACACACACACACACACACACACACACACACACACACACACACACACACACACACACACACACACACACTATCCATCACACTACACCTGCTCACAGCCTCCAACTCCTGTTTCAGTGAGCCGTCATTTCTTTTTACAGCTGATTTGACTCCAGATGTTCCTCTCACCACAATGAAATGAGAAATATAACAAGCAGTCAGGGGAAGAAAGCCACTTGTTACATAGAGAAGCTTTCTTGCAATATATCACGTTTGAAATGACACCGCACCTGATTAAATAAAGCATAACGTTTTTTATCTTTTTTTTCAGAAATATCTGGTTTGGTATACTGCCATCTACTCTTTATTATTATAGTGTTATAAGGAAATGTTTTAGTGGATTTCAGTTTTTGCTGCATATTTGAATAGGCTCTATTATGCCTTCTGGGTTTCCTTTACCTTTAGTGTGTTTTATAGGCTTTTGTGCATGTTAATGGACTGCAAAGACTAAAATCGCTCCAACACATTATAAGTGATAGGCTAAGGGGCGGGACATCTCTAAGCCGTTGACTAATCACAACAGAGCCGGCCAGCTAACCAATCAGAGCAGACTGGGCTCTGGTTTCAGACAGAGGGTGAAAAGAGGTGCTGCAGCATAGGAAGTATGAGAAAATTAAAGCACGTTTTGAAGATTATAGCATGCAAACATGTCACAGTTGAGGCACAAAATACAATTATGAACCTCTAAGTAAGTATATTAGGGCCCCTTTAATACACAGAACTGAAAGTCTGACAGCAAAATCACACTTAAGTATTTTATGGAGAAGTCCTCACTCCTCTTCAATTAGGCAAAGTGCAATTATAATTACACTTCACACTTCATCTCCGAAAATCAAATCAGAAGCAAAACAACAGGCCTGTGTTGCCAAATGACTGTTCAAATGTAATCTCAGACATATTTTCTGAAATGCTGATGGACAACACAGCCCTGCTTGTTGTCTGTTTTATAAAGTGGCACAATGTTCGCAGTGACATACTCAAAGTGTTTGGCTGCAACGTGATTACGGAGGAATGTGCAGGCCAGATAAAGCCATCGTCTGCCTGGAGCGGTAACTCTGCTCCTGAGATGCCTCCCTCACTCTTGTATGCAAGAAGCGTCCATGTCTAATGCAATCCCTGCGTGACTAAAGACCAGCACTGAGCCAAGTATGCTGCGGAGTGATCACAGGTGTCATTGCAGACAATTCTGCTGCGCAATGTGTTTGACATTCACTCACAAGGTGAGGCGATAAAGCTTCCTTAAGGACTGAAGTGATAAACACACAGACGGGAGTTGCCAAGAAGAAACACTGGACGGCTCTCTAGGAAGGTTTTAGAGAGTTAATGATTGGCACAGCATGATATGGTGAGAGGCAGAAGCTTATACATTTGCATCAGAGGAAGTTAAAGAAAGTAGAGATGGGCTTTGTGGCTTGTCATTAACAGATGTCCAAGACAATTCAGCAGCAGCTACAGGAAGCGGGTAAAAAGTGTGCACTAAACTAAACTAGCTTTGCATTATAACCTGTATTTCAGTTTATTTTTAAATCAGCGAAATGCAGTCTAAATGCTACATATTCAAAATGTAAAACAAAGGACAAATTGTTAGAGCCAGCTTTCTGAATGATTACTTCCGGAAAGATTCAGATGCAAGGGATATTCAGTGGGGAGCTTTTTGTCTCTTGATGGCCTTTTAGCCGCCGCTGGCTGTACAAGCAGCTCCGGCCCCTCTCTCCTGCTCCCTTTCTTTATGACTAACTCATTACACCAGCATCAAAGTTTAATGAGAAAATAGCCTAGTGCTCTTGAAACCTCTCACACGCCTCTTAGGGGGGCTGCATTGTTTAAATGAGGACTATTATGAGACAGGAAGGATGTAGCCTGCTGCTATTGCTATAGATATGATTACAAAATACGTGCTTGGTTGTGGTGGAAATAGTTACATCTCGTGAGGGGAACAACAAGGCAGAGAAATAATTACCACAAGAGATGCAAGCATCCCTTGAGCCAGGATTACCCCGGTGAGCTTCACTTCTAATTAGATAGATCTTTAGTTAATGCTTTGCTGAGTCCCCTGCTGCACTTTTTTCCTGTCCCATCTCTCTATTCCCATCTCGGCAAACAATATTCCCCTCTCCCTTCCACATACTGCTTACAGTACAGACATAAATGTTCAGAGACCACTTGAAAATGAATAGTAGATGCTGCACATCAATTTCTTTTTGAGATTGGACTTGACCCCGGAGGGCATGTTGTTGAGTTATAAGAGAGAAATGGTCTCAGGCCAGTGTGAGATGTAAGCTAAATGTCCTGGGATGAAACAGTTACACAAATGATCTTTTAACCTTTAACTGCACCTGAGAGCAAACTGGCACTGTGAATATAATATGCATTTAAGCTCTGGCCGTTTCCCACCTGGCAGCAAATCTCATCTAACTAATGGGAAAAGACTCTTCTGCCTCGTCTAATGAGAATTTACCCTCATGCTGTTGTGCTGCAAATGATGCCCTCCCTTCTCGTTTTCTGACCTGCCCTGCATTCATCTCTGCAGCCTTGGCAACCAACAGCTCTAATCATGTCAAATCGAGTATACATCATAATGTTTCATTGGGCTTTGTAGACTCTCTTCAGGACGTTGATGCGGACGAGGAAAATCAACAGAAAACAAAACAATAGAAAACTGCAGACAGCCATGAAATTTGACACGGTGTAATACAAGAGAGAAACGTGTTTTTGTCACATCTCTCGAACTAGCTTGTGTTATTATGGACTTGGAGGTGCATTGCTGAGTGGTGAGTCATAGTGATTGCTTCAGCATACAACGCCCCCCCCCCCCCCCCCCCCTCGTCCCCTCCTCCTCTCTCTGCATTGTGTCGGTTTACGCACTCCACCTACTGGTCAGAAATGTTAAGTCAATGAGCGGATAAACCAATGTAAAACAGATGTGTCTTAAAACTGTAACCAGTGGTCATCAACAGGTATTATGTATTGATACGGTCTCAATTTATAACTACGTAGTATCAAAACGTTTTGAGCCAAGACAGTTTAGGCTTATATTTTTGATAAATTCTTCCTAACGTGATTGATTTCTTTTGATCCCTTTCTATAAAAAAACTAAGCTATTATAATAAGAAGTGTTGTCAGTATTTTTTCTATATTAAAACCGTTATGTGTAGTTGGGGTATATGAGTGCAATAGAGTTCGGTGTACAATAGACTCAATGCAAGATACGATCACAAGATGGTGCTGTTGATCCAAAAGAAAACCGTGTGCTGTATTCGAATCTATTTAGGTTGATGACAAAGAGGTTTTTCACCTAGTCATCTCTCTTCCTGTCACCCTCTCTTTTTAATATCATGAATCCCATTTCTAATTTCACTCTCATCTTTTTCTCAGATGACCCGTGCGATCTGAAAGCAGAGTGCAGCCCCACCATGGACAACCAGATAACAGCGAAGGAGAGAGGAATCCTGCAGGAGAACAACGAGAAGGAGGAGATGGACCAGGAAGAGGAAGAGAAGAAGCTGAAGGAGGAGGAAGGCGAAGGGGAGGAGAAGATGAAGGAGCAGGAGCCGCTGACGGAGGAGCAGGAGCTGGAGGAGCTGAGGGCCCAGGTGCTGCAGCTGCTGCTGGAGCTGGACGACGCCAGAGAAACCTCCAACCAACACCAGGAGAGCTTCCACGAGCTGCAAGGTCAATGCTCTACCTTCACACTATATATTCATTATTTAGTGCCTTGAATCATTAATCGTCTTCTAACACAATCTTTTATCCATTATTTAATTACAGCCATCTGACCTGAAATCAAGAGCTCTTAGGCCACATGCAAACATCTTCCACATAACCTAAATACTGTCATTTCAAACATTCCAAACATTTAAATCTATCTTTCAATGCTAGAGAGAGGCCACATCTTTAAAGAAATACATGTTAAAATAATGTAATATAAAAAAGTCTTTGAATAAGCTAGAAGTCCCTGTAGCATCTGTAACTGCATGGCAGTCACAATTATCCACAACTGGAGTCCCCTTTAACCTTTCATTATATGGTGGCAATTCAATGCCATCTGCACAGTGGGATCCTAGCATAAACACAGGCTGAATGGAGAGCACAGCTTAATGGTGAGTTTGCATTCATATGGCGGCTCAGTCAGTGGCAGGTTGAACAAAAAGCTGATACGCGATGCTTTAAAAAAGGGGCCAATTTTAACCAATTCGGGCTATAAAGTAATTTCCTTTTAATAGTGACCATTCATGATATATTTAAAAGCTCGACCACTGTCTTTATCTGCCGTTTGCATTTGACAATATGTTGTGACACTGAGTGTTTGCAGTGACTAATCGTCTAATTTCACTGATCACTATCATTTTCGCTTTTGCATTTCCTGCATCTCTACAATTGAGGTCATGCGTGAAATATCAAACCATAAAACAAAGTGGACAACAAGGAGGCCGTTTCTCAATCGCGAGGAAACTGGCTTCCAAGCCAATATTTCAAGGATACTACATCATCGAGTGCCGCCGAAGGACTGTTCCAATCTCCAGCATACTTGGAATTCCACCGAGGCCGCGTCCTTGGTTTGGGGGTAATTTCGAGGCTGCACAGGGGTAGACTTCGCGTCCTTCAAATCCCCACAATGCTTTGTGCACGGACCAATTTCCCCAAATCTGTGGCGGAAAATGTAAGGCAGGGCCTCTCATTTGACGCACACCTGCACACTTGCTAGCTAGTTCCACTCTTCGTTTTCCAAATGCCAGGAAGGATTCTTGCCTAGCTTCTGAAGGAAGTGACTCGGAAGACATGTGCTACCAAGCAAGCATCCTCGCGATTGAGAAAAGGCCAGAGACTAAGATCCACATTCAGTTCCCTTCATCTCAAGTGTGTTGTCAATAAACAAGAAAAGCTTAAAACTTAATGAGCGATCAAACATTTACATTTATGGGCCTTCTGCCATCTGGAGTCTTCCTGCTATAAATCAGCTTAATTTATGTAGTAAGATGTCATGATCATGGATTCCATATTTAATCAATATTGCAGTAAAAAAGCAAACATTGCACTTTTCCATCTCAGTGATAGTTTACATTTGATCAGTTTTCACACCACAGAAGAAAACTCCTTCCTCTACCTGGACAGCTTTACTCATCCCGACGTCTCCGGTTCATCACAATCTAGTTGAACTTGTAGAAGCGTAATGTTTATATGCGGTCACTGACACGGTCAGTTCCTCACAGGCGCTAAATGGAGCATCACATCATAGCTTAGAAATGATGAGCTTAATGTTCAGGGACACGAGCAGTGAGTAAGGCCTTGGGTATGGGCTAGTGAGCTCAGTGTGTGTGTTTGTGCATATTTATGAGTGTGTGTGTATATGACTGTGTCACACTAAAAGACACGGTGAGCTCAGTTGTTTGTTTGGCAGCGGTAGAGGCATTCCTCAGACAACTGTGTTCATGCTGAGGAGGGAGGCTTCCTGACTGGGTGTCCTAAAACGCATTGAGAAAACACATTTGTTAAACTCCCTCTGAGGACAGTCAGCTGTTCCCATGCTGGCAGCTGTTGGGGTGGGGGTGGGGGTGGGGGTGGGGGCTGTGGAGGTCGTAGGGGTGGGGGTCCTGAGTGACATGGTCAGAGAATGATGTAAGGTGAGGTGAAGGAAAAAAAGAAAATCAAGGGTCTATAGAGGATTATTAATACAAGCTGCAAATCATGCTACACTCACCAGGAGACAGGACAGGAAATGAGAATTGGGGGGGGGGGGAATGACATTATATCCACCAGTAGAAAAATGTAAAGCAGAATAGTTTTGCTGAAAAACCTCAGGGAAAGTACAGCAAACTTCAGCAAACTAGAGTCCCTGCTATATTTTCAAACTATATTCAATTATTTACCTCTGGTGGTATGGTGCCTTACAGAAAGTGTAGTTTTTCTTTGAGATTTCTTGCTAGAAACATTGTCTCAATATAAAAACGCTCATGACAATTGTTGGTAGTTTAATAATCTGCCCTGGACTTGTTTTGTTTTGTATGTCACTCATTAGTATATTGTTTGACTCACCTCTGCTTGTGTTTCAGAACCTTTCCTGCCTCGTGTGTTCTCCCTCCAGTTTTCTTTTCTGCCATGATTAGTTTCACCTGCCGCTCGTTAGCCCTGCAGTCACCAGCCTCCTGCTCACCTGCTCCCACTTCCCCATTAGTCTTTCACAATTTGTAGAGCACAACTGTCAGGAAGGACCCAAACACAGACAAAAAGCAGGCTGCCTGCAGCAGTTAAATGATTTATCGCTAACAGATAAAAGTCCAATTGCAGGAAGGTAACAGGTAAACAAAACCCAATACAGAAACTGACAAAGAACAAAGGAGCTAGGCTAGTATAAATTGTGAAAGAGTAATGGGGAAATGGGAACAGATGAGCAGGAGGTCTGGTGACTGCAGGGCTAACGAGGGAAAGGGGAAACTAATTAGGGCCAAACAGACCAAATCTGGAGGGAGAACACCCAAGGCAGGAAGTGATCAGTAACAAGAGGAAAAATAAAACAGGAAACACTAAAAAACAATGAGTGACACAAACAAAACTTAACTAACGTGCAGCCCTGTGAAGAAGTACCGCGGCTTAATGCTATCATCAGAATGCTAACATGATCACATATCAGAATCAGAAACAGGTTTATTACCAGGTAGGTTGACACGTACGAGTAATTTAACTTGGTGTCTTTGTGCATACATAAAACTAAAACAACAATTAAAAACACAGATAGAGAACTATTTCAAAATATAGCATTAAAAAATAATAAAGAATATAGCAGTATTTAGATTGAACGCCAACAAGATCACAATGACTGCTATCTTGTTGATGTGAGGCTGGTTTACTGTTCACCACATTTTATTCTTTATACAATTAGTGTACCGACTTATCCCTCATATTTATTGAAAAAAGAAAATGCATTTCTAAATATATATATACAGTATATGGTTGGATACCACTAGAGGTAAGGTTAGATTGTATTTGGTACATTGTAGTGATTTATCCTTTAAGAATATACAGACTCAATTGAAGGTCCTCTGTATTCATCTAGAAGCTGTTATTGTATTAAAACTATATTTAGATCTGCCCAAAGCATGCTAGAGAAAGGACTTGGCATAACAGAGACCAAATGAAACAGAGAGAGAAAAATAGCAGCAAACTAAAAGCACAGCCAAATGAATCTGCTTTATTTCTTTTGTTGACTTGATTTGAAAGATTGGTGAAAATATACTCATACATTTGAATATCCTAACTCATCTTATACAATATGCTGGTCAGGCCCACATGTATTAACACACTGACATACACGGATCTGCTTGTGTCATTCCCACATGCCTCAAGGTTGAAGAGCTTATCAAGATGTCATCTTTCTCTTTGGCTGCTGAACTGACATGTTCTTTTTATCTCTCTCCAAATCCTCCCCTCCACTCCTCCACTCACTTCACCTCTCCGGCAGATCTGTTGGAGGACGAGCGTCTGACCAGCGCCCATCAGGCTGAAGCCTTCACCCGCCAGATCCAGAATCTGCAAGGTATCAACAACAAAAATAAAGAGTCAGCAATAAAGCTCTATGTCCTGAATAAACCCAGGACATAACTATGACTGTTCAACACAACAGAATACAGATATTGCATATTACATTTCTCATGTTTTTCAATAGTCAAGGTCATGCGGATTTACTGTCTGCTGCTTGTGTGGAACAATTTGTGAGCGTTAATCAACATCTTGTATATCACTGTAAGGGATTTCTATTATCCTACTAGTTCTCTACTGAATAGTCTCAGACCGAAAGTGCTAAATAACTATGACAAGAACACGTTAAAAGCTTGTATTTGTTCACATAGAGACACACAATTATTCTTAAAAAAGCTGTTTGTGTTTAATCATAAGGGGTCAACAAAATACACCTAAGAACAAACAGTACAACTCACACACCCCCAACCCACCAAAGTACATCATTTGAAAACAAATGAAGCAAAAGAAAAAAGATACAAGCCCACTGTTGCAAAAGCTCGGGTGAGACACACACACACACACACACACACACACACACACACACACACACACACACACACACACACACACACACACACACACACACACACACACACACACACACACACACACACACACACACACACACACACACACACACACACACACACACACACACGAGCACTCCACCCACTCCACCCACTCACAAAAACATACAAGCCCACTGTTGCAAAAGCTCGGGTGAGACACACACACACACACACACACACACACACACACACACACACACACACACACACACACACACACACACACACACACACACACACACACACACACACACACACACACACACACACACACACACACACACACACACACACACACACACTCTCAAATATATAAATCTATAGTCCCACCTACACATCCCCCATAAAGCCACCCTCTCCTCCTCCTCTCCCCACAGCCCAGCTGCGCTCTGTGCAGGAGGAGATGGACAGCCTGGAGGAGGAGAAGGAGAGCGAGCTGGCCGAGGCCCAGGAGGAGCTGCGAGTCGCTCAGGAGGAGGTGATCCTGCTGCAGCAGACGGCGGAGGAGGCTGCGGCAGAGAGGGAGTTCGACATCGCCTCGCTGCAGGAGGAGCTGTGCCGCCGGCGGGCCGAGCTGCAGCGCCTCAGCGAGGAGACGCAGGAGTACGAGCTGGAGATCACCACGCTGAGGGCCGAGATCAGCATGAAGAGCCAGCGCAGGGTGGCCGAGAGGAAAGAGGGTGAGGGGGGAGGAGAGGAGGTTTAGAAATAATAAAGAAGACACAAGAAAGATAGGTTCAAGGTTCAAGGCTTTTATTGTCATTAGTGCATTGAGCTGCAGTGTAGTTATGACAATGGAACTCTTAGGTCACAGGCAGCTCCAATTGTGCAACAACAATACAATGGATAACAAGTAAATAAAATAGAATATAAAAGGGATGGATGTAAGAGAGGAAGGTGGAACAGAGTGCCGAGGTGGTTTTGGTAGTGTTCACACACACCTTCTCCTCCTTTTCCAACTTTCTACTTACAGTAGCCTACATAATAGATAAGGTGAATCAAGTCCTGTATTGACACTTCCTCTTCACACCACATGTATAAAGCCATTAGTGGGAGACATTTATCAAACTCACATTAATGTACGAATAGTCCACGATCAGTCTTTGTGCCTGATATTATGGGAAAGGAGCATGATGTTAGATGTTCTTCTTCCGACCCTCATATCGGCTTGGCACCCCACGGTCAAGAACATTAATCATTTGTGGGGTTTAATAAATATTACAAATGTGATGCTGAGTGCTGCAAGGGGAGTGGTGTCTGAGTGTGTACGTGTGAGTGTATGTGTGTGCATTTAGAATACCAGGGACATGAAGTCATGAGCGGGAGGGACACACTCTTGTAACACATGATATCATCGCTGGGCTCTGCAGTCTCAGAGGGGAGCTCATGATATTTCATACTGGGCTGTTTCATGTAAACATCACACAGAATGGCATTAATATTGAAGTGAAATCTAACTCACAGTGGGCAGTACTTTTACAGGAATAGTTTTTGACATTTGACCAAACACGCTTATTTGCTTTCTTGACACGATGTGGTGAGAAGAACCAGTGACTTCCTGGATTCTACCCTCTTTGCCTGGCAACATCCCTCTAGAAAACATCAACACGTCTTTTAACACTTAGTCTTGGTTTGGATTAAACAAACAAGATATGATATTTTAATATTGAGCGATACAAGTGCTAGTAGACAGATTTAGTTACTGTTGGACAGAGCCGTAGGCTACTCGCTGTTTCCCCTGTTTTCAGTCTTTAAGCTAAGCTAAAATAAGCTAACTAGCAACTGGTGCTAGCTTCATGTTTAACAAATTGGCATTGGGTTGACATCAAGCTACTCATCTAACTCTAAACATAGTCATATTAGTGCTAAGACTTTGTAATAACCTTATTTGAAAATGCTTTGTTAATAGATAATCAAGCTTTAGTTAATAGTTATCAATAACGGTTTACATACAAATAAATGATAATAATGTTTTAACTAATGAATGCTTAAGTAATGCGACTATTTATATTGTTTCATTGGATTAGACAATGCCTTCATAGCTAAAAGAGAAGATCACAATAATATATTAAATAGTTCTTGATGCGTCAGAAACAGTGATGGACAAGAGCATTTAACAAGTACAGTAGTAGCCATCCAAATAATGCCTTTAGTCAGTTTACTATAAAGCCATTTCTAACCCTTCACAATGTTTTTCAAATCAGTAAAATTGTATATCTGGGATAACATTTTTTTGAAAGTGTAACTATTGCATTACTAGATAACTAATTTGTCAACATCAATCTAAATGACTATTAACTTAAGTCGAATCAACTTTACTGAACCACTCAATGATGGTTATTGTAAAGAGTTCCTTAAGTATACTCTTAAGATGTTGTGACTACATCAAAGTCTCAATCAGTAACATTAACGATGAGCTCACCTTATCTTCCTTCTCTTAACCTCTTCTTGGCTCAGAAGTGTTGTCGTCTATCAATCTTACGGCCGGTGGTTCGATCCCCAGACCCTGCAGTCAACACATCGATGTGTCGTTCAGCAGGACACTTAACCCCGAGTTTCTCCCGATGGCAGGGCCAACGATGTGTAAATGTGTGTGAATGTTAGTCTCCCTGAGCAGGTGGCACCTTGTATGAATGGGTGTGAATGGTGACAAAAAAAAGGAAAAAGCGATATTTGAACACAATCCATTTAACAATTTTCTATCTGACCTCTTTGTCCTGCCAGGTGATGTGGACCTGCTCAAGGAGGAGTGCCGCACGCTGAGGGAGGAGTGTGAGACCCTGAAGGAGGACAACAGGCGTCTCACGGAGAGGCTGCAGCTGCTGCAGAGACAGAGGACATGGTGAGAGGTCGACGACTGCTCTCTCATCAGCTGTGCTTCCTGCATCAGCTGGAAGGGGATCCCTCTGGAATATTACCCTCGTTATTCACGCCACGTCTCATTTAGAAAGGCCCGGCCACCTGTTTAATCGCTGCAGTACAACTGTAACATCATACGAGGGATTACACACACTTTTATTAGATGATAAGTAGATTGATGGAAAGATAATGGACAACAATTTTGAAATTGAAAGTTAATTCTTGACCTTAAAAACTATTTCCTAACACGATCTATGTAGCAGCTGCTGATTTTTTTTTAGCGCATCACACGATTTCCCTCAGCAGATGGGAAACTGGGCATCTGCTGATGGAGACGTCCTGATAAATCAAAAGCAATTTCTAACTTTATTTATAGCTCTATTGAAACCCACGTTACTTAGTGCTTTACAGGAATAGAAAGGGAAAGGATGAGTTAGGAGAAACACAATATATACAACACAGAGATACAGTATAACCCACCAAATAAGTTATACTATGAATTCATTTGCAGTAAGCACTACATCCAGAACATACCCATTAATATGATGATTATTCTATTTGAATTCACAAATCAATAATGCCAAACATGCTCTAGTTCCAGCTCTGTTTTGCATATTTTTGTATTTAATTAAATAACTATGTTTTGGTTTCGGACTGTCGGTCAGGCAAAAATAACCAATTATTTTGTGATGGGCCTTTTGTGACATTTAACAGACCACACAATTAACTGATAACAAAGGAAGCAATCATTTGATTAATCTAAAATTACAATAACCTTTAGTTGAAGCACTATTACAAGGCTGGCTAGATACATAATGTCTCAATCAGTTATCAAATGTTGTGTACGCCATGAGGAAATCTCTGCATATGAAATGTGACAACACAAACGCTAACAAGCTCTCACTAAATAATTGCTGGAAAAAACACGTTTAGCCTTTCATCTGGGAAATGATCGGCCTATTTGGAGTCAATTTATGAGCTTAAAGCCTTTGGAGCTGAAATCAAACGTTTCTTGAGTTTTTCACCATTATTCCTTTTTCTTCCAGCTCCAGCGTCTACCTGTCTCTGAAGGAGGAAGACGGAGACGAGGGCTCAGACGGGAAGGATATGCAGACCGGCTGCGATGAGGTCATGACGGAGAGCTACATGACCATGGCCCAGTCTGGGAACTGTCGCCTGGTGGACGCCTCCATCCAGAAGAACATTTCTTTTGATGGGAAGCCTGCGACACAGAGCAGCTGGAACGGGGGCATCGGGGAGATCTTCTCCCTGAGGGAGCAGCTGAAACAGGCGGAGGAGAAGGCCTCACAGGTCCAGAGAGAGGTATGGTGCCCTGGGAGTCCACAATATGAATAAAATATGATGTGATGTGGGTGAGCCATTATAGGAAAATTGATTTCAATCAAAAACCCTGCTGTCCAACCCTTATTACACGGCTGCAAGGTGAGACATCACAGAGAGAAACATTGTTTTTGTTTTTTGCTCTTGCTCTGAGCCAGAAATCTCCACTGCAGCAGCGCTTATATACAACAGACTTTCAAGTTTTATTCCCATCTATCTTCTGAGGGATTTCACAGAGGGGTATAGTCATAAATCATTCATTCCCCGATTTATATAACATTTTATTTCTGAAAACCTAGCGAAAATAGATGTTTTTTTTATGACTAAGGGCAGTATTTTTTGATTTATGGGATGTTATCTAAAACATTCTCTTTAAAAAATGGACTCTTATACTGACAACAAATTGAAACAAGAACATGTAACCTGACTGGATCCAAGGTTCAGATTTATGTTTTGGAAATGTATGAAATCAGCACATATTTACTAAATAATATTTCAAAACAATGCCAAATTTGAATATTTATTTTTTATCAAATCAAATCAAAATCAAGTTTTATTTATATAGCACATTTATAAACGATTTTTGGACGAGCCCAAGTGCTGTACATATAATAAAAATAGCCTACAGTAGAGACACTTTACAGCTAATACAACAGTACAGATTGTTCAGAATATCAGTATGAGAAAAAACGACACCCTCTATCCTTAGACCCTCGCATCGTACAAGGAAAAACTTCCAGAGAAAAGTCCACAGTTTAAAGGGAAGTCCACGACTTAATCCAGAACTCAGGATAGAGGATCCAGGACACAGGACCACAGCAAGAAGATCAGCCTCGACTCCGGATCCCGGCGTAGATATAGACACAAAACAAGAAAAAATGTGGCTGGGTTAATCGGAACAAGAGAATACACAGACACAGACACAGACAGACAGACAGACAGACAGACAGACAGACGGACAGACGGACGGACAGACAGACAGACAGACGGACAGACAGACAGACGGACGGACGGACGGACGGACGGACACGGACGGACGGACAGACAGACGGACAGACGGACAGACAGACGGACAGACAGACGGACAGACGGACGGACGGACGGACACGGACGGACGGACGGACAGACAGACAGACAGACAGACAGACAGACAGACGGACAGACAGACGGACAGACGGACGGACGGACGGACGGACGGACACGGACGGACGGACGGACAGACAGACAGACAGACAGACAGACAGACAGACAGACAGACAGACGGACAGACAGACAGACGGAAGAACAAGCACTCCCTTAGAATAGGTTGAAGGCAAAGGGTAGCAAGTAAGAGAGTAAGAAATATAGGTGGAGAGGCACACTCAGGGAACAAGGTCCCCACTGGAGCCTTAGTTGGAAATTGATGAGAGATAGGGAGGTACGCTGTGTCTACGAATCGTAACACTCCCCGGCCTGTCTAAGCCACTCTACAAACCGTTTCCTTCTAATAAAACCTCGAGAGGTTAGAGAGGGAAAAGGTCTTGGATAAAAGTTATTCTTGATAAGAGAAGCCTCGAAGGCCAGAGAGAAAAAGTGAGTTTTAAGTGTTGATTTAAAAAACCCCAGGGTCTGGGCCGACCTCACACAGGTTATAATTAACATTTCAAAACACTGCTAATACAAAACAAAATAGTCTTAATGTTATTATTCAACTGGGGAACTTCCATGGTGGTATCTAGTCCGGCAGTGGCTCAATCAGTAGGGGCTTGGACTGGGGGCTGTAGGGTCGCCGGTTCAAGTTCCCGAACAGACCTAAATATGGGGTGTGGACTGCTACTTGGAGAGGTCCCAGTTCGCCTCCTGGGCCCTGCAGTGGTGCCCCTGAGCAAGGCACTGGCCAACCGCCCCCAACCCTTCCGGACGCTGTACAATAGCTGCCCACTACTCCTAGTACTAGACTCCTGGTACTAGGATGGGTTAAAAGCAGAGAACACATTTCACTGTGTGTGCTGTGTGCTCTGCATGTGTGACCATTAAAGAGCGCTTCATCCCTCCGATTCTATCTATAAGTTATATTTTTACCTGTAGCGTCTCCCCTTAATACATGGAGTCAGTCCCCTGCTGTAGGGAAGTGCCTGAGAGTGTGTCCTGTGTGACCTGTGTGTCCTGTGTGTCCTCAGTGTGTCCTCAGTGTGACCTGTGTGTGTCCTGTGTGACCTGTGTGTCCTCAGTGTGACCTGTGTGTCCTCAGTGTGACCTGTGTGTGTCCTGTGTGACCTGTGTGTCCTCAGTGTGTCCTGTGTGTCCTCAGTGTGACCTGTGTGTGTCCTGTGTGTCCTGTGTGTGTCCTGTGTGTCCTCAGTGTGACCTGTGTGTCCTCAGTGTGACCTGTGTGTGTCCTGTGTGTCCTCAGTGTGACCTGTGTGTGTCCTGTGTGACCTGTGTGTCCTCAGTGTGACCTGTGTGTGTCCTGTGTGTCCTCAGTGTGACGGGCTGAAGACGGAGCTCCAGGAGCTGCAGGTTATGTACGACAGCAGTCAGAGGGAGCGCGCCGAGCTGGAGGAGGAGCTGCAGCGCTGCAAGGCTGAGCTGCAGAAGCTAGGGGGGGCTCAGGTGAGGGGCAGACATGAATAATACAATAACATACAGTTGGTATCAGAAGTAGGCAAACTGATGTAAATGCTATATATGTGATTAATGTCCATTTTGTAGTTAGATTTGCAGTGCAGGTGTTTTTGTCTTTAAATTAATATATTTTAAATGAATGTGAAAATGTTCTAGAAATAGTTTGGAGATTCACAGCTATGATGACTTCACAATTAAAAAAATGCTTTTTCTTTGCACTCACACTGTCAACCAACATCACAGCTACTGTACCCTGTGTCTGCTGAAACCTTTATGTGTCTCATACTGTAAACATCTGTTTTGATATGAACTGACCTGGCCTGTCAGCCCATATCAGTATTTACTGTGGGCATTGGGCTGGGGAACATCCCCCCTGCTGTGTCTGTGTTCTAACTTCTGTGTGAAAGCTATGCTTTAATACTTTTATTAGACACAAATACAAAACCTCCAAAAAAGGCATTCAGGCGTCAAGCAGAGAATGCCCTATTTTCAATAACTAAATCCTTTGTAGGTGTTTTATATTTTTCAATTGAGAAAAAGTAATGAAAGGACCGTTGAGATTGCCTTTTTACTTTATGAAGACCTATTTTGTTCATTTTAATAAGGTGCTGTGTGAAAGTTAACTTGCAGTAAAATCAAATAAGATGTTCTTACAATAACACTCCTTTTATTTTTCTCTAGTCACAGAGTCGCACTATGATGTGTTGCATAATAAGTGTTTGAAAGCATGGATAGTTTTTATGTGTTTTCAAATGCTCACGGGAAAAACAAAACTGTTAATTTGAACCGTTTGAACCACATTATCTTAACCATCTTATGCCTTTTGTTTGTCCTCTGGGTTTGACTTTTTCTTGCAATCGCAGCACAGTGTGACTGCTCCATTTACAGACCCGAGGACAATCTGGGGATTTAACTGCATTTCAAAGCCAAGACAGACTTTCTGCAAGTTGATTTTCATAGAGTTTTAAAAGGAAATTACAAAGTATTTTCCTACAAAAATACTTTCAAAAACAAACCAAAGAACAAAACCAGTGGTTGAAGAAATGTTAAATACTTTACTGTAATATTGTCCCTTATGTTTTATGAGAAACAAACAGTACTTACACTCTGTGTTTTGTCTTCATCAGCCTAATGAGTGTGCGTCAAACTGTCAACCCGTGCCTGTCTCTGATACTGTCCTTGTCCTCTGAATGTCCATGACCTCTCAGCCTGTACGATCACAAATCAGCAAAACATCAAAACAAACTACGAGATGAGGATAGAGAGACAAAAACACCACCATACGCTAGTCACAACATTCATGCTGTATGTCTGTCTTTCTTTCTTTGTCACCATAACATCACACGCTGCCAACAAATGCCACACAGAACTGCTCGCACATTATCACACTGAGTTGAAGATGTGTATGTCACCTTAAAGTTATGCTTTGTTTATTTAACAGCAAATGTGAATCGCTCCATCAAAACCTCTCCCTTTTATATCACAGTCATAGACCATGTCACACTTTTGATTTAGAGATTTGTTGTGGTGGTCCATTTGTTTTGTTGTCACACCTTTTTATCTGTGTTTATATGTTATTTGGATACTTCAATCCATCCATTCATTCATTCCCTTCATTCCCCTTGTATTGTGTTTGTTTTTATTCCCTCCTCAGAGATTCATCCATCCGTCTGAGCACCCTGTTCTCTCCATCCCCTTCATAGGAATGATTGTAATATTGGCTGTGGTCTGGTGCTGGTTGTCGGAGCTGGCGTCCCAGAGGGCAAGGTATGGGAGGAGCTTATCTCTATCTGATGCATTATGCTAAGTAAGGCTCTTACACACTGATAACATAAAAACACAGTGTCTGCCAGGCCTTATCTTGCTATGCAGATAGTTTTGCTTCTATTTGCTCAGGTGTTGAGATATCAGTTTTTGAGTCTTACCCCAAAACAATAAGTGGAAAATATGTTGTTCCTGTTTACTCTGGATTATTAACAGAAACCATCAGTTACAGAAACAGTTTTTATATGTACTATACTGTAAAGAGAAAGTGTATTCTGTGAATAATCCAGAATATTAAGCATACTGTTTTTACGTTAAGACGTGTAATTGGATTTTTATATTTTTATAATTCACCTCACTTTCATTTGGGTTGAAGGAAAAATATCTCAAAACCTGAGCATGGCATCTGCATGGCTCGACACTGCCAGAAGTAAGTAAGAAAATATATTTTTGTGTTATTTGGATGGACTGACCATTTAATACAAAAACATTTTCAAGATTCATTCCGATTGGTGGTTGGTATGGGAGGGTCTAAACTGAAGAAAAAGCCAAATTTGCCTGAAGTGAATAAAGGTAGATAATAACATTAAACATTAATGGAAGGTGGACGTGGGACGGGTGGGCAGTTTGGCTAATTAGAATAAAATATGACTTGAATGGTACTGAATAACTGATTTACAGGAATTGTTTGACATTTTTGGTAAATGAGCTGTTTTGCCAATAATTAGATAAGAAAACCCCTTCAATGTTCAGGTCGATGACCCTTTTTTAAATGTATATTTCACGCAACAAGGCCCTAAAATCTGCATAAAAACAATACTAGCAATTTTTTCTTTTTTGGTGGTTTGAAGATCTCCAAAACATTGTTACATATTTGATCACATTTTTGATGATTGAGTTTGAAGCTATATTAAATAGAAAGGTAAACAAACAAAAATAAAAATGTGAATGTAGATTTTGTGGTTTTCAATGGATTCCAAGTAAGGTTTTGGATTAACTTAGTTAGCATAAAGGCTTGAAACAGGCGTAAACCGATAGCCTGGCGCTGTCCAAAATAAATGTTTTGGACAGAGCAATATAAATTAAATTCCCTATACCAAAATAAATATTTTGGACAGCGAAATCCAGAGTAAACAGGAACAACATATTTTCCACTTATTTTTTTTTGGTAAGACTAAAAAATATTAGTAAAATAAAATATTATAATATATATATACTTACTAGCACAGCTCAGTAATTAACACATTGTATGTTGTTGGTTTAATCTGTACGCACAAATAATATAATAACAACAATTTGTGGTATTTGGGGGCGCTAAGAGCCGTAAATTGTGGGCCGGCCGCTGTAACTCTCTGGTGTTTGGTATCACCACAATCAATGAAGACAGCATTTGGGAGGACGGGTAAACTTGGTTATTTATTTAACCGCCCTTAAACCACAAATTCATATTAAAAGTAGTTTAAAAACGATTTGTGTATGGATTCAACAAACAGGATGCATACTTTTATATGGAGTTTACGAGATGCTTGTAGTAGGACATTTATTTTAGAATTTCAGAGAGAGCTAAGCTAGCTGTTTCCCCTTGCCTCAGTTTGTATGCTAAACTACGCTAATCCCCTCCTGTCCCCAGTTCCAGAGAATGGTAACACTTTTATCATCTAACTCTGTACAAATTGAATCAGCATATTTCCCAAAATATTAAACTAATCCTTAGCCTAATACATGTTATCTGTGCCTGAGGAATAGCCTCTGCTGACTCTTAACACCATTATTTCCCTGTCTTCCTTCAGGGGAGTGAGGTAGGTTGGAACTCCATTTTGACTATCACTGCGGCCACAGCAGTGCTGCTGATGATGACTCGCTTGTTGAGAGCTCTCGTCCGATGTTGATTGGATGGGCAACATCTGCACAGGGACAGACGTCTGCTTCAGTCCAGCTCTCTCCTGCTGCGTCTGTACACTGAACTGGAATTCTCTAAAAGTGAGCTGACAGCCGTGTAGTAGAAAAGGCTGTCGCTAATAGGAAGGTACATGCACTGAGAATGATGCACTCAGTCTCATTTGAGGTTGAGGACGATGAAGAGTTGACCTGCAGAGAGCCAACAGAGGATTGATCTCACTCCACTAAATGTTGTGCTCTGTCTCTCCTCCTGTGTGTCTGTGAATATTATATTTCTCTCCTTTTAGCTAACAATGTGATAAAAATGAAGGTTTTGATTTTTAACGTGCACCAAGTGGTTTTGGGTTTATTTATCCATTATTTATTTATTTGTTGTTTGTTTGGATATTGTTCATAGATGTCTCTGATAATAATGAAGAACATGGAGTCTAGGCATTTGATGCGCTGAAATCCCTGAAATGTACATATGCCCTTTAAATGTTAATACAAAGAGCAGTCTGACATTTTATGTGAACGATTTGAATTAAAATGGTTGCCTTCCTTTGAATAAATTCTGCATCTGGATTGAATGTCGCAAAATCTGCATGATTTAACAACATGCCAAAATTACCAACTATTTTGCCCCCATTATTCTGTCAAACTTAACTTTGTAATATCAGATTGATGTCTTTCGATTGCTAACACAAATGATATGCAGTTACAATGAGAACAATTGTAAACAACTGTCAATCCAAGCCCAGAGCAGCGAGCTCTTCTTCACATTATGTTATTCTTATTTCTCCAGGCTCGGTCACTTCCTGTCTTGTGTCTGACTTCTACTTTCCTATTTAATGATCACTTTAACCGAGTTGCCAGAAAGTCTGCAAAAGTTTCTGATTCATCTCACCTGCCCACAGCTTGATTTGAATTTCAGTTATCTTACGCCCACAGCTACATTGTTACACTTACAAAATGTTCGCTGTAGTTTTTCTATGTGCTATTAAAGATATCCCAGCAACTTTGGGAGCGAATCTTAGGAGGATCAAGCTATAATATTGTTATATTTTTGATAATTTCAATGTGGAGAAATAAGCTTTTGTTCCTCTCCAGCAGGAAATGGCTAGTGAATTGTTATTTAGATTTATGGTGATCGCAGGTTGTTCCAGGTACTCGGTGTAAAATTATGTCTGCCAGCATCTCCTTGTTTACTGACGACATACTTTATGTAACAAACTGCAGAACAGATAAACACCTGTGGACATTCGGCTACACTTAAATTGATCTACTGTTGTGACTGAGTTGACGATTGGTGTTGGTTGTGAGGGCATTTTAGCAATTAATATGGTTACAAAAATATTTAAATAGGAAGTTGTCAGGACATGTTTGTTAAGGCAGTCAATACAAAACATATATGTATATGTATATGTGAAGGACTCTGATTATTGTTTATGTTTGTGAAATGTATTTTTTTGGTGAAAATAATTAAGGTTTAAACAAAGCATGCTAGAAAACATTTAGAAGCACAATATATAATTTAAGTTACTTTGTATTCCATGTAAATAGTTATGACATAAAGTACTATGGGAGAGATATTTCTTAAATCCATTTGTACTCGCTTTGTAGAAAGTTAATTCTATTTTGAAAGAGCTTCGTATATTTGATAGCCATATTATATGCTGTGTAAATGTTTATTTATGGTGACGTTATTCAGAACTGCTTTCATTGCTAATCTTTTTCAGTACCTCTTTGTTGAAAGGTTGTGTAGTCATTGCATGCATTTCAATTGCATTTGACCTTAGTTGCTTGAAAGACCAATTTAATTCAGAAATGAATTAAAAGTCTTTGCTGACACATTTATCATTAAACAAACTCCTGATAAGCAATGCCTGAGCAATTTCTATTTAGGAAAATGAACAAAGGTAAAGATGAGCCACTGGACTGCAAATGCTTCACTGTCTATTAAAAAATATATCAGCAATATAAATTAAATTCCCATTGACTGCAATGGTACGTATGAATGTTATAATTATTTTCATGATTTCCTGAATATTTTCTTTATCATAGTTTCACAAGCTTCTATATTGTACTGTGTTTCTCAGCTTGTTGCTTTAAATATTGTGGTTTTCAATATAGTTAGTGGCTATTTTGTTACATCGAGGTCTATTTTGTACTGTTATGACTTAAGAAAATAAATATAACCCCCCCACGTGATGTCTGAGTCTTTTCTTTTCTTGGATGGTGTCCTCACCGTCAGTCACAGTTTTAGAGTTAAGGATATTTCTGGTTCTCATTCATGAAGTCACTACCAGTCAACCTGAGTGACAACCGTCTCTCAACTGGGATTACATTTCACGGGTTGTATGGATATTAATAACCTTCACTGCAGAGACGTGACATAAGCTCACAGACATGGTCTCCTTACAGATGGCAGGAACTGTCGTGTCAACGTTGTCGATGGGCCCCCTAAATTACACTCATTACTCCATTGCCAGGACTCATGGGTCACTAAGTTCAAGTGTGTCTAATTAACTAAAAGTAGCGTGGATGTGCCGACGTAGTCATGGGGTACAGTTAGCTTAACCCTCATTGAGCAACCTTCTGTCACTTTAAATTAAATATTAAAGTAAAGTATTCCCAACAGATTCTGAATCAGGTTTCTGTATCATTCTGAGTTATGGCTAAATAAATACAACAGTCTTTACAGTCTTAATGTCAGTGCCAGATCACCAGGGAAACCTAATTAAGTGGGCCTTGGCCTCAGGAATATCTGTTCAGCAAATTCACCCCAAATCCCTTCTTAAATATTTAATAGATTCACCTGATAGACTAACAAGGAAAAAGCTAATTAGAAAACGTGGGAGGCTGAGTGTGAGAAGCCATAGGCTGGGGATTAAATGCCAAGTATACAGTGACAAGGTCTATGTAAATCTGTGCTTTGTTTTTTTTTTTAGTTTACATATACTTTATACTTTCTGTCTTATGTCCAGCTGCAGTCGTTCTTAATGGCATCCATGAAAAGTTTCAGTCTGGCTTCAAACCTATGCACAGTACTGAAACAGCCCTTTTAAGAGTTTTTAATGATCTGCTCCTAGCCGCCGACTCAGGTAGCCCAGCTGTCCTGGTGCAGTTAGACCTGACAGCTGCCTTTAACACTGTGGACCATAGCATCCTGTTGTCACGGCTTGAACAGTCCGCAGGCATCACAGGCTCTGCCCTTGCATGGTTCAGGTCCTACCTGGCAGATGCCTTCTCCTCTGCTAAAGCCCCTCTTATCTGTGACATTCCCCAAGGCTCTATCCTGGGCCCCATCCTCTTTTTACTGTACATACTGCCCCTAGGTTAAATTCTCACTAAACACAATATTCCCTTCCACTGCTATGCCGACGATGTACAGATCTATCTGCCTCTCAAAGCAAATGTCAAACACTCACTTTTATCTCTATCAAGCAGTTGATGGACTGCTTGATAGAGATAAAATCCTGGCTGAGCAAAAATGTCCTTAACCTCAACGAGAGCAAGACTGAGGTCATCTTTTTTGGACCCCAACCTCCAGCCTCTCCGGTTGATATTCTGGGCTCTCTCAATGAAAAAATCCTCCCCTCTGTCATGAACCTTGGAGTGACCTTCACTAGCACTTTTAAATTCGACAAGCAGGTCAGCACCGGAGTCAAATCCTGCTTTTTTTAAATAAGACTATTGGCCAAGACCAAGTCGTATTTATCTTTTAAAGACCTAGAAAGGGTTATTAATGCCTTTGTTACCTCATGACTGGACTATTGCAATGTTCTGTATGTGGGTATGGACCAGGCCTCAATTAAACGCCTGCAGCTAGTCCAAAACGCAGCTGCACGTATTCTGACTGGCCACAAAAAGCATGCCCACATCACCCCAATTCTGGCCTCACTCTGGCTTCCAATTCGGTTCCGAATTGATTTTAAAATCCTTTTATTTGTTTTCAAAGCCTTAAATGGGCTGGCTCTTGCCTATATAGCCGAACTCCTCCATCGCTACACCCCAGCCAGAGCTTTAAGGTCTGCTGACCAGCTGTTGCTGATAGTGTCCAAGATCAGGCTCAAAACCAGAGGGCACCGAGCCGTCGCAGCAGCTGGCCTCAGGCTCTGGAACAGTCTGCCCCTCCATGTGAGGTCGGCCCAGACACTAGGGTTTTTTAAATCTTCACTAAAAACACACTTTTTCTTTCTGGCCTTCTAGTCAGAGCGGAGTATGACACCTGACTATTCCCTGTGTTTTTGTTTTTTATATTTCTGTTGTAAATTATTGTCTTTTATTGTGATTGTAGTAATGTGTTTTTATTACATGTACAGCACTTTGGCTCAACCAAAAATCACTTTCAAGTGTGCTATATAAATAAAACTTGATTTGGTTTATCAAGTTAGGATTATGTTGTATGTATCAATGAAAAGATAAATCAAAGCTATCAAAATCACATAAAAAAAGAGACTTGAGTTAATTTTGTCAAATGTGTCTGTTTTCTAGTTAACTTTTTTTTGCAATCATTTACACACAGAAGCGTTTTCTCGAATATTGAATAATCAAATACATTTTGAAGTTCTTCTGCTTTACTTGAGAAATGTGATGTTATGGTACTTTGAAAACCCCAACTCTGTTCCTGTCAAATACAGGCATAAAATGGCCAAAAGTTCTGTTAAAATAAAAAATATTTGCTGCATTTGAATGGCCAATAGCACATTCTAGTTTTTAAACAACTACTGTACAAAACAATTTAACTTAGTTTAATTGTAAAATAATCTATGATTATCCAAGAAAATATAATGCTGTTCTAGATAAACCTACCCAGTAATATGGTAAGATGCTCCACTTACTTACTACCTATCTACAACAGAAAATAATGCACACACAGGGATACATAAATATGACAAAGTGACACTGACAAGAATCAAAAGGACTTGTACAATTTGATGGCTTGTTCATTTGAAATACGGAATTATTAACATCTATGTCTTACAACCCTAAAAGATGAAAACATTTTTGAAATACCAGTACTAAAGTTTATTTCCATATACTAAAAAAATATATTTTGGGGGGAAATATTCTGATAAGCATAAAATGGAAAAAAAGGTTGAAAATCTTCAAAGCGCTTCATCACACAGTGGGAGATAAACACGGGGACCCCTGGCAGTGCACAGACGGAGCGTCCTGAGAATGCCTCCAGCATGTGTCACAGTGACTCTTACCTCCCATCGAGGTCGCTGCTGGCATCTGGTGTCACCGACTGCTGAGTCACAGCAGCCTGTCAGCCCCTGAACCTGCAGCAACACAACATCTATTGGAAATGACTCATTTTGTTTACAGATGATCAATTTTACTATGCGCAGGCTGTCGACTGTCTCAGAGAATTTCTGTACACAGCCTCATCTTCGATCAATGCACCCTGTCATGTTGACACAGTTGGAGGTGACACTAATTTGCTTTCAGTCAATTTACGAAGTCAGTTTGTCCTTTCTTGATAAGTAAAAAAAAAAGAAAAAGATGATCTTGTGGCCTGACAGGCATTTTAATGTGAAAATTGAGCAATACATTCTGAATTTAGTGAGTTAAAAGGCAATAACCCACAGTTGTTGTTGGGAAATTAACTAAACAATATATTTAACTACCACGGTTTTGCTTGATGGTGCATTAACATTCATATAATATATAAATAAACTGTTTTTCTTCAATATCAAGTATTTTTCCATAACCTTCCCTGAGTTTGTAGTGTCCTTTGCTTGTCTCCACTGAGATGCATTTCACTCAGGGTTGGCAGATAGCTGTCAAACACACGTAATGCTCTCATCATCTTTATCAGGGTGACCTCAATCCTTTAAAATGTTACCCTCCAAGGCCTCAGAGTTTACAATTCCACTTTTCTTTTACTTTTATCCTCTGTAAAAACGTTTATGTTTGGGGGAGAGAGGGACCACCTCACCTCTCACTTTCTTTTCTTAGCTCAATTGTTCAGACACTTGGATCCTGAGCATGACACACATTCGCAACAATCATCAAGTCCCTGGCCGGCCCCCAGCAGCCCAAATAGGAGCGCCTAAAAATAAGCAGCATGCCGCAACTGTTGCGCTGTCTGGGGTCTGACCAATCACGGCCCCCTCTCCCCCGTAAACCGAGCCCCACTCCCCTTATTCTCCAGGATTATAGAGTATGATCACAGAGGCTGAGTGACGCGGCCCTGGGTCCTTTATATACCCAACTCTTTCCTCGCTCAGCAGTCAAGTTAAACACGCTCGAGTCAACTTTAACAGTGCAGCTCAAGCTCACCTGCCGCGAGACTTCATTTTTCTAAAACCGACATCCTCCTCGGACCTATAAGAGAGGAACGACTTCACAAGAGGGTGCCAATTAAAAAAAGCGGACGACCTGCTGCCTTGCCCATTGTCCATCGGATGTTTTAATCCATCAGTGTCTTGACATAAGTGGTTTCTTCGCAAGTACATCCGAAAAATCTCTAGGCTGCTTTTTGAACTCTCCAAAGGGTGAACTTTCCTCCGCGAGAGCGCGCTTGTCGTCCTCCTGCTAAAGTTTTCTGCGCACAATTCAACACTTAAGTGTCACCGAGGTATAAAAGTGGACACGGAAAACGCCACCATGATGAGCAACAACTACAGCGACGACCAGCCGCCTCCACAGTACTACCAGGCCACAGACTTTGGGGAAGAGGAGGACGACGAGATGCCAGCCGGGGAAAAGGACCTGGCCGAAGATGCGCCCTGGAAGAAGATTCAGCAGAACACGTTCACCAGGTGGTGCAACGAGCACCTCAAGTGCGTCAACAAGACCATCACCGATCTCCAGAGGGAATTTACTGATGGGCTGAAGCTAATTTCACTCCTGGAGGTTTTGAGCCAGAAGAAAATGTACAGAAAGCACCACATCAGACCCAACTTCCGCCAGATGAAACTGGAAAATGTGTCTGTGGCACTGGAGTTTCTGGAAAGGGAGCATATCAAACTGGTTTCCATTGGTAAGTTGAATTTTTGGCTTGTGAAGAAAACACACTGTTAAATGACCTAAAGGGCAATATATCAATAGTTACCAAGCTAAATTAGATAGGAATCAGTTATAAAAATGTATGACAGTTATTGATAATCTCCTTAATAAGATGATGTGGTTCAATATTTAAAAGCTGAACCATGACCACATATCTTTGGATTTTTTTTAAATGTATCACACACCCATATTGTGCGGCTACTCTCTTTGCATGCTATCAGCCCATATGTCAGTCAGCAGTGAGACATGGGTTTCACAGGCCCCTGGAAAGCTGCATGCAGCTGGGGCCATCAGCTTATTGGAAAGTTACTGCAGAGGTGCCACTGAGGTCATTAACTTGAGTCAGGGCCAAGGACTGAAAGCTCTATAATATTCTCATAAGCATTATCCTGCTGCAGCAATGTGGTAAACTATGAGCTGGACATTTGCTAGGCCTGTGCTAATGAAAATGACACGATTTATACCTGGGGACGGCAGTCACACACACACACACACACACACACACACACACACACACACACACACACACACACACACACACACACACACACACACACACACACACACACACACACACACACACACACACACACACACACACACACACACACACACACACACACACACACACACTGTAGCGAAAGGTCAGGGGTCACAACGACTCAATGAGGCTCCGCACTGAAAGCATATTGCTGTCCTGAGCCATCAGCAGCTCGTGTGAGGTGAGGATTAACTCTGGATGGATTTGGGGATCAGACTGTGCTACGGATAGCTGAAGTTACAGTAAATTGTTGTGGAAAGATGTGTCACACACAAAAGTCAGAAATAAACTTCACCCCACAAGAGCGAACAGAATGCCACCTCTTAGAAATATTTTACAACTGGCGAGAAACTAGTAGCCTTATATGAAAAGCCATAAAGAAGAAAGGTTATTAAAACTTTGACAGGGTATTTTTCTGTTTTGGTGACTGATGATCTCTGCCACACACTGGAGAGAAATTCCCGGCTGAGGCTTTGGCCGGCGGACTGTGAAGGCCACAGTGTGTCCACCACCATACACTGAGAGTTATATTTGATTGGTGTGTGACATGAGGGCGTCAACCAGTATTTTTTATTGTTAACTCAATTATTAGTTTCGTATTTTGTTCTTCAAATGATTAGTTCTCAGTGTTTCTTAAGTGACGTCCTGGCTGTCCTTTTTCCTAAAAACTTAGAGATAATCTTATTACTCTCAAAGCGGAGTAAAGAAACCATAACATATTTAAGAATCTCTGAATTTTGACTTTTTTTCTTATTTTCATTCTGTTAAATCCATTACCAAAATAGTCTGTGATTAATTTTGTATTCGACAAACAGTTTGATCAGAAGAATCTAATATTTGTTCAAATCTCAGGGTCCTGTTTAAAGGAGGGCAAAGGTCACCATCACAGTTAATCTCAAAGTGTGCAGTGTGTGTCTATGATAGTGCCTCTGGGACTAAATATGTTACTGGCATTATTTCCCCCGCTGTACTGACAAACACAACAGGTCCAAATGAAACAGGTCGTCATAACAGAAGTCCTGGCATTTTATTTCCCAGAAGCCTTTCCCTCCATGCGGCATCCGTGTGGCCCTCTTAAGATAATGGCTTTCTCATTACAGTGACCTGGAGACACTTAAAAAAAAAATCTCCCCTCAGGCTTAGTCACACATGTGTCACACTATGAAACTAGATACCATCTGATGGATGTCTCTTTGAGCACACAGTTGCCCCTAAATCAGGACACAGGAGGATCCAAACCAACACACTGTGCCACGTCGTGCCACCTGCCTGCGCCAGTCAAACAGTGACACATCAAACACTTCCCTCTGATAGGAGGCAGTCATCAATGAAGAGACACGTAGTCGTAAAAAACAACCTCTCAATAAACAACTGGCATCAAAGTCCCTTTGTTATTAAAGTCTTACTGAATTAAGTGGAGTGTATCACATAAGATTATTCGATTAGTAGATATTAAAGTCAAACGCTCCTTAGAGGTTTTCTTGTTTAAATGGCTGAACACCTAAATGAAGGTGGATGTGAAATAGCCTATTTGACAAACTTTTCCTCAGAGCCCTTCAGGAAATGAGCTGCATGCTCGCTGTCAATGAATCTAATCTACAAACTATTTGATTGATCACACTGTTGCGCTACAAGTTTTGGACGTAATTGAAATCCAAGTGGAGTTTTATGCAGAGAGGGATCCACTTCCACACATCCTCAGCTGTCACTGTCTTTAGAGTGCCATTGTGACTGGATGACAGATTGTCAGGGGTCCTCAGCCAGACAGCTGTCTGAGAGAAAGGGGCTCGGGGGAAGCAGAGAGAAGCATTAAATTCTTGTCTCCTCAGCAGTCAATCATCATTGTTTATATTTCTGATCCACTCTGTAGAACAGCATGGGAAGACTAGTCTGATAAAAATACATTTAAGGTTTAGATCTTAGGACTTGCCTATGTGAAACCATTCACTATTAGAGTGTAGTGCCCTCACCAATGAAATGCAGTTAACTAGTATATAATAAAGAAATGTACGACATGGTGCATGGTGTGAACATTTTGGAAGTTTTAAACCTCATGTTTGTCTCTACTGTCCAACGACAGATAGCAAAGCCATTGTGGATGGGAATCTAAAGCTGATCCTGGGTCTTATCTGGACTCTTATCCTCCACTACTCTATCTCCATGCCCATGTGGGACGACGAGGATGAAGAGGAGAGTAAGAAGCAGACCCCCAAACAGCGCCTGTTGGGCTGGATTCAGAACAAGGTGCCCCAGCTGCCCATCCATAACTTCAACCGTGACTGGCGGGACGGCAAAGCCCTGGGAGCTCTGGTCGACAACTGCGCCCCTGGTAAGAAGTGTGTGGTGTCACCAGCTGAGCCTACAGGCTGGGTGGAGTAAGTGCTGAGTCAGACTACGTGCCTGGCCTGTTGAGGGCTTGTTGTATAGTGGTTTTCCTTGGTTGCCATGGAGGTTGAGGTCAGGCATGTGTCAGTCAGAGTGTCACCTTCAACAGTATCACCTTCTCAGGAGATTTTGTCTCCTTTGCTCCTCATATAGAAACGAGGACTGTATTTCTCCCACACACTTCATGGCACAAACACACACACACACACAGATTCAGATGTCAGTGTGTTAGCTGTCTCTGGAGAGCAGCTAGTGTCAGTAGGTTGTAGAGGGGTTGCTGATGGCCGGGGGACGTCCCTGCCAGCTGTCCCACAATGACTGAAGCATTCCCTCTTACTGTTTCGGGCCCTGAGGCCCAAGCCCTGCTTTAGTGTTTATAGCCTTGCTGCTACACAACACCCCCAAATTTGGGCACCATTCCTCCTCCTCTGTCAGGGGGGATGCTTGGCTCCGCATCAAAATGCAGAGTTATCTCTCACAGGGAGGTGCCTAAGCCACAGATCCAAGGGCCACAAGGCCACAGTTTGAGCCATAGCCAGTTCAGGCTTCTGCTTCAAACATTGAACATCAGAGTCCTATCCGTGCTGTGCATCACAGAGTGAAGGTGGAGGAGTAACATGAGGAGTGCAAAGCTCCGACTTTCACTGTGTTTATATGAGCCATTGATCTTTGGAGATGCATCTTTCAAACACTGTGCAGCAGCACTGACCATACAAGGTTCTGTTCTTTCATCAGCTATTACCAAACAGCAGGGTTACTGACGAAACTCACTCCGTTCTGAAAAACACACAAGCTCTGCTTTCAATGCAGATACACAAAAAAACAAGTTAATTGGCCAGATCAGGAATACATAAATGTTTTATCTGACACAGTTTCTGTTCTTACATACAATCTATGGCATACGTCCTGCTTCTTGGGGTATTGCAGTGATGTTGCATTATGAACTTTGGGGCTCTGGGTTAACTCCAGTGTCAATAATAATTGGATGATAGTATTCTATGGTGTGCCTGTACAGGCCTATTGAGTGAGTAGCCACTCCATCAGCAACACTAATCCAATTTAGGCATTAGCAGCATGGAGGAGGCTAGCTACAGCCCTAGTGAAAGTGCTAGTGCTTCTTGAGCGATAGCACAGCGTAAGACCTTTATTGTCACACTTCATAGGAGCAGAGCAGTGTGGGTAAGGTCATGCATGTTGTAGTTGAAGGTGTTAGACAGATAGTAGTGACAGCCCAAGTGCCCTTATTATAGCAACAGTAGTGTAACACTGACTGCATTGTGCAGGATTGTCTAATCTTCCTGTTTGCTTTCCGTTAGGTTTGTGTCCTGACTGGGCAGAATGGGACCCCAACCATCCTGTGGAGAATGCCAGAGAAGCCATGCAACAGGCTGACGACTGGCTGGGTGTGCCTCAGGTAAGATTCATGATGGATGTTGCTGACAAAGAGCTTTTTAGTTTCCTTTAGTTCATCTGGGTGTAGTTGATCTCACAGGACAATACAACAAGACAAGCATGTCTCGTTTCTACCTTCAGGTGGCAACATAGTCCATACTCAATGGAAATACATTCAGCAACACAAGTCATTACCATGCAATTAAAATGGAGCACCAAGAAACATTTGCAAATGAAAACTCACCACATGTACACACAGTGGCGCGGCAACACTGAACTGAAAAAAGGCAGTACTGTGTATGAAATGGAGCCCAGTGTTTTCCAGGGAGATCATGCTGGAGGGTGTCATGAAATATTTATTACCCATCACACTTCCAATATTTCCATTCACTTTATTGTGGCTCTCAGTATGCGAGTTTGTAGCTTTATTGAGTAGTTCGTGAATTTGTGAGGGTATGAGCTTTCTGAACACCTCCCGAGCCAGCCGCTGAAACAGAGGTGTGCGCTCATCAGAATACCAATGTGAACAGAGCGGGGGTGCAATATTTCCACTCCCATTTGTAAGACTCCGAGTTTCCGTATTGTAATGTGCTCGATGTAGGTTGTTTACTTGTTGGTCTAAGGCACGGGGTTAGCTGTTCTCCATGAGGCTTAGAATTGGTAAAATAGCTTGGTGGGGGAGGGGGTGTATGTCATGTATACAGGCCTGGGGGCTGGAGTGCAGTGTGGTGTTAAGGAGATGTGGGAAAATTCTGGCTCAGGATAAATCCCCCTGGCTGGCTTATTGAGGGCAACAATCCTTAACCCTGCTGTCCTGGGGTTAAATATAACCAGCGCCGTGCATGGCTTTGTGCCACGTTGTGATAGACAGGCAAACAAGTGCTTGAAGGGAGCGAGGAGTCAGTAGTGGGGGGAATAAATAAATGTAATCCTTGTTAAATCCTATTGCACTATGCTTAATAAGGGAACGCTTTATAAAGAGTAAACCATACCCTTCTTAAAGTTCAAAATACTCTTAGGATGTTACATGAAAACTGAGCTTGACCTTATATGTTGACTGTACTTTTCAATCAAAACACAATACACAATATTAACCTCTGATATGCTGATTGTCTTTTTGTGCTGCAGGTGATTGCCCCTGAGGAGATTGTGGACCCAGATGTGGATGAGCACTCTGTGATGACCTACCTGTCTCAGTTCCCCAAGGCCAAACTGAAGCCCGGCGCTGATCTCAGGCCTAAACAGCTTTTCCCAGACAAGGCCAAAGCCTATGGACCTGGTGGGTAGCCACGAACACCTGCATAGTTTTAAAAAGTTCATATTAACAGTATAAATGTATATGGAATAATGTATAACTACTCAGTCCTGAAAAACAGGGCATGGATAGTATACCTAGGGGATAATAAAAGTTAGAAAGCTTTTTAGTTGGTGTGCCACTGTGTTGCAGAATATATTACCAGATCCTGTGTCTCTGTATTTACATTACAGGTATTGAGCCCCATGGCAACAAGGTAATGCAACCGGCTGTGTTCACTGTGGAAACTCTGGAAGCTGGCAGTGGGGAGGTCCTGGTCTATGTGGAGGATCCTGAGGGACACAAAGAGGAGGCAAGTTATACAAAAAGCCTGCAAGTCAACTCACACAATCTTGCTAAGTTGCGGAGTTTTGCAAAGTAAAGGCCCTGACACACCAGGCCAAAATCGGTCTAGCATCTAATCTTTAATTTAACTCTCTCTTACTTCTTATTCTCCAGGCTAAGGTTAAACCCAACAAGGACAAGAGCAGATCATACACTGTCACCTATCTTCCCAAAGTTGAAGGTGTTCACAAGGTAAGAGCAGGTCCACACATCACTCAGCACAACACGGTCAAATAACTTTAAAGTGTCTTAACTTTGTCTTGCTTTTGTCTCTTTAGGTGAAAGTGCTGTTTGCTGGTCAAGACATTGACAAGAGTCCATACACAGTGAATGTAGCGAAGGATTTGGGCGACCCCAGCAAAGTACATGCCAGGGGACCAGGTCTGGATGCTACAGGCAACGTGGCCAACAAACCCACCTACTTCGACATCTACACAGCTGGTTAGTACATGACCATAACAAGCGTCAATAACAAGCATGTGATCTGATGAGAGGCTTGCAGTATTTTCAAACAAAGTACAAATAAACTGTAAAATATTCTGAGGGAACTGAAGATAAATCATCCTTCAATCTGTGATACTGTAACTAATTTTCTTCCTGTCACACTCAGGTGCTGGTAATGGCGATGTAAGTGTGGTAATCATCGATCCTCAGGGCAAAAAGGACACCGTGGAGCTCATCCTGGAGAATAAGGGCGAAAGTGTTTTCCGCTGCACCTATCGTCCCATGCTTGAAGGGCTTCACACCATCCACGTACTGTTTGCAGGCCAAGAGATCCCCAAGAGCCCTTTCACTGTCAACATCGCAGAGGGTGAGCCATCTGTCTGTGTCGTCAATTAGTGTCAGACAAACCAGATTTCTTATCATGCTGTTAATGTCAGGGTGATCTATCAATCACAATCTAGTCATTTTTATTTCCCCTGGGAACACTCTCCCAGTATAGACCGTAACCATTCCTATCTGTCATTTTTAGCTCCTCCAGTTGCTCCTCTGCAGATAGCCCCTCATTCAATGTTCACACCCCCTGGAGCGAAGGGTGGAAAGGGGGTACCCCCCCATAAACCCGGCCGCCCAAGTTAGTATGGTTTCCTGGGAGGAGCTTGTGCCAGTTGCTAAGCCAGAACCGCCCAAACATTTTCTCTTTGCCGCGCCCTGCAGATTGTGCTTTCTGTAAGAATAGAGTGCCGCGGCTCAACGCCGAGCTTGGTCGCCTGCTCCAACTTCCTGCGTCCTGTAGCTTGATGATTTTGTTATGTTCCGTGAGAGAGGAAATGCAATGTGGAACACATTTTCCCATCTTGTATTTCTGTCCATGTTCTTCTTTGTTAAATGTCTTTGCTTTTCTGTTGACATGTTTGTTTATCACATCTACGTTTGCATCAACCAGCATTCGATTTAAGACGCCCCCTCGATGCTTTCAAATGTGTCAATATGCTATTGAGCATTCTGCATTTTAGTATTATGTGCTGCAACACGCTTTCTGATTTCAGGTTCTGTCTGTCAAACTTTAAGGAATCCTAACTGCATTGGATATTTGAATTTCTTTGCTACTAACATTGCTGTAAAATGCTTGATATTATCGCTATTATCGCTATTATTGCTTTGCTAAACATTTCTCTCTAACACTTTTTGTTATTCCTTTCAGCAATAAACCCAAACGCATGCCGAGCTACAGGCAGAGGCCTTCAGCCCAAAGGCGTGAGGGTAAAGGAGGTTGCAGACTTCAAAGTTTTCACCAAAGGAGCTGGCAATGGATCACTGAGCGTCTCAGTCAAAGGACCAAGTGAGTCAGACAGCTTTCATCCTTTGCATCACTCGTCCTCATACATCTTTACAACTATTCACTTTGTTTGGGTTTTTATCTGAAGGGTAACATTCTCATATATGATAAACTAAAAGCATAAAATGTCTCTACGCCTTGATAAGTATCCATGTTCATTTTATTCTTCCTCCTCAGCTGGAGCAGAGCAGCAAGTGAAAGTGCGAGATGCAGGAAACGGTGTGTATGAATGTGAATATCTCCCACTTAAGCCTGGTAAATACACAGTGAGCATTGCCTGGGGAGGCCAGCCCATCCCACGCAGGTAAGTTCCAAAAGCTGCCTTAAGCTATTCCTTAACAATTCGCATTCACATTTGTAGTTGGTTATATTGTGTACTCTTGTGTACTGCAGCCCCTTCGAAGTGGAGATTGGTCAGGAGGCAGGTTTTCAGAAGGTGAGGGCCTGGGGTCCTGGTCTGAAGACTGGCATGGTGGGAAAATCGGCAGACTTTGTTGTAGAGGCTATCGGCACTGAAATTGGAACTCTAGGTGAGATATTAGCTAATAATATCAGCTCTTTCAGAAGAAAAGTGGATCCAAAAAAGAATTCTCACTGTGAAACTTGTATTCTTAATGTTTAGGCTTCTCCATCGAAGGCCCATCACAGGCTAAGATTGAGTGTGATGATAAGGCGGATGGCTCCTGTGATGTGCGCTATTGGCCCACTGAGGCCGGTGACTATGCTGTCCACGTCATTTGTGATGACGAGGACATCAAAGACAGTCCCTTCATGGCCCACATCCTTCCTGCTGCCAATGACGTCTTCCCTGAGAAGGTAATTCCCACTCACTGAAATATACATCATATAAAAGCAGGTTGTCATATTCTCAACAAATACATTAAAACAACAACATGTTGCAGGTGAAAGCATTTGGTCCAGGCCTGAAGCCAACTGGCGTCATTGTGAACAAACCGACTGAATTCACCATTGATGCCACCATGGCTGGGAAAGGTCACCTCAAGATATACGCACAGGTGGGTAGAGAGCCAGTTTGTGAAATCTTCATTGATTATTTATGGGAACACATCATTGATGTTGCATGTAAAGAGCAGATCTGACATGCTTTTGAACCCACAAAGGACGCTGAAGGCAGCACCATGAACATCAAGATAAATGACAAGGGAGACGGCACATATATTTGTGTGTACACCCCTGTCAAGTCCATTAAACACACCATCATCATCACCTGGGGGGATGTCAACGTGCCCAACAGCCCCTTCAGGGTAAGACAAATGATAATATACTAGCACGCATGCACACACACACACACACACACACACACACACACACACACACACACACACACACACACACACACACACACACACACACACACACACACACACACACACACACACACACACACACACACGCGCGCACACACACACACACACACACACACACACACATACATACATACATACATATATATATATATATATATATATATATATATATATATATATATATATATATATATATATATAACATTGCTCCTTTGAAATTCAGTCAATTAAATATAATGATACTCGAGCAATTATGGATGAAGTAAGAGTACTGCAGCAGTTCTACTTGAACCAACTGCTTTTGCTTCAAGTACGATGTGAATTCATTAGGTGCTGGTTGGAGAGGGTTGTCATCCCGATAAAGTCAAAGTCTATGGGCCCGGAGTGGAGAAGACGGGGCTCAAGGCTAACGAGCCAACATACTTCACGGTGGATTGTGGGGAAGCCGGTCAAGGTGAGCATTTACAAGGAGATGGTGTGGGAGTTACAAAAACACTTCTGAGTTTAGTTCACTCTTAATTATAATAAGTGCTACACCATGTGGGATGTTGAAAAATATAAAAGGAACACATGAACAGAATAAGCAATGCTGTGCAGTTTATTTGAAATGTACTTGAATTAAAGCTGTAGGCAATGGAGCGACTGTGTCTATTTATTCAGATCATCTATTTTTGAATGACCTTCTTGAACTATGCTCGCTGCTATGCACCATTAGGGGACATCAGCATTGGAATCAAGTGTGCCCCAGGGGTGGTGGGCCCTGCCGAGGCTGACATCGACTTTGACATCATCAAGAATGACAATGACACCTTCACTGTCAAGTACACTCCCCCCGGTGCAGGCCGATATACCATCATGGTGCTGTTTGCTGACCAGGTAGGAATACAGTTCCCAGTGAAAGACAGACTGATGAGTGAGGTAGAATTTTCAATTTCATATTACTTGTTCTTCAGTCCTTTCTTATGACTATTTTATGATTGACTTTCAGGAAATTCCCATCAGTCCATTCAAAGTCAAGGTGGATCCTTCCCATGATGCTGGTAAAGTGAGAGCAGAGGGCCCCGGAATCAACAAGACAGGTGAGATCCACTCCATGAAATAGTTTATTTAGAATGACCAGAAACCACATTCTACATTTCTATGAAGTAATAGAAATGATTGATGATTGGATTAGGATTGATAGCACTGACAAAACACGGGTGTTTTTCAGGAGTGGAGGTGGGCACTCCAACCCACTTCACCATCTACACAAAGGGAGCTGGCAAGGCCAAGCCTGAGGTGCATTTCACAGCATCAGTCTCAGGAGAGGCGGTTCGTGACTTTGAGATCATCGATAACCACGATTACTCCTACACTGTCAAGTACACAGCTCTGCTACAGGTACAGTAGGCCTCAGTTTGAAGCCCATTACAGAGATTATTCATATGTGGGTTTTCTCCGGAAGTTTTTCCTTGTACGATGTGAGGGTCTAAGGATAGAGGGTCGTTTTTCTCATACTGATATTCTGAACAATATGTACTGTTGTATTAGCTGTAAAGTGTCTCTACTGTAGGCTATTTTTATTATATGTACAGCACTTTGGCTCGACCAAAAATCGTTTATAAATGTGCTATATAAATCAAATTTGATTTGATTTGATATGAATCACTCAAATCCATTAATTTTCATTCTTCCATTTGTGCCTTCAGGGTAACATGACCATTTCAGTCACTCATGGAGGAGATCCTATTCCCAAGAGCCCCTTCATCATCACAGTGTCACCACCACTGGATATTGGAAAGGTGAAAGTGGAGGGATTAGACACGAGTAAGTTACACTAAACAAAACGTTTGCATTTACTATGTAGAAAGTTAAATGCAGCAGTTAAAGCATTTCATCTTCTTGCAGAAGTGGAGGTTGGAAAGGATCAGGAGTTCACAGTAAACACAAAGGGCGCTGGTGGACAGGGGAATGTGGGGGTGAAGATGACCTCGCCCTCAGGCCGACCAATCCCATGCAAGCTGGAGTCAGACAAAGCCAAAGGCACTCACGGTGTGAAGTATATTCCCCCAGAGGAGGGGCAGTACAAGGTTGAAGTCAGCTATGATGGCAACCCGGTGATGGGAAGCCCCTTTGGGGTTGAAGCTGTGATGCCTGCCGATCCTTCCAAGGTAAAAGTTCATAAAAGCTTCTTGTAGTTCTGCACTGTGTGAATGCTCGAGGCTCATGAAACCTACAAATATTTGATGTTTTATACACCATATCTCAAAAACTGACCTGACTGTTGCATCACAGGTGAGAGCTTTCGGCCCAGGCCTGAAGGGAGGCATTGTGGGTAAACCAGCTCCATTCACTATTGATACAAAGGGAGCTGGTGCAGGTGGGCTGGGTCTGACTGTGGAGGGTCCCTGCGAGGCAAAGATTGAGTGCCAGGACAACGGGGACGGCACATGCTCAGTGTTTTACCTGCCCACCGAGGCTGGGGAGTATTCTATCAACATCCTGTTTGCGGAGCAGCACATCCCCGGCTCTCCCTTCAAAGCTGCAGTGCGCGCAGCCCTGGACCCCGGAAAGGTGACGGCTAGCGGGCCGGGCCTGGAGAAGGCCAAGGCCGGAGAGCCAGCGACCTTCACTGTGGACTGCACCCGGGCGGGCGATGCTGAGCTCACCATTGAGATTGTGTCAGAGACCGGGACGAAGGCTGAAGTTCACATCCAGAAAACTGCTGAGGGCACCTTCTCTGTCACATACACCCCACCCTTCCATGGCACACACACCATCACAATCAAGTATGGTGGCCAGATGATTCCCCAGTTTCCCAAGGTGCTGCAGGTGGAGCCCTCAGTGGACACCAGCGGGGTGCATGTCTACGGGCCGGGAGTAGAGCCCAGAGGTAATTAAGAACCTAAGCATAAAAATGTGTTGGCATTCGTGACAGGTTTTAATACACCTAGGGTATGTACTAAAGAAAGATTTATTTAAGTCATTAGTCAATTGTTATGAAAGCAGCTGAAGTCATTTATCAAGCAAAATGCCACACTTGCCGGTAGCTTTTTCTCAAACTTAAATTATTATTATTCAGATACAGCTTTTGAAATGTGGTTCTGAAAACGTAGGAGATGTCACCTTGTTTAGACTAAACAAACAATAGTAAACAGATGAAGCCATAAAGAAAACATTGCATTGTTAGCTGCAGCCAGAGTGTGCACTTTAAGTAGTTAAGAAAAATCTCTTTACAAGGATTTATAATGTCAAGTCTTTAACATGACCAAAGCCTCTTGGTCTAGTTTGTCTTTGGCAACAAATCACCTGAAGGGCTTTTCTGTTTCAAGGGGTCCTCAGAGAAGTGACAACACACTTCATCGTCGATGCTCGCACCCTCAACAAGGTGGGAGGAACTCATGTGAAGGTTCAAATTATCAGCCCTTCCAACACCAACACAGAAACCTTCATCACTGACAAGGGAGACGGCACCTACAGAGTGGAGTACACAGCATTCGAGGATGGTAGGAGAACAATATTACTTTATCTGATTTAACAATGTTAATTCACACGGTTAGAATATCACGCAGTGACATAGGCATCAAACAACAACAGTTGAAGATGTACACAGTATGTCAAAAGTACAACATAACAAACCTAAACTGCTGCAAATAGAAAGAGGATTTTAGTTATAGGCAGCTGTCTGAGAGAGAAAACAGACAATCTCTAACAGGTGTTTGTTTACAGGCGCCCTTTGGGAATAAGGCAGCAGGGTGGAATAGAAAGAACGAGAAAGAGAGGGGTATAAATACAGAATGATGCAGTAGAGCAATGATGTGAGGGGCAGAGAGCAGAGAGGCTCTTTTTTATAAATAGTCTGCTCTTGAACAGAAGCTCTTAACCAGCCAGGTATGTGTGCTGAAGGCTGCCTGAGCACAGCTCTATGACAGGGGATATTATTAGAGACCTATAACACAAAGCAAAGAGATCACAGAGCACTTCTCCACCACCAGACAGGCTCTAATATCATCGCAGTGCTGCTGGGAATCTGGCATAAAGGCCTACTGAGAGGGCTCTGTCAAAAAAAAATGTTGCAACAGAATAATGAATAGGGAACAGATGTAACGCCTTGTACGTTCACCAAAGCGTCTGCGCTCTGGATCTTTTTTTAAATAAACAGATGTTTGTGTCCCTAAAAGGGAATTTGTCTGGCTCATAATTAAAAGCAAGTGGCAATAACAGAAAACCATTTGTTTGCTTTGAGAACATTCAGGCAGAGAGGTATGGCAGCGGACATTGAACTGGTGTATCTGTTTGTGAGCAGGAATGCATCTGATCGAGGTGCAGTATGACGACGCGCCGGTGCCCAAGAGTCCCTTCAGAGTGGCGGTGGTGGAGGGATGTGATCCGACACGGGTCCGTGCCTTTGGACCGGGACTGGAAGGAGGGATTACCAACCAGCCCAACTGCTTCACTGTGGAGACCAGGTACTGTTGAATCACATCTTTCACTTTCTCTCACTGCGATCTATGCAGTTCGACCTATGCAGTTTTAATATACATTTTATCAGGTATATGTTTGCCAAAGGTCCTGATTTAAAGTATTACACCCTATCATGGAGGGGAGGTTTTCTGTTAGAAGGTTCTTTATTTTTATTTTGTCATACGAACATAGCTACAGTGTAGTTATGGAGATGAAAATCTTAGGTCACAGGCTCCTCCAACAGTGCAACACAATAACACAGATAAACAGAAAAATATAGTGTAAGTAAATATTAATAAGTAAATACAAAAAGAAAAATAGTTTAAAAAAGTGAAATAGTGCAATAAGAGTCTATATGCAAGTTATTGGAATGATATATTAGAGAAATAAATCAATAATTACTAAGTAACAGATGAATGTTATGAGTTGTTTCAGCAGTTCAGTTGTTTAGCAGTCTTATTGCCTGTAGTATGAAACTGTCTCTGAATGGCAGACGGCAGCAGGCGCTTGCTTTACACAATATGCAAATGTAACTTTCCAAAAATAATGATCCTTTTTTGATGGCATTAATTACATAACTATTCATTTTTGAGTGGAAAATAAATTAAAATGTTTCCTTGATGGTTGTGACTTATATTAGCCGGTAATCCTTGTATGGTAATGCGTTGGCATGATGAGCGTTAAAAGAGACATTTGTGCAATTAATTTAAAAGCGTCGGCTTCTCTCTCAGGGGTGCTGGTACAGGAGGCCTGGGCCTGACCATCGAAGGAGCATCAGAAGCAAAAATATCCTGCAAGGATAATAAAGATGGCAGCTGCAGTGTGGAATATATCCCCTTCACTACCGGAGATTACGACGTCAACATCAACTACGGAGGTCATCCGATCCCTGGCAGTCCGTTCCGGGTTCCAGTGAAGGACCCCGTGGATCCCACCAAGGTGAAGTGCTCCGGTCCTGGTCTGGGCACCGGAGTGAGAGCTCATGTTCCTCAGACCTTCACCGCAGACTGTACCAAGGCTGGACAGGCCCCACTGGATGTCAAACTCTATGGCCCAACAGGTGAGATCATGCGTTTGATATTTAAAAATCCATGTCTTCTCTAAGCTGACAAATAACAGCATTTCAACTTGACATTATATGATTGATTCTAAAATGTCCTAATTCCAGGTACTGTGGAGCCAGTTGGTGTGAAGAACAATGGCGATGGCACCCACACGGTTCACTACACCCCAGCCCAGGATGGCCCTTACACTGTAGCTGTAAAATATGCAGATCAGGAAGTCCCACACAGGTACGGTATAATTTAAAAAATCCCCCCACTAAGCCAGGAATGTGCAGATATATGTCTTAATTAAAGTTCCACTCTGTCTGGCAGGATTTGAAAAAGAAGTTCAGCAAATGTTCTTTTCCCTTTAGTAATTAAACTTGATATTCTCCCCTGTCTTTCTTCTAAAGTCCATTCAAGGTGATGTCTCAGCCTGGGCATGACGCCAGTAAGGTGCGCGCCAGCGGCCCCGGTCTAGACACAAAAGGTGTGTCTGCAAGTCTGCCAGTTGAGTTCACCATCGATGCTCGTGATGCTGGAGAGGGACTGCTCACTGTGCAGATTCTGGTGGGTTCAGCTACCTTACATCAATCATCATTTTTCTAACAATAAGTCACCATTTAAAGCAACTTAATTTAATGTATTGACAGGACCCTGAGGGAAAGCCAAAGAATGCCACCATCCAGGACAACAGGGACGGCACCTACACCGTCTCCTATGTTCCTGACTCCACTGGCCCATACACCATCACCATTAAATATGGAGGAGACGAGATTCCTTACTCCCCTTACCGCATCCAGTCCCTGCCCACAGGAGATGCCAGCAAATGTTTCCTCACAGGTGAGAAAACCACTGCGATCTTTAAGTGGTCTAATAAATAAACATTTCATTATTTATATTCAAAATTGCCATTTTTTTCTTTCCAGTTTCCATCGGAGGTCATGGCGTGTGTGAGTAACAGTGACTTTGTTTTTTTTATGAGACCGATTACTCGAAAAATCTCACATTCAATGCATTTATTTAGCACTAACTCTTTATCTTTATTATCTCTTTCCTCAACAGCAAATCTTCAGAAGCTGCAGACCTCTGAGGATACAGTTATCACCGTGGATGCAAAGGCTGCTGGGAAGGGCAAGGTGACCTGTAAGGTTCAGACCCCACAAGGGATGGAGCTGGACATGGACGTGATGGAAAATCGCGATGGGACCTTTGACATTTACTACACAGCCCCCGAACCTGGGAAATATGTTATTACAATCCGCTTTGGGGGACAGAACATCCCGAAGAGCCCCTTCCATGTGATGGTGGGTAAAAGAGTTTATAAAAGATGCTACAGTTGTTTGCTGGGTGCGCTTTTGCTCTGACATTTACTTGTATGGAACCAACTGTTTTTCTTTTCTCTGTATTGACAGGCCACAAATGAGCCAGTTGCTCCCCGTGATACCGTGGACCCTCTCTTCCGTCCCGTTAACTTCCTCGTCCCCTTCACGCCACAGCAAGGAGAAATCACAGGTGTGACACAAACCACTCTAACTGAAAGAAAATCCTGCACACAAACACACCCACACAATGTCGCTACCATATTTTTAGGTCACTGACATTTCCCCACACTGCTGTCATTTCCAGGTGAGGTGCGGATGCCTTCAGGCAAGACTGCCCGCCCTCATATCACTGACAATAAGGATGGCACCATCACAATAAAGTACCAGCCCACAGAGAGAGGTCTGCACGAGATGGACATTAAATATGAAGGAAACCACATTCCAGGTCAGAATCACAGCATTTTAGGAGCATGGGAAGCCGTTTCCAACTCTAAATATGATGAATTTTGTTCTCTTGCCTTCTTAAATAAAATGTCTGTATACATTTTTGTATCCCTTATAGGAAGTCCTTTGCAGTTCTTTGTGGATGCTGTGAACAGCGGAGTGGTGACAGCTTATGGTCCAGGTCTGAGTTACGGGATGGTCAACAAGGCTGCCACTTTCACTGTGGTCACCAAGAATGCAGGAGAAGGTACTATACTTCATTTCCTGACAGCTATTTCTTATTTCCCAGTGGATTTGTGTTAATACAGTTAACCCTTACCTTACTCAGCAGAAAAGTAAAAACGTGTTATTCTTCCTCCCCTCTCAGGTGGTCTGTCCCTGGCAGTGGAGGGTCCGTCTAAGGCCGAGATCACCTGCAAGGACAACAAAGATGGCACCTGCACTGTTTCCTACATGCCCACAGCTCCTGGAGACTACAACATCATTGTCAAGTTTGACAACAAGCACATTTCAGGCAGTCCTTTCACTGCCAAGATCACTGGTGAGAAAATAAATCACTGACTTATTTACTGTTGATTATTATAGTGGATGTGTTTATAATAAATCAGGTTTACGGGGTTGACAAACATCTAAACCACCTTTTTTATGTTAAGGTGATGATGCCATCACCAGGACATCTCAGCTGAATGTCGGCACAGCGGCTGACGTGTCCCTGAAGATCGCAGAGACTGATCTGAGCTCTCTGACTGCCAGTATCAGAGCGCCATCAGGCAATGAGGAGCCCTGCCTGCTCAAGAAGCTGCCCAACAGACACCTCGGTGAGATATTCTCTTTCCAGATAAACAAAATCACAGGAAGAGTGGAACATAGATAAGAAGTGTTTGATTCATTGTATGCTTTTCGATTTTATTTCTCTGGTTCTTTCTCTTGATTTGTTCCCCTCTCTCTTGCAGGTATTTCTTTCACCCCTAAGGAGGTTGGCGAGCATGAAGTGAGCGTGAGGAAGAATGGTGTGCACGTTGCCAACAGTCCTTTCAAAATCATGGTTGGCCAGTCAGAGATTGGCGAGGCCAGCAGAGTGAAGGCTTTCGGCAAAGGCCTGACAGAGGCACACACTTTAGAAATGGCTGAATTCTTTGTGGATACAAGGAATGCAGGTACGATTCAGAGACGGAATATTTCACCTTTACAGCAAGCGAGGTCAGAACAAGTACAAAGGCAACACATACGTTTTTTTAACTACTCTCTCTACTTCTCTTAAGGTTATGGAGGTCTAGCATTGTCGGTTGAGGGTCCGAGCAAAGTGGATATCAACTGTGAAGATGTGGAGGACGGGACCTGCAGGGTCACCTACTGTCCAACAGAACCTGGAAGTTACATTGTTAACATCAAGTTTGCTGAAAAACACATCCCAGGTTTGAATCTTTTTACTGGAAAATGTATAAATGCTAAATCTTTTGACATGTTAACATAAAATAAATCGGTATATATGTTGTTCTCTGCCCTCCAGGAAGTCCTTTCACAGTGAAGGTGACCGGAGAAGGAAGGATGAAGGAGAGTATTACTAGAAAGAGACAGGCGTCTACTATCGCCTCAGTGGGCAGCACATGCGGCCTTAACCTCAAGATCCCAGGTGGGTACATGAGTTCAGTCAGAAACGGTTACAAGGCAGCGGTCAACCACCATCAAATAAATGTACTCCCATTTGTATCCTCACTGCTTTTTTTCACGCTTCAGGAAACTGGTTCCAGATGGTTTCAGCTCAGGAGAGGCTGACCAGGACTTTCACCCGCAGCAGCCACACATATTCCCGCACTGAACGCACGGAGATCAGCAAAACCCGGGGTGGAGAGACCAAGAGGGAGGTCCGAGTGGAGGAGAGCACCCAGATGGGCGGAGGGGGAAGCCCCTTCAGAGATGTTTTTGGAGACTTTCTGGGCAGAGAAAGCCTCAGCAGCTTTGCTGGAATCACTGCCAGACCTGAAGGTGAGTCCACATTTAAACCCTATTTTTGAGCTTGAAAATAGTCTGGCTTAAATTGTGCTATTTTCTCAAAGATATCTGTTATACATTTTATATATATATATATATATATATATATATTTTCTGCAAATGTCTATCCTAAAGTGTCGTCTCTGCGGTTATTCCTTCCTCCTAGTAGTTGAGAGCGGCTCTCAGGCCATGACGGCTCAGGTGACCAGCCCCAGTGGGAAAACAGTGGATGCTGACCTAGTTGATGGAGGGAGCAGCACCTACAGCGTGCGCTTCATCCCCCAGGAAATGGGACCCCACACTGTCAACGTCAAGTACAGAGGCCAGCACGTCCCCGGGAGCCCCTTCCAGTTTACTGTGGGGCCCATGGGGGAGGGAGGATCACACAAGGTCCGTGCCGGAGGACCTGGCCTGGAGAGAGGCGTGGCTGCAGCACCTTGTAAGTTTATGGAGAAAGAGATTTCTACAAATACTGATTACGACTTGATTTTTTATAATTCCTTCAATTTGCCATAACATCACAACACAATAGGACAGACACGTGTTACTGAAATAGGGAAAGAAAAAAGGCAGAAGAGGACAAAAAGAACACTAAACAACATATAATATAATAAAACACATAATAATAAGTAATACAATATAAATCAAGAAAGTAGAGCTTGATTAAGAAAATAGTAAGCTTGATTTAATTCAACACATGATTCAAATATTTATTAAAATGTTAACACCAACATTATTTCCCCCTCTCTAGCTGAATTTAGTATCTGGACCAGAGAGGCAGGTGCTGGCGGTCTGTCCATCGCTGTGGAGGGTCCCAGCAAGGCTGAAATCTCCTTTGAGGACAGGAAGGATGGATCCTGCGGCGTCTCCTACATAGTCAAGGAACCAGGTAAAAACATTTGTTGCCCCAAAGAGTAGAAAGACCCCAATTTTACATTTGTTCAAAGTGTTTTTTGTCTCTAAGCTGCTAAACTTTTCAGTATTTATTTCATACTTCCTTACAGTTCATTTGTTGGTGAAAGTTAATAATCTGTCTGCTTCCCCAGGTGACTACGAGGTGTCAATCAAGTTCAACAACGAGCACATCCCTGACAGTCCATTCATCGTTCCAATTGCTACGCTGTCAGACGAGGCCCGCAGGTTCACTGTTACTAGCGTTCAGGTAAAATTACACACACATGCACAAAGAAAACCAAAGCCACATCAACATAAAAACAAAAAACAACACATGCAGTCACAACCTATCAGGTTTAAAAAACAGATTGCATTTAACATTGTTAGAGTAGCTGTAGATATTTCTGTCTAATAGCAGTTCGCCCTTGAAGTGTAATTTAACGCCAGAGTTGGAGCGATAATACTGTGATGCTGGCCAGTGATGAAGGGCTGGATTAACTGTCCCTTGCTAATGTTGGGCATCACAAGTTGTGCTATGTGTGGGCGGGCAGCGAGTCTTAGTGATTCTGTGTCTGTTTTTTCAATTGTGTCTCCGACTGAGAGGAAAATGGCGAGAAAACAGTGGGTGCAAGATAACGACTTGTTTATAGATACCTGTGACAGCTCACAATATTGCTCTCCGCGTTACAGATATGTGTTTTATTTGCTTTCAGTTTCCATTACAATTGCCAACAATGCTCCAAGCATATATTTTTACCTGGCTCAAATGCCTCTTCAGAGTGCTTTTCTACCACTTGAAGCCGGATGAAGTGCAATATCAGACCAACGTTTACATTGTCGCACTGCCTCTTATGTCAGGCAGGACAGCTCGTATGCCTGTAGGACAAAAACACTAAACGCCTCGCTCTAAACTATGACCTTTTCTGCCTCTTACACCCAACCGTTAAATCTATTCTAGTTCAGGCACGATGAGTCACACACTTTGTTTCCCTGGAGGTGCAGGCACACAAACAAACAAACAAACACACGCACGCACATATATTCTGATCATATTCTTCCATATCTTTTGCAGGAGAAGGACTTGAAGGTAAATCAAGAGGCATCCTTCGTGGTGCAGCGCAATGGGGCTCGAGGTGTGGTTGACGCCAAAGTTCACACCCCCTCCGGCTCTTCTGAAGAATGCTATGTCACTGAGCTTGACAGCGGTACGCACCAACCTCCCTGTAGTGAAAAGTAGACTTCATTATATTCAGTTTCTCTTTTTTAGATCTGTCATTTAAGAGTACTTTACTCAGTTGTGTTGTTTGTTGTGTTCAGACAAGAATGCAATCCGCTTCATTCCACGGGAGAACGGAGTTCACGCCATAGATGTCAAGTTCAACGGATGCCACATTCCTGGAAGCCCCTTTAACGTGCGAGTGGGAGACCCGGGGCTGGTTGGAGACCCTGGCATGGTGACAGCACACGGCCCTGGGCTGCTGGGAGGGACCACTGGTAGGAATCACCACCACCACAAAATTCAATTATGTTAAAGCATAGCTGATGACAAAGCATTGCTTCACTGTAATGTTGTGCAATAATTAAGAAATCTTCTCATCTTTTTCTACATTGTAGGCGCGCCCTCAGAGTTTGTGGTCAACACCTGTAACGCAGGCTCTGCCACTCTATCGGTCAACATCGACGGGCCATCTAAGGTCAAGATGGACTGCCGGGAGTGTCCTGAAGGCTACAAGATCACCTACACACCCATGGCACCCGGCAACTATCTCATCACCATTAAATATGGAGGGCCACAGCACATAGTGGGCAGCCCTTTCAAAGCCAAAATCACAGGTCTGTTTGACAGTCACTCTCCCATCTGATCTGTGGATCTCACATGACAAGTGTCTCGATTATGAAACAAATGTTCCTCTGATAAAAGCGAGGAAGTCCGGAAAATGTTATGTCATCTTCGTTCCTCAGCTCAGTGTACATTTTACACAAAAACTGTCTTTCCCTGGCACTGCAATGAAATACTCCTGCTGTCACGGCTAGCAAATTCCCTTTTCATTTATTAATGCGAAATAAAATACTTTCAAGAGTAAGAAAAACTCCCATGAGTGTAGGAAATTCACTTTATTGGAAAGTGGTATGAAATATTTTTCATTTTGTTCTCTAGTATCACAGACTGAGTCTTGATGACATTAGATAACCTCTCTCTGTTTGTGCTACAGGAGCCCGGCTCTCAGGGGGACACAGCCTCCATGAGACCTCCTCTGTGTTGGTCGAAACTGTCACCAAGACCTCCAAAGTGGGCGGTGCTTACAGCTCCAGCTCCTCCTCTTCCACCACCTCAACGAAGCTGACATCTGATGCCAGCGTGGTGGTTTGTCGTGGAGCAGGGCTCTCCAAGGCTGTGGTTGGACAGAAAAACAATTTCACAGTTGACTGCAGCAAAGCAGGTGAGATTATCTGCCACTTAAAAGAAAAAATACTTTATATTCATACATTACCAACATAAGTCAAATATCTGGATGAACATCGGGCAGACACAAAAACAATTAACATTCACACGACTCATTAGTTTGAGTCGTGTTTTTGGCAACCAGACACTTTCAATCCTCTTTCCATCTCCAGAGCGATACATCTTGCTCTTCAGCGGCTTAATGCGCCACTATTCAGAAATGAGTTGCCTGCTTTGTCATTTTTGGTGTTTGGTGCTGGGCAGGTAGCATACATTTTGTCTTGACTAAAAACAGGGTGGATGAGTATTGGTAAACGAACCCTTACAGTTACAGGGTTTCATCCAAAACAAAGAGCTAAAAGACACTAAAATGCAGAGCTTTGGTGAACAGAATAATAATATGAATACATTACATTTATAAAGCCCTTTTCCTGGTGCTCAAAGCAGAGATGGGTTTATCACTATGATCAACACCTCTTGCATTATACTTAATCATTTCATCCATTGCTTGCATAAAATGTTTGATAAACACATCTTCAAGATACAAATAACCCATTTGTCGATCATAAAATCATGAAACCCTCTATTACTTCTCATCCAGGTTCCAACATGCTGATGGTCGGGGTGCATGGACCCCAAGCCCCTTGTGAGGAGGTGTATGTCAAGCACATGGGCAACAAGCAATATAACGTCACCTACACCGTCAAGGACAAGGGGAGCTACACCGTCATTGTCAAATGGGGCGACGACAACATCCCCGGCAGCCCTTACAAGGTGGTTGTACCCTAAAAAAGAACTGCCCCAGTGCCACGTCCCGTCCCCTCCAATGACCCACAACCTTTCTCTCGTCCTGTGCACGCATCGATCCGGTTCTTCCTTTCCGGTGCTTCTCTTGCTCTTCAGCAGATTACAATTTGCTCAACATGCACTAAAACCTGCGGGGACTTTTGCTTACAGTTTTTTGATGTCAGAATATCTATTGTGCCAAAGTTTTGCATTAACTCCATGACATTTACAAGCATGCATCATCATTCAGCGGTGTAAAGGCAGACTGCGTAGTTTATGAGCCTTTGAGTGATGTTTTGCTCGGTCCATAACATTTCCCCACTCTGTTCTGTTGTGTTGTAAACGAAGGTCATCATACATGACTGTTCAGAGATGTTGGAGTAATCAACAGTTTTAAAGTGTGATGCAATATGGTTTTGTATGTTTTAAGAATGAGATATTGATTTTTGTTATATTAACCTATTTTTGGTAAGTCTTTGCAGACCTAATAAAGATTGAATTGCTAACTTTCCAGACAACATTGATTGCATTTATTTGATTCCTCACAGCGCTGGCAGACCCTTTGCCAATTCAGCAGAAGGCATTTCTCACTCTTCAGATTTTTACAGTTTCATCATGCAGCTATTTTCTGACCACTGCTGGCTCTGCCTTCTGAGCAGCCCTCAGGATATTTTCTCCTGATCAAAGAGTTGCTCAAATGAGTATCTGACCGGTATTCTAAAAGATGGCTTCCAAGGCATTTAATATTCTGACTGTGCCATGATACATTTCATATCATTTCAACATTACTGCTTAGTATTAGAGTGATGAAGCAATCCAGGACATTCAGTCATTTCAGTCCTCTCATTTACATCCTGTACTTGTGCAGATGCAATCACAAGAGGGCAGCATAGTCAAGCTCTCTTATAAATCTACGGCTCAACAAAATACACCAGAACGAAATCTCCATTGTTCCCAGTGAAGATTAACTACTCCATCCTCAACACAAGGGAGCCTGCGGAGCATAGAAACCAGAGGCATCAGCCTCCATTGTGTGTGTAATTAATCCTGTTGGATCAGAGATGGGACACAAGTGGTTTCTGTTGTGGCAGCCTAGTAGGGTGGGGGGTGCAGACCCTGCTGTGGCTCAAATCAACCAGAAAGAAGGGAGTTTCAGCCTTATGCCTGTGTGTGTCCCTGTGCATATGTGTGTGTCATGACTTGTGTCCTCCATGCCCTGTGCATGTGTTCTGATGTCCTCTGCGTGTAATACCGACCTCAGTCCCCACAGTGAGTCAACCAGCCAGCCTCCACACGCTGACACACACCACCAACACCAGTAAGAGTCTTCACAGAGAGGGGCCTATAATTAGGTGCTAATTTTCTCTGGTTCCACTGTGACATGATGCTGGGGGCCATGGCGAGGCAAGACAGAGTGAGCTGGTTCATTTGATGAACAGTGGCGAGAGCTTGACTCCGGACCATCTGGCCAAGTGGCTGCCACTGCTGTCCATGCTGACGATGGGACCTGGGAAGGGCCCTCCCACGTCAACCTGCTCCTCCGGACCGGGACCCAGGCGTCTGTCCGCCACAACATGTTTATCTCAAGTGGCTGCCAAGTGAATCACGACCGTGTGGAAGATACAGCTCCTCGCTATGGAGACAGCATGCGATCAAGCAAGCAGCGAGAGGGAGGGAGGGAGGGAGGGTGGGTGATAGTGATGTAGGGGGGGAACAAGGGAGGAGAGGGCAAACAGAGTGTGGGAGGAAGAGAGGGAGCAAGATGGATTAGAGGACGAGAATGGGATTAAAAGAATCCAGATGGAAGAATGAGAGACAGACAGGCATGCAGACACACACACACAAAAACAAACACAAAACACAGTACAATTGAGACAACCTAAAAACACACAGTGCTCCAAATTCATTTAAACATGGTAATGCAGTTGATAGCTTAACCTCAGAGCAATCATAAATGTTGGACTTAGTGAAATGGGTGATAACTTATTAAATCTGTTCTAAGGAGGATCAAGAGGAGGGGGGGGGGGGGGGGGTTGGGTTGCCACGGAGATGCACTCTCTCTCAGATATCTGGATTATGTTAAGAGTAAAATTGTGTAAAGGCATGCCCCCAAAAGCTTTTGAAGTTGGTGCTTTCAGGGCAAAACATCTCATCCTCTGGCTTGCCCCCTATCGTGCTGACTCCTGCTCCCCTCTCTCTTTCCAACTACTCTGATCCAGCCCCCCCTCCCTCCAATTTCATTTTTCCTCCCTCTGTAAATTACAATCAATCCAAGCCTCTGCAGATCCATTGGTTTATTTCTCGTCTCACTTCTTCTGTCACCACAAGCCTCGTTCCCCAGAGCCTGCTTCTGCTACCTTTGACCTTTATTTATCAATGCGGCCAGTCTCTTCAACTCAGATGGAAAAAGACACTGACATTCCTTGAAGCAGGTGAAAAAAAGGAAAACTGCTACGGCGGAGCGAGCAGTCAAACAAACCGCTAAACGAATGTTTGCACAAACAAATGGCCGCCTCGCTGGATTAATGAATGGACATGTAGAGAAAGTGAAGGGAGAGATCGTTGTAGGAATGTATCCATTCGGTTTTCATCTAAAACTGGGCCCTGGCACTTAATTGCTTCATGATACAGTAGTTGATACACTGCATAATCAACCAAATACACTATATTTTGTCTGCATTGTGCAGAGGGCTGCATGTGCATGCGCTGGCCATTGATGAAGTTTGGATTCAATGAGAGGCGCCATGTAATGGAAAAGTTCATATCCGCGTGCTCATCGCTCCCCTTTAGAACAGATAGATACACACGGGACCAGTGAAAGGTGCTGTCCTGTGATTGAATCAGGAACATGTTGTGTTTTATTCATATCGAACAAAGATGAAATATTCATAGCAGAGTGTTGTTGCGATGCTTTCTTTTGTGTCTCTAACCTCTCATGTACACAAATCCTGATTAAAAATCAGACGGACTATGACCACAAATTGGTTCACTTCGCGTAGGAGCGTAAAAACAATGCAAATGGGCGGGGGGAGGTCCCACTGGGCGTGAGCCGATTGTGTTCATGCAGCATGCAAATGTATGAAGCATGAAGCCGGTCCAACATACCCCAACCCAATACAGGCAAGCTGATATACTGCACTATATAGAGGGATGGATTTCAGCCTCAGACGAGAGACGCATGCCAAAGACCGCCCCAAGATAGCACGTTCACCCTCGTGCCAGAGAGCAAGCACACACAAGATCACACACAATTCCTTTCATAGACATGCACCCACACATAAGCTGACCTGCCATTCATACTTTCACAATCACACCAAGGCTGCACGACACACATGAAAAGAAAACAGCATGATACGAAATGTTTTGGCTTCATGAGGTGAGTGAACAGCAACAGCCCCAGGCAGGGGACAAGATTGGAAAGGATAGCCTTTCTTTCGAATGAGAAAGGTATGCTCACACTTCTTTTGTGGAGCAGCAGGGACGTGTCAGGGGCAAAGTCCCCATGTCTCCATCTCTAATTGGAGCGTATCCCTCTGTCCTGTCCCTATCACACTATGGTGGAAGCAGGATGCTATGCTAATGGGTACCCCCCCCCATTGAGTGTTTGTCCTTGATATGCTAGGTTGAGGGTGGCCCACGCTGAGGGTAGACTGCAGATTAGAGGCAAATCAGAAGATTTGTTTGTCCTCTCTAAGCGGGACGGGACATTCAAGGAGAGAGACCAGCCATGGCTGTGATGGAGTGGGTAGCCCGGTGCGACAGATGTGTGTTAGTGTGACTGATGTGTTCTGGGTGAGCGGGCTCTGCTGGGTCACCGACACCTGGAGAAGGAACATAAGCCCGTCCAAGAAATGTCTGGGCATACTGATGCTGTGTTTGCTTGGATCAATGTCCAAAAGGCAAACAGCTGAGCCAAAGGTAGCTTTGCGTGATAACACCTCTGGAGAAGATTTAGGGGAAGATAACGATGTTGTAATTACCTGTGCAAAATTGGAACTGTGGATGCTCAATGAGCTATAAACAAGGTTACTCCGGTCCCCTTGGGGTAATTGTTTCAAATGCCTGCAACAGTCTGGTCCAGTGATGGTGAAATTGGAAGGGGTGGTATCCTGTAATTTCTCAGATCACTGAAGCATGTCGTCTGTGTGGGTTGAAACTCAGGCTGATTTAAAATGGAGGCATAACTTTGTGTTCCCTCTTCCTGTAAGAGTCAAAGTCATTGGTCCTCATCAGCTGTTAACCCGGAGATGATAGGAGCCTGTGGGTCACTGAACAAAACATGCGCTTCTTTTTACATTTCAGTGAGCATGCCAATTCCCATTTATTTCTCCAGTCACGGCCGGAGTGCTTTCCATAAATATCTTGAATTAGAATATGTGCACAGGTGGTTAAATCTATGTTAACTTGGATAGAAACAGCTTGCTTGAACAGAAATACATCTTATTAGATGCTACTTGCCGATGAGGCAGTCTGCTAACATTAACATAATGGAATTCAAGGCACACTCACAGAAATTCACTAATTCATCACACCATCAGGACAAGCTAAACAATGCGGTGGCCCTTGAGCATCGAAAGGGCAACGTGTTTCCAAATATTAAAACAGATTAACCGTTTACAGCCTAAACAAGTGCTGGTCTTAATTTCTGAATATTTTTCCAAGCAGACTGCACTGCAGGGGGAGAAGTAGTGTCCGTCATGCTGGTTTGACCATAGGAAAGACTGTGGACTGACAGGTTATCCTTCAGATCTTTATATCTTCTCCTCCACAGCCCACATCACACCATGTAATGGTGAAATTCAAAGCAACGGCCTGGTGCTGTGATCTCCCTCTGATTTACATTCCTTCTCTGCAGTTTGTCCTTTGTATCTGACTGACTCACTGTAATGCATGCATCAGTGAGAGAGCCACAGCTAGTTGTTTTATCAAAGTTTGATTATAATACAGTCACCACCTTTTATATGTAACAACCTAACACAGTGTATGCTGTTAGATTGGAAGATGACAGGAATCCCAATAAATGTGCTGCAGCAAATTGATGCTAGGAACGTCATTTAGACTGCTGCATGAGGAAATATAATATAATGCATTGTTGCCGTGTGCAAGTCAAAAGGTGTACATAGATTAAAACGCCCACACAGATGGACACACACACACACACACACACACACACACACACACACACACACACACACACACACACACACACACACACACACACACACACACACACACACACACACACACACACACACACACACACACACACACACACACACACACACACACACACACACACACACACACACACACACACACACACTATTTCACAAGGAATCCTTCTCTAGATGCATGTGTTCCAGGCACTCTGTCTTCTAGATGTGCTCTCAGCTAGTGATTAATAATGTGTTTCTTACATTATTCAAAATCTTTAAACTAGATCACTCTTTGTAATCATGCCTATTACATTATCATATAGGTTCAGGCCACATGAAAGTCACGTAGGCTCATCTCGGGCCCCATGAGCTTAATTAAGCATGTTGTCTTTAGTGTGTGTTGGTTTGCTGCAGGCTACTCTTGAAGACGTGATGTCCAGGAATGTCATTAACATTTTATGTATATCAGACATCGAACGCCACATGCATACAATAGGCATGTCATTACTCAAGAGTGGAAAGATAAAAGTAGAAGGATGTTTAGTTTGACTCATTGGAAAGACTGAAGGACAAATGTTATGACAGAAACGATCATGGCTTATGATCATATAGGAAATCAATCCATGAACATTTAATGAAAGTGGGCTCTGTTCCATGTAGAGGAGGATCCTATAATTACTGCATCAAATATCACATGGTGACATTTACATAGAAGATATGAGCCTATATTGTGCCCCTAAGCATCATTAAAGTCCCAGTCAGTAGATTCTAAATATATATTAAAAAAAGGGATTTACACATGCGGGATTGATGATTTTAACCAAATTATAGAAAAATAAAATGTTTATTTAGAAGTGATTATTACTTTGGAGAAGGCTTAGCACTCTTTGTCTTGTTGCTTTAACGACCTTTCTGCTATCACTTTGTCACTGCTTAGCACAAAACAGCCCACAGGCAGAGTTTACTAGCTGGCGACGATCACTAACAGAGACGAACAACAGCATTCGTACTGTACATAAGTAATTTAATTTAGAATGGCTAAATGATGTTGAAAAGATTGGGTAAGGGGGGGCTTATGTTGGCCAGACAGCGGTGTGGTTTGGTCTCACCTTGATGAGTTTCCTGCTCTTCCACCCCTCCAGGTAAAAATCTATTATTTTGTTATTGTGAGGGATGGTGCCAACAACAGAGCCACCATGTCTCCCAGCTCAGAAGAACAGAGTTTGGGGGGAAGGTCAGGAGAACTGAGACAACGGATGAATAGAGGGTCAGAGACACCTACTGCGCAGGTGATGTGATTGACTTAGTGAGGTAGAGAAGCCTGATCTTGCTCATGAACCCGATTTATAAAAACTTCTTAAGTCGTGGCAAAAAGCAGGTTATTTATTATAAGACGCTGGTGGAGACCAAATCGGGACTACAAGGAGAGTGAATATTAGAATAACATTCGGATGACCAGACAAATAACTTCAATGTACGCAAATGGTGTATTATAAATAGACAACAATTTGCTAATACATTATCTTAATAAGGTACAACTATTTCAGGGTTGTGGATACTAAATGTGTTGCTGCCCCCAAGTGTCAAAGGCTTTTTTAAGTCATCAGTTTTAACTCCATGTCAGAATAAAGGGATGTTGTCAGGTTTTTTACAAGGCATTATAACATGGATCAAGGTGGTAATGTGATGTCAACCAGCTTTGAATTTCATTTACACCTGAAGCCTCATTGTCATGTGCATACATTGGCTCGGCCCCTAACCAACATTTAAAGGAAGAGGGGATACATTTTCCCCACTGCTGTCCTGTTAGACTAAATATTTCAAATCAAGCAGAAAAACAAAAACGTAATCTTGTTCATTTGAAAAGGATAATAAACCCAGTGTAATAGGCATTATATGCAGTATACAAATGAGTGGCAGCCCTTTTCTTGGCTTCTAGGTGTGTGAAAAGAGAGAGACAGGGAACATTTGCGTGTGCTGATGTGAATGCCCATGTGTTGTCTGTTTATGTGTTTATGGATTTGTAACTCCAACGGGGGATACCATTTTGTCTGTTGTGATCCAGTCCCAGCTGTGTCTCATTAACTGCTGTCATTTTAATCCTCTTAGTCAAATCCCATAATTTTGTCCATCAACAAAAACATAAGCAACAGGGCAACGATCAAGCTATCCAGTTTCAGCCTTTCAAAATGGAGCAAGTCTCGATAGATTCAACACTAGTTCATTTACATCCAACCTAATGGTTACGTAAAACAATCGGGATGTCCTCCCTTTACATTTTCATCGACTACTTGGTGCAAAGCTGCTGCTAATCTGATTTGGACTCTGCAGAATTCTGAGAAGTGAAAGGATTTCTTCTTTGTAGCTTTTCTCATCTGCATGTTCTCTAGGGAGGATATCAGTTTGGTTACGTTACATTACGTACCACTCCGGATTCAAATTCTAGTTTACCCATGTGGATTTTTTTGAAAATGAATGACTGATTCAGTCTCTGCCTCCCCGTGGCCCGACAGTCCTCTTCCCCCCGTGATGAAAGCTATTTTCTTCTTTCCTCACACTGACAGCTGGTGTGTGCTGCACACCAGCAACACTTCAGCTCAGACCAGCTCTATGTATAGATCCCCGTCATTGAAAAAGCTTATTTTAGTGGCTCTTGCTGCTATGAATATATGTGCAACATTCTGCCTGCTTTATTTCCAACGCAATTACCTCCTTCTCTCCAAATGAGTCTAATAATGCTGCAATGCGCAACCTCTTCAGGGTACATAAAATCCAACTTCTACCCTGATGAGAAACACGACATGATTGTCCAAATGTCAAGCTGTCCCTCGAGAGGCATTGTAATGTACACAGAGCTTGTGGTTGGTTTTAATTGTGACATTTATGAGATGTGGGAGAGCAACATTTGTGCTCACGTTCTCCTGAGCCAAAGCCAGCCAGAGGATGCTTATTTTCCTGAATTGTCCATTAATTGTGCGTACAACTGGTGAATCGATCCGTCAGGTACTATTTTCCCGAGCTGCAAATTAGTTTCCTTTGAAGCTGTTAGACTAGGTATGAGAAGGTTGCAGTGTGTATGGTAATACCACAGTGTTGCCATAGCTTCCCATGATGCCTATAAAGTTCAAATCACCACATTGCAATTATCATCTATTCTTCAGTGTACGGCTGCCCGTAGTGACTGCCTCCACCAGGAGAGTTAGGGCAAGCTTCACTGCTTTATTCTCCCGTATGTCATCCTGGGCTGAAAAACAAGATTAAATTGGTTCTGCTCAACTATTTGCTGTCAGCTAAAAGTAGATGGTTCAGCCTCAGAGAAAAAGGTATCCTGTGAATCTGCGATCAAACATTCAGTCAAACAGACAATAAAAGCGTCCGTGAACATATGCACCGTGGATGCAGATGCACTCGCACAAGCTCGCACTCGCAACACAAATAAAGCGAAGAAATTCAAAGGCAGATTCCGAAAGCACTCACAGAGAGGCTTGCACATGCTCATACACAAATGTGAACACACACACTCAGTAAACACACACTGGGCAAAACACACAAGACCACACACTCAGACATTAGTGGCGTTTCAGAAGTCTGTCATTTCTTGTTTGGAAGATCTGAAGGCACAGGCCGGATTTGTGACCTTTGTTGTGACTGTGAGGCGTGTTTCCCCCTCTTTGGAGAAGATGATTAATTTCTCTTATTTACATTACTGCCCTGAAGGCTCCTCAATAGGCCTCACACATTTGTCATTTCCACTGCACTGTTTTTCAAATGGAAATGAAATAGAATGTGCAGCCTCCTGGGTCCTCCTTACCGAGACTCTTTTAAGCAGAGAAGGCGCAGGAAAAAAAAACTGTATTTGCTCATAATAAAACAGCCGTGTCAACATGGCGCTGCAGCAGTCACACAGAGCGAAGTCTTTTGGCTCTAGTAAACAACAGAATAATGTTGAGAGCTATTAGATGTTTTGTGTTTGCCATTCTCATACTGCGCTTGCTTAATTAGAGCTCTGATTGGATGGGCACAGTCCATAAAGCAGCCATAACACTGGTTCAATCCAGCTGCGGATCTGCACTGCTTTTTTAATGTTAGTTTCTAGCCTGCAGGAACCATGGCATCCCCAGATGTCTGTGTGTGTATTCCCAAATCCATGCAGCAAGCACACACACCTATTCGTGAAACACCTAGTGAATTTATGTTCACCCTGTTCGCACTTCCTCCTCTTCCTTTCTTCCAACAGTTCAGGGCTTATTTCTTTCACCTCCTGGGAGTGTGGCAATGGAGAAAAAGAAAAGTGAGAGGAGGAATCAGGGAGTTAAGGGGAAAGTGAGAAAGACTTGAAGGTGTCCTCAGAGCGCTTTTGCTTTATGGAAAACGCTGCGGCTAATCCTCTGAGTGTCACTTCCCCCCCTGCATCCTAAATAAGAACCTTTTTGTAATGTAAGTACAGACACTTCCCAAGACGTGACTATGCCTCCCCCCTCATTTCCGTTGCTCAGCCTTGGAACAACAAAAAACACTAACAATCAACTGCAGGAGCTTTGGTTTATCGTGACCATCATTAGCATTCACCAACACAATTACACGTTTTATGAATAAGCACAAAGTCACTGTTCTCATCGGACGAGCTGAGTTACACGAAAATGGTCTGATTGGAAAACAGTAGCCACTAATGAACCATACATGAGTTATGGTCATTTATGCTTATCGGACACACTATACACACCTCGTTCTATGTTATTCAAACACATTATTTTCACAATGAGAAGGGCTGGCATCAGTTCCCCTGGGTTGAATTACTACAGCTGGCCTACAGCTGCGATCATAACTTAACATCTCCATAATGGGCTCGGTCCTCTAAGTAAGCTGACCTGTTAGGCCTGGGACTGCTTGACGGCAGTAATTACACATGTGAGCCATTTAAATGAGCATGATTAGCCAGTAACAAGCTAAAAGAGTGAAAGGAGGTGATTAGACAACTGCATGCTGATTCATCCGCCAGTGGGAACACCCTAAAACCGCTGCAGGTGAATATTTGTGTTGCTTTATGTCGTAATAGTTGCTTTAACGATGTTTATACTCATGCTGGGTAAGCCCAACTATAATGACAGTCTCGCATTGAAATAAAATTTGGTTTACTACTATAATTTCGACAGAAGGCACAAAGGCACAATAAAAAGGAAGTGTTTTTAAGCAGCTGTGTGTTCTGAGAAAGGCAGTTCAGAAAGTCAAAATCTATTTAATATCAGCAGTTCAGATTGGGTTGCTCACCTTGTGTTTATTTCAGTCTTTTGTTTGATTTAACCGCAAGCTTATGATGTCAGTGTAGCCCCTGAGCACAATCAAAGCCCCAGTATTGCCATCTGGTATGTTTTCCCTTTGCAAATAAAGGACCCCTGGCTTAGCATATCAAAATATTGCACTTTAATGTGGCAGGTTTATTTATAGAATGAAGGATTCATAATTATTTTAGTATCAAAAGATATGCTGTATTGTGTCATTCTAAAGCTTGTATGTGCTACTCACCATTAATATCTGACATGCTGCTGCAGGCTCTTCACAATGTTTTTCTGAGAAAGAGTCCAGTTGCCAGTGTTTTAATAATATTACCTGTCCACATTTTTTCCATCAAAACATGCCTTTGAAATCAGTTTTTACAGCCAACATTCTACATGTGCACAATTCTATAAATCCCCATGAAACAAAGAGTTCTACCAGTGGTCGTCTGATCATTTTAAAGAGAGCTGCAGAACCAAACGACCAGTATAAAGCGCAAGAGGAAAAATCAGCCACATTTCATCTTGAATGCCTGGGGTGACTGATCTGCCCTGTAGATGGAGAGAACCACAGAGTGTGACTCTACTGTTCTCTATTGCAGGAAACCAAATACCATCAAACGTTGCATAAGTAGAACATGACATCAAATTAGGCTCAGTGATTAGTGGCCTTAGAAGAGGTCAGATATAAAGCAGGACACATCTCCAGTAAACGCTCACAAACGCACATATCCATGCCCAAACATATACGTTCGATAATGATCCTTCACTCAGCTTGAAAAACTTCTGCAGCAGCAGGCCAGTTCCAGCAGCCATTGCCATTAATAACATATTAAAGATGTATGCCTGCTTTAAAATTATAATATTTTTGCAGGGGCTCAATTTGAAATCCATCACGGGTGTGGGGGGCTCATTACAAGTACGTAGCAGAGGAATTATCGGAACATGGCCCTTTGCTGGCTGTCTGTCATTACAACATTGTCAGATGTGCTTTGGCTAGGAGGGCTGTTAAAAGGGAGCACGGGGACTTATCTGCTCAGCTGTAAAATGATTTTCTGTCTCCTCAAGAGATACCAGGAGTGTGTGTGGGGGGGTATCAGTGATCTGAGAGTAATTAAGATATGGGCTCACATCACACAAGGGCTTTGCACGTGGGAGACGAGCTGATAAAATTGAACGTGAAATATTTGAGTTTAAAGGGGGACTTTGATTAATTACAAAACTCTCAAAGGAAGGTCCACCCCCTCTTCAATTGAACTGCCATGCAATGGCAGCTGCTCTCGAGCAGATGACCTCAACACCTCCCCTCTATCTTAATAGGCAGGTTATCTCCTTATTCGTTGCAGCTCACACGTTCATTTGCTATATTGGTCGTTCTGCAAGACTGAAATACATCATTATCTTTGTATCAAGCTGTTTCATGTAAAGATTTGTTTTAAAGGGTAAGACAATTGTGTGCTGAATGGAATTTCAATTGGGTTTATGAAGCATAACCTCACTGGTATTTTCACCGCACTCTCGTCACAGGATGGTGCTTACCAGTGTTTCCGCCAGACCAGGGCTGAGAGGGCGTCCACCCCGAGAGCGGGGGGGGGTGCTTGAATTTTGAGTTGAGCTGTCCCTTATAGATACTGTATTTTTACGTTAGTGAGCCGGATCATTTGGCTCGGCTCTCTTAAAGCGCCAGCTGTTTCGGCCATAGATATATATAAACACTAGATGACTCACCCGCGCTGCTGGCCAATGGAGACCGACGTTGCCACTTGGCCGCCATCTTGCCACAGGCAGTTCTCTCATTCATAACATTATGGTTTACTATTTAAATAACCATAGCTTGCTCAATTCTCAACCAATTTTCAAACGGTTTGGTTTTTTATAAACATCAAAGATGTAGTTATGATACAGCGTACTTATAACCATGGACTTTCATATGAAAATAACATTAAGCAGATAAAGCAATAGCTATACACACACACACACACAAGGTATTTATATTAAATATTTGCCGGTGTATATATTTCCATTTATTTTATTATATTGTTAATATTTAAAATAAATTATAAATAAATTATAAAATTAAAATACATTATTTATATTTTATATATAAAAATCGGTCTCATGTTACCACTCTAAGCCAAGAGTTGTTAATTTAGCAATGCCTTAGCTTGAAGAACAGGGACACAACTAATGACAATAGCATATGTTGGTATATTATTTAGATATTCACACCTTTATCAGAAGAACCAAACCAACATAAAATGTGCTCACAGACAGGCCAGTTCTGTCTCATTTATCACAATTATTTTTGACATGAGATCTTCATATCATCCTAGTTTTGTATTTAGTTTCTAGATTTGTAAACAAATCCAGAACCTTTGAAATATGTTATTGAAAAAAGACCAAGAATAATATAAACTGTACCATGTGTCCTTTTGTTTCCTTCTGTAGTCCATTTGTGGTTTGTCACCCCGGCTGATATATCACAAAATCCACTGTTTAAATTGTTCCCTATATTGCCCCTATGCCCCTGTAAGGTGTCCTTGTGTGTTATGAAAGGCGGCCCCCCAAAATAAATGTATTATTATTATTAAGAAGAACAACTTGGTGTGGTGTGGAGGGGATTTAGGAAGCAAGAGCAGGTGGGGAGAGATGGGGCTTCAAGGTTCAAGGTTATTTGTTTTAAATGTGTCTTGAAGATAAGGACCAGCTGCACACAATAAAATACAGTATAACACAAAACCAATAAGACACACGGTGACACATCATCGTCCAGCCTCAGCTTTGGTATTCTTTCACAACCATGTTATGGGTTTATTAGACTGAGCAAACATAAACATATGTGGGGAACATAGTGCTGCGTCTCATGGAACATGAAGATTTAATAAATACACAGTAGGTGGCAGACAGCGGCGATTGGAGCATCTGTAGGCTGGACAAAAGTCCGGCATAGTCAGGTACTTCTGTAAACACAAAGCCAGCAAATTCCTGTATCATAATGCAAGATGTTTTTAACAAGCCAAACCACTTGGAAGAAATCATGTGTAACTTAATTTATGTTGAAAAGAAAGAGCAGTTCTGCCTCTCCCACTGGTGTAAAGTTGCTGGGTCAACTTTGTAATACTAGGTCTCACTCAAAGCCTCTCTTTACTAGCCAGCTAATAAATACAACCACATACACAAAGAAAAGCTGCAATTTCAACATGTCCAGGCATCCTGTATCATAGCCATGCTAATAATGTTTATAATAAACCAAACCGTTTGTAAATCAGTCAAGATTTCAGCGAGTTACAGTATGAGTAATTGTGTGCAGATCACTCACCTTACAACAGCTACCATAACGCAAATCAGAGTAACTGTTGACTGTGACAAGATGGCGGCCGGTCAGCTACGCTGGAAAATCTCCCATGAGCCATCTAGTGTTTATATACAGTATATCTATGGTTTCGGCTCCCAAACAGCTTTTCATGTTACCACAGTTTACCACGGAGCCTCAGTTTTGCTGCTGCGAGGCTCTGGTGCTCGCAGCTCACGCGCGTGCTCCACTAGCACTGCTCATCGCGTCTAAATCGCGCACGTTCCCTGTTGTCCTGTAACAGGCACCGCCGATGTAGGGGAAACGATTTTTAATACTACGAAAAGAATCCCACCAGACTCCTTTGCCCCTCCAACAGAGGGATGTCCTTGTCCTTTTCGTTATTTCAAGCGATTAAAACTCTCGATCTTCTCTCAAATTATTAATATTTTTGGACTGTAAATATTACGGCAAAACGCCATGGCGGAAACGCTGTTGCTTACATTTCTTCATAAATATATTAGGCCTAAAATAGCTACTGGGGTTGTTCATAAACCTCAATACATTTTAAATAATGTTCAACACTTTAGAAGGTAGCCAGCCTACATCAGCGGGTAGGCTAAGAAAAATGATTCCACTCAAATATCCGTCCATTGAATATAAAGCTACTGCCAGCTGCTTAGCATAAAGACTGGAAATAGCAAGCGTAGTTTAGATTTTGAGTCCAAAATCTGCCTACCAGCACTTCTTAAGTCCACACATTACATTTGTTGAATCCATACAAAAACAGAACTATTAAAATTACAAATCTTTGTGTAGCACTCCAGCACTTGCAGCACAGCACTTGCCCAAGTAGATTGTAATAACAGGTTTTGGGTTCAGTTTCTCAAGGTAGACAAAGGTTTACTGTACACGTTAAGTGTTCAAAATCATACAACTAAACAAAAAACTATCAATATAATATTAGATCCATTTGAGTTAACTATAAATAGCAGAACATTATGGAATGAAAAAGACATACGACAAACAAGATATTATTTGGACACAGAAAACTTACTTTTTTTGTGTACAAATAATATATATCCTTAAGTTAAAAAGAAGACAGAAGACAAATAACGAGCCCCTTCAAAATTAAGAAGAGTGCCGGTTAAAATAATATAAAACTTGACTTAAATACGATTATCAAAGAATGAAGACAATGTACAAACGGAATTGTCTTTTATGTAAATATTAAACCCCACAACTTAAATCCTCTCAGATTTCTTTTGGCAAAATCTATATTTTTAACCCTTTTAACTATTACTTTATGCTGGTGTAAAGTAACTAAGTATATTTTCTCAAGTACTGTACTTAACCTGTTAACACCCCGCAGCCCCCTGTACAGGGGGCTGCGGGGTGTTTTTCCACGAAACTGTCTCAGGGCATCTTAATATTTAAAAATCTATTAAGGTGTCATACTCACTTAACGGTAAGAAACTCAGATAACTGAATATACGAACCATTTTTACCGAAACAAAGCACAAGTCTCACAAGAAGCGTCTAAATGAGCCCTGAGCGAAAAAATGCTAGTGCACTTAGCACAGAACTCACGGTAAAAATATCCTTATTACTGATTGTATATGCACATACAGGATATGGACAGATTAAAGCTGAGATTCCACAGATTCTACAGGTATTAGTATCATCACTGAGCGATCAGAACACGCGACAGAGGAAGCAAACACAGACATCACAACACGTAGCATTACGGAGCATTCACGGGAGATCGTCTCACCTTAGCTGTTATTCTGATCAAAAGTCGTGTTCAATGGCATTAAAACGATAAAGACGCTGCTGAAGGTTAATCCAATGGTTAATCCAATGTGTCTGTCACTTTGAAATGATTACTGATAATCCATCATTCCCTTTGTATGTCAAAAACTGAGATTTCATAGCTGCTAATGATAGCCACCAGAGTGTATCGCAGCTTCCGGTTCCGGGGCATTCTGGCTCCCCTTCCGGTTGAGCTCCATGGGACCTTATTTCGGAAAAGTTATGCATTGAAGTCAATGGAGAGAGAAAGATTATCTTTCGATCCGGTTTGAATTGTGCCACGAATTACACATATGATGTTTGTCTAAAAAAAAAAAATGTGTCGTAAAACTGTGAAGTAACACTTTTTTTTGTGAAACCGCTCAATGAACTACATCTCCCGTCTCGCACCACACACCAAGACGGCCGTCACGTTGGCACGTTTCATTTCTTTCTTTCGAAAAGTATTAAAAGAGGTTAAAATCACTACAAGTCTGGGCATGTTGAGAGCTGTACACAAAGTGGGAGTTAGTCGGTTCCGTAAGAGCCAGCATGTGGGACCGGGATTCTGGGATTTGTAGTCTTTCTAGTTGCGTATTTTTCATAGTCTTATATTTCAACAGTTTTACGACAAACTGTGACTTTTTTGACATGGAAATTATTATTTAAGATTGACAAACATCATATGTGTAATTCGTGGCACAATTCAAACGGGATCGAAAGATAATCTTTCTCTCTCCATTGACTTCAATACAAACTTTTTTCCGAAATAAGGTCCCATGAGTCCCACCGGAAGGGGAGGGACTTCGCCTCTCTATAAACACTTGTGTGTTTATATATATCTATGCGTGCATCACTCATAGAGTGGCAAAGTCCCGCCCATCTACTTCCGGTCCATGGGACCTTATTTCGGAAAAATAATGTATTGAAGTCAATGGAGAGAGAAAACGTACCTATATGGCGCTGGCTAAGATAACTTTAACAAGATGCCTGTGTGCTTAGTACCAGGTTGTTGTCATACCAGCAATGGGTCTTGCTCGTTCTTTCGGTTCCTGTCTGATGAAAGGACCAGGAGTGGCTGGATCAAGTTAGCTACCTAGCTAGTAGCTAGCACGTTAGTTAGCATTACAGCCTTGTAATTTTTATTAGCCTTAATATGAAGTAACATTAAGTAACCCAAAATGATAAACAGTAAGAGTAGTAGTCATTAGTACAGTCACCGGTGTGATCATTCTATAATACACAATTTAAGCCCGGGGGAGAAATGCTAACGCTAGCATCGCCGATCTTTTCTACTTCATGCTATCTGCACAAATGGTTGACATTAAACATTAAAACAGTGTTTGTCAAACTTTTTCATACCAAGGATCACTTAACCAATAAAAAAACACTCGCGGACCACCTAACTCCACAAATATCCAAAAACACATCGTTTTTTACAAATCGCCTGAAAATGGTACAAACAAGTGGCCACATGTGTGATGAAGGTGTTTATCTGGGCTATATCATGCAATCAAAGCTGAAAAAAGCTAATTCCATTGCGGAGATATTCCCGCGAGAGTGCGGAAAACTTAAATTAATTTATTTATTTCAAATGTGAAATTTTACCAATATACTCACGGACCACTAGGGGGATCTCACGGACCACCAGTGGTCCGCAGACCACACTTTGAGAAGCACTGCATTAAAAAGACCAGGCAGTTCAGAGAGAATCAAAGGAAGGCAGTCAGGCAGGCAGCTTTGCATGACATTCTTCTGCACTTGTTTCATTGTGGTGATAGTGAGGGTAGTCAATCGTTTTGTTGACAAGACGGTAGTGACGGCCATCTTGGTGAAGTGTGTTGTTGTGAGAGTCTGCGAGACCAGAGATGTAGTTCATTAAGCGTTTCACACAAACAAATGTGTTACTTCACAGTTTTACGACACATTTTTATTTTTTTGACTTGCAAAATTATCTTTTAAATTGACAAACATATGTGTAATTCGTGGCACAATTCAAACGGGATCGAAAGATAATCTTTCTCTCTCCATTGACTTCAATACATACTTTTTTCTAAACAAGGTCCCATGGAGCTCCCCCGGAAGGGGAGGGACTTCGCCACTCTATTCACCAATGGGTAATGTTTCTAAGATTTTATTGGCTCTAACGGTTAAAAAGAGGTGTCAATCATCAAAATCGAATGAGAGGGGCCAGAGATATGGAAAATGCACGCAAAAGACCCCAGAAGTGTTTTTCTTTCTTTCTAAATCTCTCTTAAAAAGGTCACATTTCACTTGTTTTGCATCAATCTTGATACATGGTAAATATGATATGTTATAGTTTGGATTCCTAAAGCTTTTAGTCTACTATCCCATCATTCAAGGGTGGTTTTCACTATAAGTAAAAACAAATTTGGGACGGACACTATAATTTTCATTTTTTTTACTATGTTTAATCTGAATTTACTTTACAATTAAAAACATCTATATTGGTTCTGACTTTTCTACATCCAACTCACAGGTTTATCATTTCTTTGAGAAAAAAGATTATTAATTTACCCCTTTTAGAAGGGAAGATATAGTCATTTGTTCTGGGCATGTCATTTTCGAGCCTGAGACCTGAAAAACAGGCTCAGGGCTGAACAGGTACAATTTTGAGGGACTTGTACTTTACTTGAGCATTTCAATGTTTTGCTACTTTATACTTCTACTCCACTACAATTCAGAGGTAAATTGTGCACTTTTACTCCACTAAATGTATTTAATAGCTTTAGTTACTTTGCAGATTTGGATTAAAGATGTGAAATATAATCAACTCTCGAACACATTTATTCAATTTAGCTGCACCTTCACCAGCTTTGATAACACTTTAATGCATCAATATTGTAATCAAAACATATGATACATTATTCTGAAATGGGTCGACCTGAATAATGAGTACTTTTACTTTGTATTTACTTTAAGTATATTTAGATGCTGATACTTGTGTACTCTTTACTTAAGAAACATTTTGATTGCAATAATTTTACTTGTAATGGTGTATTCCTACACTCAGCAGGTAACTCTACTTTTACTTAGATATAAGATCTGAGTAGTGGTTCCACCTCTGCTTATAGCCAACTCTCAGTTCGGCTCAAATACACTAAGTCACTCAAACTCACAGTGGAACAACACATTCACGCATACACGCATGGGAATGGGCTCCTCTGGATAGCAAAATCACTGAAAGGTTTACCTCGACGTGGAGTGTCATTCCTGGATGAACAGTGTGGCGTCCTCCTGGTCTTACAGATAAAACCAGCAGGCAGCGGAGATGAAGTCCTCGTCCAAAAAACCTACACATCGACATGCAACACTTTCACCGTAATTTCCGGGTAGCAAAGGTATGCGACCTATGTATGCGACTCAAAGATGTTAGCTTAGCAGTTAGCACATACACACTTGCACAATAATCAAACGAGACTTAGCAACAAATGTGCGCATTGTATTGTTCTACCACTACATTATTCTTCGGATTACTCGCACATTCACCCAGCTACACTATCCTACATTTTCATGTACAGTAAAACCTACAGTATCCTACCTTTTCCCAGCGTCTCACGCTCTGTTTTCGTTTCTCTCTTTTTTTTTGTATCTCCCGCCGTCTTCCGTACCTTCGACCAATTACAACAGGTGGCACCAATCGAAACGTACCGGAACCAATCAAACTGAATATCTGAAATGAAAGGCACAATCTGTGTATTTTTTATTTAAATTCCTTCAACATTGCTTAACACAGTTAATTAGATTACTTGTCAAACAATTTGCATATTACATTGTTACTAATTAAATGATTGATTGGTTTAAAAATACATGTAGGTTATTTATTAATTAAACTACACTATTTTTATTTAAAATTGCATTACTAAATCATTTCCCTCAAATTTACTAGAAACTTAAGTGATTAAATCCCTGACTTTTTTTCGACAGACATTGTTTGACAGGGGATTACATGTCGAAATATTTATTGCCTCTTAGCAGTTGCCAGGCAACCAGCGTTGACTACAGGAAGTTGCTGCTCCCTGCCAAGGAATAGTTTGCTTCATGATCATTGTTTAACACATCAGTTCATTATTGATCAACTTATATATATAATGTGTTATTGAAGACGCTTTATAGGTCCTGTAAGGCAGCTTTAGAAATCAGACTTTAGGCTAGTTTTCCTCTTTGTCCAGTCCAGTTTAGCTAAGATATGCTAAACGACTACTGGTTTTTAGCCTATTATGAAACGGACGGATATGTAAGTGACATCGATCTACTCCATTAATTCCCTGCAAGAAATTGTATTTCCAAATATGTTGAACTATTCCTTTAACTGTCACCGGTGGCAACGTCAACCCCCTGTGTGATGCTGTGTGCACTCATTTGGTGAAATTTGGGATTGCTTGGGCACAGTTCCCCTCTCAAAATAATTGTTCATTTATAGTCTGGTGGGTTGCACAACAAAAGCTGTGGGAAGTGAATGTGGAAATAATGAAATATGCAAAGAGAAGCAGCTCGCACAGGGCTTTCTTATGGATTGATTACCATGTGCACTCCTGTCATCGCCTTTCTGTCCATATCATTTCCTGTGACTCTGTGTGCTTTCTAGTAAAGCAGAAACAGCACAAGCAGTTCAAAGAAGCTTTAGATTAAAGTGCTGATGCTTATCACCGTTTATTGATATGATGTATTAGGAGGAAGCCCTCCATCATTGAACCTCCCCCCAAGCTGTGATGCTCATGATTGATAAAACTTTCAAAGGAGTAAATTGATTTGCCTCCTTCCCTCAGGATTAATAGGTCACACTTATACACCTACAGAGTGCTCAGTTCACTTTTCAACCCTTGTCTCCCAAGTTCTCTAAAAAACATCACAAAATATTTGGTTCAATACAAAATCTCAGTTCGCTGGTTGTTCCACTGAATACCATTCACAGATGACTGACGGTTCCTTAATTTGGCACTAAGAAACAGAAGAAAAAAAAGACGGGGACATGACACAGAGAGCAGAAGAGAAACAGATTTTGCAGTCAAGATAAGGGGGAGGTGGAAGTGCTATGTGCTGTGCCTTCATGATGATATTTCACCCTGAACAAACAAGCTGAGCCTCACAGAGAGAGGAAAGCATCGATCTACCCGACTCCAATCATAATACATCCACTTTTCCCTAAGTTTACTTTCTGGCATTCTATCAGGACTTAATAAATTATTTTAGGTGACAAATCGATCTGTTGCTTTGCCCCCTCTCTCTGCTGAGTGAAGGGAAACTTGATTGGGAGCAGTGTGTATATGTGCGTGTGCTTATGTAAATCTGTGTGTGTGTGTGTGTGTGTGTGTGTGTGTGTGTGTGTGTGTGTGTGTGTGTGTGTGTGTGTGTGTGTGTGTGTGTGTGTGTGTGTGTGTGTGTGTGTGTGTGTGTGTGTGTGTGTGTGTGTGTGTGTGTGTGTGTGTGTGTGTGTGTGTGTGTGTGTGAACGCTTGCATGAGGGTTTGTGTGTCGTCTGCTTTGGAGGCATCATCTGCCATCTGGCCTCAAAGTACAGGGGCCACATGGTGGGAAAGCAAATGTCACTGGTCAGACCAGCTTGTGCCAAGTCCCGATAAATGACGTCAGGAGAAGCCCACACTGTCACTGCCCAAACAAACAACCCTGCCATCAAGTCCGGTCCCCTCCTGACCCTTTGTCACAGTGTTAGGTACTGGTAATGATGGCACTGAGGATCTATGAATGAAAGCTTCTCCTTTTCAGCATTCAGTGACAGTACCTTGGGAAAAGAGCTGATGTCCTTTAAGGTCACATATTATTCAAAATGTACTTTTTCCTGGCTTCTAAACATAAAAATTATGGGTCCTTGGGGCGTCTAGGCAACCCTGAAAGTTTCAGAATAATAAGTCCTCTCTCTTTTTCTCCTGCTCCATCCATCTTATGCTGAATGAATCATATTTGTCTCCCCTCCTAATGTCAAATACTGTAGGTGTTCATATCCCATATTCAGGTTCCTGGGATCAGTAGAACCACCTCCAGCAAGGTGATGTTCCTCCTAAAAAGTAGCTGCTGAAGCTCTCCTGTCTGCCATTTTTGTCCCTCAATATCATTCACCTGCTAACACAGCCCGAACAAACAAAGTCACTTGTTCTGTTGTTTGCTGCAATAACCAACATAAAAACCTTTATGTTCTCCCATCAATCATCTGAGGTTGAGAATGTATGGCTGGAATGTCCACACAACAAGAAGCAGTACACTGCAACAACATTCACTTCAGTATTTAATTTGATTTGACTGTACAGTATTTAATTTTACATTCTGTTCTTGTATATCTTGTTATATTTGCATGTAGCCTCCTGTATTAACTTGGTCACAACATTCTCTGCATTATTGAGCTTATTGTATTTTTGTTGTTGTTGACATGTATAACGTTTACTTCATCTGCATTACTTGCACATTGGTCTTGCAATATAATCTGCACTATCCTATTTTAATCTATTCTACTGTTGCTCATGGCACTATTTATTCTTTATAAACTCTATATAACTATGTTGCAATGTTGGAGGAGCTTGGGACTTTTCATTGCCATTTCCACAATGTAGCTAGCTACTATTCATATGACAATAAATCCTTTGAATCTTTGAATCTTCAAAAACTGAAGTTGAAGTCAAGATGAATCTGTATCAGCTGTACTTAAAACTTGGAAACGTTATCTTTTGCCTTTTTTATGCTGCTTTACAGTTTGCCTGTAAGATTAATGTTAGCATATTACGCTAATACACCCACCAGCAGTAGCATTGCTTTTCGACCCACGGACCGGAGAAATGCAATATTTTATGCAGATTGTTAGACTGTGTGAGTGCTAAGCCTCATTTGAATTCAATTAAATGATGACAGTTGTAGGTTGAAAGTGAGTTGCTGTGTTTTCATGTTGCCTTTCGTGAAACGTTAGCTCAGCTGGCACTGTTTACAAGAAGGCCCCCATCTGCTCCATTCCACTCTCTGATTAGGCTACATACTATGCAGCAGTATTGTATCATTGATATACTTTAAAAACTGCTCTCAATGTACACATGTGAAAAACAAATGGTCAAATTGTACGGAATTTAAAAATGTTCTTTCTTATTGACAAGTTGTGTAGCTTTGGTTAACATTAGCAACATGTTGCTAATTGCTTCGGCTGGTGTTATACTGGAAGCTCGACTTTAACATATGAACACATCAATGAAAAACTGTCAGTAGCCCCAGGTTCCTCAAGTCGGGATCTCACTCAGGCTCAATTAATTGTACTTTATATTTTTAAAAGCAAAAGTTACACTCAAAGTCAGATTTCAATTCATTAATTATTCTATACAACGATACAAACAATTATTTGTTATTATTGTTTTACACTGTTTGCTGCTTTTGCCATAACTACAAATATAAGATGTGTTGATGAACTTTAACTGCTCTTCCTGTCAAACACCTTGATATGATTACATGACAGTATAATTGTTACGGCCTAGAGATATTGGACCCCAAAGCAAAAGACTTAGAGAGAGAGAGAAGATCAAAAGCAAAAAGTTTATTTTAAGCAGAGGCACAGAAAACAGCAGTGGAGGCAGGAAGCTGGCTGGCACGGAGGCGTCAGGGACAGGAGGCAAAAACCCAGGCGAAGAGATCACAGGGACGAGGACAGCAGCAAGACACACCGGAGGGTCAAACACAAAGGAATTATCTGGCAGGGAAGTGGCAAGAGGACCGAGCTTTTATGTCAACAGGTGAAGAGGCGAGTGGAAACAGGTGTGCCTCGTCTGCGGCTGGGAGGAGCCAGCCAACTCCCTGCCACACACCAGCCCTGCAGAGGAAAACAGAGAATGGAGGGGGGATACAGAAGAAAACACACAAAAAGCACACAAAAAAACTAAACAGAATCATCACAATAATATTACAGTAAATCTACTGTTTTGCAGGTGATCTGAGTAACCTGGTCGGTCCTGTAGCTCCTGTTGGGTTAAATGATGTCTGGACCAGACTCTTCTCACACAGGCCATCAGAGAAGAGGCATCATCATTGTCAGGATAGCCAGCTGACACCCCTTCAGTTCAGATAAACCCAATTTATATTTCAAAGTTATTGTATATGAATAAAGTGATTTTTATTTAGGAGGATATTTTTTTTGTATTCAGAATGAATGATCTTCTAACATTAGATCACACGTTAGATTTATTTCACAAAAATGAAATTACAATGTTTATGGTATCAGAGTTAATTCAAACATACTGAGGACTAAGGAGATATAAATAGTATTATATACTGGAGACAACCTGTAATCTTTGTTGTTAATTTCTCCCTGATTTGAGATCTGATTCCTGATGGAAAATGTGGTGCGTAAAGTTTTTTATTTAATAAGCCTTTACTTCAGTTATTGTTCACCCTAGAAGTGGGAAGTAGACACAGCGAGTCTCTCTGACCGCAGTGATGCTGCTGTGAAAAGGCCATTGTTTGACAGCGCAGACCCAGCAACCAATCAAAGCAAACTGGGTCTTTTTGGGAGAGGGGCTTAAAGACACAGGCGCTGAACCAAAGCTTTCAGACAGAACGTGAATACAGCTATAATCAGGCAGACAGTATTAGAAGAATAAATGGTTTTTTGAACATTACAGCATCTATTCATGTTCTAGTTTGAACCCGAAATACAAAAGATGAACCTGAAAAGTTGCATAATATGTGTCCTTATTTAAACAAGTACATATTTAGGGATTAGAGAGAAGTTTATGGCCTGAACTTGACTGCCTTTGATTGTCAGCACATTTACACAATAAAAAAACGGCAAGCAAATCCAAAACAATGGATTGAATCTGAGCCAACCGCATTAAAGCCAGTGACATTTAAGTATCAATCTGCTGAAATGGCAATGAAATTCTGAATATGATCCAATGAAACGGGACCTCACATCTGCCAAACAAATATGATTTCAAGAGGCAGATTAGATCAAAATTGTTCCATCTTGGATGCTGTCCAGTGTGCTCCAACATTCATACAAGTCTATGCACAGCAATGATGGGCAATGAACTCTGAATGTGTAATGTCTGTTCTAGTCCTGAGCTGAACTTTACAGCTAATATCCGTCTCCTCTTAGCCGTCCTCTCAGTTCAGTGAAGCAGCTGCAACATAAAGGTTTCATCACTTGTCTCACTTAAAAAAAAAAAGGAGAAGCTTCCTTTTCAATTTGGGGCTGCGGCTACACAGACAGTGTGAACCTGTTAAAAGCTCTGTGTTCAAAAGTTCACATAGCATCTGCTCAACACCTCTGCAGTGGGGGTTGTATTCAACAGATGAGACGGATATACAAAAAATGAAGTCCTTGGGAAATAATTCCTATTTCAATGAGGCTTTGCAGGCTGGGCACTGTGCTGTCTTTAGTTTTTAATTATACACCATGAGATAAACGAACATCTGTATTTTTCTGCAATGCAACAAGGCTAAAAGGAATACTACAAGGCTGAGCTGACAAGACAAGGTAAGTAAAAGTATGGTTTAGCTTAGTTTCATGGCCGCACGTTACATTTTTCAGCAGATGTGCCAGGGTGCAGTGGCAGTTAAGGGACTTACGGCTGATCCTGCAGTGATGTACTGTACTCAAGGAGTTCTCAAAGCCCCAGACACATGCGGCAGTGTGTGCTTTAGCTACTGTATAGGCACAAGCACTCACGCTGACAGACACCTCCCTTTCTGTTCTAATCCCTTCTACACCTCTTCACCAGATGACAAGAGCTATACTTTCCCTATAGACACAGTGAGAAGGAGCCAGGTGAAAAACAATTAAAAAGGCGCTAGTGGGTGGATTTCATTCTTTCCTATCCAGGATGGGCTGTATATAAATGATAGACTGATTTAATGAGTGAGACCATATCTAAACAGTATTCTTGTGTTTTTGCCAGACTGTAATCGTGCCAGTAACATAGGTTTGAACAGATTTGGTTGTCTATAAGTTACAATATGCTTTTGATGTCTGGCTGGGAGATATTGCAGAGATATTGCAGGGTTGACTGTTGGTGCTTTTCCAAAATGTCCATAATTGTATTTAATAAATAATCTGCATTAATGTGGATATAATGACTTAATGGGTAAAGCTAAATCATAGAACAGCTAGAAACGTCTGGTAACTTCAAGAAATAACATCACTTTACTGTAATACCAGTACATCTCTTAAAACCAGGGAGAGACACTTACATGCAACATTACAATATCCATAATCTAAGATGATACGGATGTAATATTTATATATCTCCCAGCACCTTTTTTAATGCTGAAATAAACCCACAGGTAGCAACCACACATACATATTTAGCGCATTTGTAGCTTTTTGACAAGAAGCAGTTGTTCAATTACAGATTATCCCAGCAATCCTGACAGGGATAAAACTAGTCATACTGTCCTCAAGCGCAAACATCAGCCTCCCACTCCTGGCATCTCTGCATATAGTGCACACACATGAACTCACAAATAAATGGCTTAACACATGAATACATGGATGTGTACACACAAACACAGAAAGGGAGATGCAGACACACAAACACACCAGCTGCCATGTGCAATAAAGAACCAAGAAGACCAACTCTATTTTACACATCCGCGGGGGGTCAATAACTCATTAGAGCCGAGGTGAGGCAGAGGGAGGCTGAGTGAGATGACATTGTGTGGGAGGGCTGCTCACCTGAGGATATCCGCATGTCATTGTGTCCAGAGGTCATGAGGACGATTCAGACTTCATTAACAGCATGTCATAAAACATGCCAGGGTGGTACCCACGCCTGCAATAGGGTACCTTGTGTAATTTGCCTGTTTTATTCCTCTAACCTTTTTCTGCCTTTCTGGGATTTTTTATTGCTCATCCTATTGGCTTTTTATTTATGACCCTTTTATCGCTTGTCATGAGCTTTGCATCTCGTTGAAATGCTCCATAAAAATGAAGTTTATTATGGGGTTAAACTAGACTTCTATCCCAGTAAAGTACAGTACAGGGCGTTGTAGGCATTGAAGCATGTATTTGTACTGTAGATGATTCGTTCTGCTCACTTGGTATATCTGGCTTAAATTTACAAGCTCGCTTCAATTATTTCAAATGTTTCGAGATTCTTCATTGATGACCCAAATCAAATGGGGGCTGCCCTTTAACTTCTTACTTAACAAGCCATGGCACGTATCTAGTGAAGGGGACTCATCTGTTTAATCATCTCAATCACTGAGCTGGACCTGACTACGAATACAGAAAACACGCAGCACTGAGGGCTGCACCAGTGTACAGTGGACGGACTGTTACTGTCAATGACTGTCAAATTAGAAAAGGATGACGTGTGTGTGTGTGTGTGTGTGTGTGGTGTGTGTGTGTGTGTGTGTGTGTGTGTGTGTGTGTGTGTGTGTGTGTGTGTGTGTGTGTGTGTGTGTGTGTGCGTGTGTGTGTGTGTGCGTGTGTGTGTGCGTGTGTGTGTGTCTGAGCCTCCATGAAAGTCTGCTGAGGGTTTATCAGACAGTTTTTGTGTGTTTGTTTTGGGTGCGTGCATTCGAGTTACAACACTAAGCACACTTAAGGACCTGTTTACAAAATGTATCCTGCTGTTACACAACCTAATCCCAGAGCCCTCAGCATTACTTCCGTGGTACAAGTTTAAAATGTCAGTAGGCCTTATCTGGCTGGACAGAGAAATAGCCTGATGATATAACTATTATTCCTGGAAGCCTTTATAAACCATCTCTGTATTTTTGTTGACATTAATGCATTTATCATACATCCACATGAGCGGTTTCTATCTTTTAACTGATGTCTACGCAAAACACCACAAAAATGCCGTATGAGTTGTTCAACCTTGTTGAGGACACATGCTAATTACTTGATCCAAAGAGTAAATCCATAAACACACAGACGGTGTAATTAAATCATCTGCACAGCTCTGTGTCAACACCAATCATCTGAAATGACCTTGGAACTTCTTGGAATGGACCGTGTTCATGAAGCATGTCAGCACCTTGAGGGTGTCATCCTGACCATCCCACTACACCACAGAGCACCACCATATAATATGACTTGCCATACAGTACATAATGTATCTGTCAATATACTGTGAAAAGATATAGGCTGAAACTCGATTCGCATTTATAGAAAGATCTAATCATTTAGAGGATTTACAAACCAAAGGCAAATGAAAATATGAGGAGTGAGAGATAAAAAACTGCCATGCTTTTTTATACACTCATATTTCTGAGGCAAATATCATCGTGTTCTGTTCGAAAATCTGAACGTTTTTGAGAACGCTTAAATTACAGGATATGTAAATGCTAAATAACCATTTACTAAATAACCACTTTGAATACCTCCTGAATTAAAGCACTGTGGCTATCTGTGCCTTGACAAGCTTGCAGCTAGTCTGGCATCACGCTCTGCTGGGACGCCTGTGTTTGGTGCCATTTGGCAACCGCTGGAATATTTAAATGCCCTGATGAATACATAGCCCCTGGGCCTGACTGCTCAAACCGAACACTGAGTGTGATCCGCATACACTAATGGGACTTCTGACAGTCCTGTGCATTCATCCTACAAAAACTCACCATGGAGCCAGAGGGGACCAGAGGCTGGGCGTGAATGGAGTTAACTGGCTGAAGATCTGAGAACAAAAGGCCACAGGTCTGACAAGTGCAACTTCTTATGTGTCCATCAGCGACCACTTATACTGTCAAATCGTCCTTGAGCAAAACACTCACCACTTTTTTTCTTTTGTTGCAAATTGCCTTTTATAAGAGCAACAGCTGGTGTTTTTAAAAACATGTTTAAGAGAATTAATCTTAACCCCCATTTGGTTTGGGGCTGGAGGTCTGGGTCAATTATCGAAGAGACCATAGTCTATTTTGTTTAAGCTCAGCAGCTGTGTGTAGTTAACCATGACTCTGAACCCCTCTGTGCTGAGCGGATCTGGAGAAGTGGTACAGCTGAGTGAATCCACTGTAAAACATTTCTGGAAACTGTAACCTGCAGCATACCGGGAAACGAGAAAGATGTTGAGAGCTTTAGAGCTTTCCGTGGTGCTGAAAAACTAAAATGGATGAAACTGGACTGAAATCTTCTAAAGGTTCAGAGGCAGTGCATGGGCTCCTTATATGGAGAACTGAAGTCACAGAATACGCAACAAATGTTCCATGCAGTTTTCTAAAATCCCCACGGAGATGGCAGGTCTGTGTTGTGGGACACAAGAGGCATTTAATTGATTATGGTTATTTCTGAAAATGTCAGAGCAGTGTAGCCCAACGATGTTGACCTTTTAAGCTGTGTAACTCCATGCAGAAGCATCACAGAACAATGCAATTCAAGAAACAATATTGATCACGATGTGCTGCAGATCTGAAGCCTGTAATATATTTCTGTTACGAAAAACAACAACTAATAAGCCCCAATATTAAGATCAATAATTGTCACCAATAAACCACAAGCTTTGCACCCTGAAAGAGTCTTATATCCTAACTCTTCAAACCGAGTCGTTTTAGACTTTTTATTTTTAAAGAGAAAAACGAAGGACATCTTCAAAGGACTTGGTTAATGTGGCGAGAAACCCACACAAAACAACCCATCTTATTTAAAACAAGCTATGGTTTGTTTCATGTACAGTATTTTAGATTTTAGAAGTCAAATCGTGAGGGTTCACGGTGTACAGCGGGAGAAAACAAACACACATAAGCAGTAACTTGAGCTTCTGGAGATGCCGCCTCCTTTACCATTACGCATTGATTAGTCTCCCCACAGAGGAGCGGCCGAGGAATTTCTGGGTGCAGATAGGACCACTCCTCTCTCTGAATATGATTTTCTCTCCTCTCTCCACAGTCGGAGCTTGGTGGTGAGGAGGGGGGAGGGTGGTCTTGCAGTCGACGAGAGGAATAGGAGTTTATTGAGGAGTAGCTGCAACGGGAGAAAAACGCATGCAACTGAGCACCGTTGCCTTGCGGATGAAAAGAAGAGAGAGAGAGAGGGGGAGAGAGAAAAAGATCGCGCTTGGACGGCTGACCACTCTCTGCTGAGAAACTGCTGCTCCGTTTGTTTAACTTGTTGATGCGACGATATTCTTCTGTTTTCCCTCTATCGTCTGGCTGCAGTGTTCTCTTCCGAGGATCGCTATTTTGTATTAAACTCGCCGTGGATGCAGTTTAAAGAACAGCCTTCCCTAAGGTGGGTGGTTTTCTTTTACTTTCATTCCTGCTTATTGATGGGTGACGTTTTCCAAAGCCAATTCATATTCTGCCGCAAAGTATGAGCTTCCATAACATGAACAGTTACAGGCTTTGAGAGTGGTACTCATCAGTGCTATGCGCATTGCCAGATTAAGTAAATGGGTTTGGGGGTTTTCTTATCATATTCTGTTAAGCCTAGGTGCTCCAAACGCCTAACCACCAGTTTCTATCTGCTGTTCTTCCTGCAGATGCAATTCGTCTCTGAACCATAGCACTGTGATAACCGGAGCAGGGTTATATTAAACACTGTAGGCCAGCATGGCAGCAGGTGTAGCGGCGTGGCTCCCGTTCGCCCGAGCGGCGGCCATAGGATGGATGCCCGTGGCGAGCACCCCTATGCCTATCCCCCCGCAAGAGAAGAAAAAGGGCAAGGACGGACTCATCATCCTCAACGTGAGTGGGACCAAGTTTCAGACGTGGAGAACCACTTTAGAAAGGTACCCGGACACTTTGCTGGGGAGCACTGAGAGAGACTTCTTTTTCCACGACGAAACAAACGAGTACTTTTTCGACCGTGACCCTGACATCTTTAGACACATCCTCAATTTTTACCGCACGGGGAAACTACACTATCCACGCCAAGAATGCATAGCCGCGTACGACGAGGAGCTGGCTTTCTTTGGTATTATCGCCGAAATCATTGGGGACTGCTGTTATGAGGAGTACAAGGACCGGCGGCGCGAAAACGCAGAGAGGCTCCAAGACGACGAGGAAATGGACCAGAGCAATGACGTCACGCCGGTGAACCTCACGCACCGGGAGTTCCTGTGGCGGGCTTTTGAAAACCCTCACACCAGCACCATGGCGCTGGTCTTCTACTATGTCACAGGCTTCTTCATTGCCATATCAGTGATGGCCAATGTGGTTGAGACAGTTCCATGTGGGGCAATGCCCAACAGGGCAAAAGAGATGTCTTGTGGAGACCGTTACTCCCTGGCTTTCTTTTGTTTGGACACTGCCTGCGTCATGATATTCACAGTTGAGTATCTTCTCCGATTGATAGCAGCTCCCAGCAGGTACAAGTTCATGAAAAGCGTGATGAGCGTCATCGATGTGGTCGCCATCATGCCTTACTACATCGGCCTGGTCATGACGGATAATGACCAGGTGAGCGGTGCTTTCGTCACGCTGAGGGTCTTCCGGGTCTTTCGGATTTTCAAGTTCTCCCGGCACTCTGCGGGGCTTCGCATCCTGGGCTACACCTTGAAGAGCTGCGCCTCCGAGCTGGGCTTCCTACTATTCTCCCTCACCATGGCCATCATTATCTTTGCAACGGTCATGTTTTATGCAGAAAAAGGTTCCACAGCCAGCAAGTTCACCAGTATCCCCGCAGCGTTTTGGTACACCATTGTCACCATGACAACACTGGGGTAGGTGGCTGCATACAAGTCCATAAAACCCTTTAAGCTGTTTCAACTGTCCATAAATCACCGGCTCACAGCTTACTGCCTCCATGAAACATTCATTGTAATAGCCAAACACGCTGCGAAACAAGTCCCCGATTATTTAATTACAGTAATCCTATGAATTCATCAACTATTTTTTTATTTTTCTAATTTGTGAGAAGCTGTTGAATTAGCGTACAGAGCCTAATTTTGGGGCCATTGTTTAAACTAATTGTGTGCAGCCACAGGTGTGCATTTAGTGGGCATATTAACAGCCTCAAGTGCTGCTCAGCCAACAGTCGGCTTTATAGAGGCTTCCGTGCACCATTCACTGCCTATCAATGAGGCTGCACCTCACAGGCAGCCCTTATCCGAAGGTTAGGCCTCGTCCCTGCCTGTTTTGTAATGGCTTTTATTGGATGGGCTCTTTTGAAAAGGTTGCAGCAGCAAACACATACAGTGTGGCTAGTAAAAAAGACAGTGGAGGATTTTTATTTTGTATTTTTCAGTTTTCTTTTCTTTTTTTTATTACGTGTGAGAGGAAACATCTTTGGGCCAAAGAAAAAAAGACTCCTAACTGATCAAGATCCTGCATACTGCATTTTCTGGCCAAGGCAGTGATTAAATTAAAGGCAAAGTAGTTTAAAAAATGTATAGACGACACACACACACACACACACACACACACACACACACACACACACACACACACACACACACACACACACACACACACACACACACACACACACACACACACACACTGCTTCCCCTGCTTCTCATTAATTCATTCTCTCCCTCTTCTCTTTCTTCCTTTAAAGAGTTGCAGTAAACATTTGAATGCTAATGGCATGCTCATGAACAACATCAGCTGTACAATGTGCTGATGTAGCATAACATAATTAAAAGCGGTTAAAACGGTAACATCAAATGACTGTGTATTGATGAGGACACTCAACCGCTCGGATGCTTGTATGGGTTATTATATCATTTGAGCTATTATTTATTTATTTACTCAGCATTCTGGGGCGGTATGCTTTCCAAGGTACTGAAAAGTTGTTGTCAGAGAGCGTCTGGCTGCTATTGGTTTTGATCCGTTCAGATGAATAAAGTGAATGTGGCATTTGAGTGCCTGAAGTCACGATTATTAAGTCATACAGTGGGAAATAATAATCGGACCGTTTCTAATTTGTGTGTAAAAATATCCTGGTTGCTTATTTACTCGCTGCTGCACGTATGAGGTTGTACAGCCACTCAGCCAATGTTAGTCCTCAGGCGCAGCTACTCACTGATGACACAGAAATTAGATCCTGTTGAAATAATGTTGTCTTTTAATTTAAAAGTCATAACATCACAGATCAAACATTGCAAAACAAACTACCACTGGCTATGTGTTATGTGTGTGTGCATAAGTGTGTGCTTGAGGATGTGTCTGTTCATATTTAAAGTATACATAACATGTGCACTTTTTCTGTATTACTTTTGGTTTAACTGATGCAGGATTTTTCACGCCTATACAGAGAGAACTAATTGCCTGCTTGACTTTTCATGTATTTGATACGGATCCTTCTTGATCTTCATATCTGCATTGATGCAGACACTCGGCACCTGGGTACACTTCAGCTCTGCAGGCAACAGATCTTATTATAATTTTGATTATTATTACTTATTATCACAACGTCATCCTCTCGCTATCTGCAGCGGATGACACTGAGTCTGTCACCTTAATGGCATACAAAGCTTCTCCCTGCACTCACTCAATACCAGTCGAACTACCACTCACCCTCGAAATGACCAATGAGTGCATAATTAGTGATACGCACGATCTGGTGATTGAAGCGCCTCAAACGTAATGCTGCATTGGCTATGCTTTCCAGTCACATTCAAAGCACAGATGAGAGATGAGTTGTGTAAGAGGGTACATTATTTATCTTTGGGAAGCAACAAAGATATTGCTGCATTCAGCCCAGGATCCCCTTTGTGTTGCTTAAGATGGATTTGAAAAAGATGTTCTGCCGTGCGAGAACAAAACTGAAATGTCCTTGGTAATGGGGACGTTTCTGTCACTCTATTGTAAACCATGACAGCCTCTCTGACAGATTTGCAACCTCAACTGAAGCCTTGCAGTGGTGCAGAATGCTGCATAGTGGACCACCGGTGGAGAGGCTGAATACCTATCACTGAAAGACAAAGTCGGCTCCTTCTCATGATCTATCATTGTCTTGAGGTGTGCTTTTAAAAAAAACATACAATCCAATAGTCGAGCTGATTTGTGGTCGTCATTGTCTGCTGAAGACACTGAAGTGAGGGACATAGCTATTGTTCTACTCTCCTCCAGTAACCTTCAAATGCTTATCTGATCAGGGTAAATGAGGTACTCTGACAGTTTGTTTCAGATCTCAGAATGCAGAAAAATCGATCCAGGTTATATACCAGCAAATAGTTATTTCAGCAAGATATGGATGTGGTATAGTCGTGTCATTCTGTTGCAAATAAGCTTTAGAGGGGGTGCTGCTGGCTGTAGCCATCTGGGGCTTTTGATTTCATTCTGATAGTCAATGATGCCTTATGCCTGCCTGGTGTCATGAGGCCTTTCCACTACATATATTTTCAATTTCCCTGACTCCCACCCTGAGGAAGTAAAGACAGTGGCGTGCATTCTGTTTCCCACTGATGGCCCATTGATTGTGCTTAAGCAGACGTGCAGACATTGGGAAAGCAGGGGCTCCTGTTCAGAGGCACTTGGCAGGCAGCCTGAATGAAAAGGAAGGGTGCCTTGAGACTAGCGGAGAATCAATAGCACTGTGCAGCTGCGTGTCACGCCTCTGCGTGTCTACAGCTCTGTGCCACCAAACACAGGACAAGACCCACTTATCCCTCCGTATTTATTGAGTCTAATCTCGGTGGCTGCTTTCGGATACCTGACAAAGAGGAATCTGCCTCTGTCAGAACGCTCCTGCCAAGATCCTGGCTGTGAAAAATATGCGATTGTTATCTGTGTTGTGCAAGAATCTTGTAAACTGCTCTCAGGTCTGAGTGTATGATTTTGTAACTTGATGTAATATTGTCCAGTTAAGGCAGCAATATATTCCATTATAAAGAGAGCATTCAACTTTATCAGGCTGGAATCAGACGTTGCAGTGTTTTCTTGCTCTTGTTTTTTCTAGATGATCCACACCGTCAGGGTGAATTAGTTGTAGAGGGACTTTTTGGTGCTTCAGATCTTTTAAGTGATTTAAGGTGTAATGGAGTGCACTGCTGAGAGCAGCTGTGAAAACGGTGGAAGTCAAGCGCAACCCACAAGGGAAGGGGAGTGGGGAGGACAGGGTTTAGTGTGCCACACTCACGTTACTCTGGACACAAACTGACATTACCTCTGACAATCAGAATGAGCCTCAGCTCCACAACAAACACACGTTTTTCTCCCAATCCTCATATCAATATTTTCATATGCTGCTTCTGAATAATGCTAAGAAAAATAATTTAAAATTACGCATTTGTTGTTGTGTTTACTATGTGCTTTGTTCGCTGCTGCAACAAACACATGTACATTGTTGTCACTCAACAGATGCAAAATGTACCACCGTGTCGTTTGTCTGTGCTACAGCTCCACCCACCAAATACGACTGAAAAGGCTTGACAACTGAGCCCTATAAACCTCTCAAGGTAGGATTTACAAGACAGAGGAGGCAAGGTTAACAGACTTGGGGGTCAGTGTTGGGCCCATAAACCACAGCAAGTGTAACCATTATCATGCTGCCAGTGTTGACACCTCAACCCCATTGCAATCAAAGCCTACAATGCAAATCATTAACGTAATGCTTCGATGTGGTGCAGAGCAAAGCTTTTTGAAGGCCTTTACCACATGTCAAATGTAATTGAAATGTACAGGGACAATCTGCAGGGCCTTTACTGCATCTGTATCGTTGAGATAACAAATGCATTGTTGATGATATAGTGGGTTTGTGGTTTTATAAGTTATAATTCCCCTCGCAGCCAATGCAGAGGATTTTCACTCAGTTTTTTTTTTCAACTGAGCACGACAGTCAGCGAGAACATTCGGTGTGTTTGATGATGTACTGCAAAGGGTGTCATTTTTGTGTTCAGCGGAATACATTACACCACTTGGCATTGTGTATGTTGTGCACATTATGAAAATCAGCAATCCATTATGTGATGAATTACTGTGTAAAGAAGAAGTGGCTGATGTGAGATGTGTAGGCTGCCATTAGCCTGTAGGCCTACAGTGCCTCTCCAGGTGCTTTATTGGGAAAGAGAGGTGATGCTAATATGAGCCTGGTATAATGGTGCTGAAGTGACAGGTGACTTAATGAGGGGAACCTGGCACTGAAATGTGTTATGTGCTGGCTCCTTTCTGCCCATGCAAATGACTTCGAAATGGAGGAGTGAGAGCGAGGGGCGGGAACAGGCAGTCTTCTTCAGAGGAGATTAGGATCATTGTGAAAGACAGAATCTGTGAAAAACAAAACAAAGATGCTCTTTTTTCTGCTAAATTGAAAATACGCAAGCCCCTGCATTCCTTTTATTCTCTTTGTTTTCATCACACTGAGGCAGCTTCTCACTGGCAGCTAGAGATTTAAAAGGGTTTTATGGAGGTGTGGGTTGAATGATTTATTAACATTTTATAGGGATTCATAAATTACATATTTATGACATTATTTATGTACTCTAATAGGTAGAAACTTCAAGACTCTGGAGCTTAAATTATATTTTAATGAAAGTGTATATACTGTATAATAATATGGCAAAAAGAAAAAATACATTTGTGGTCGGTCAACCCTGAACTGAAAACAGATTATGTCCAGCTGGTAGGTTGATGTGAGGATACTGTCTATGTGAACTGACTCTAAAAGCAGGCATGCGTCACTGCAGATGGTCAGATTGATAAATAATCTATATGGCAAGGACAAAATGGCTGTCCCTCCATTTGATTCGATTTCTTTGACAACCAATCTTCCAGGCAGCACCAATAACACTCGTTGCGTGCGGGGTTTTTCATTCATTCACTTTGAATGTGCTGCATTAAGCAGGGAAATAGACTAGCATGTTCTGCACTCGGGGCCTGGCTAACGTAGTGTGAGGACATAAAATATGGCATCAGTGTTTTTCCCACCGCTCAGCATTTTCATCGTCCTCTTTGTATTGCAAGCAACGTCAAAGATTAATGGAATTTCCTAGAACAAGATTAAAGTTACTCCGAATGAATGCAGCATCAGTGCATTAGGAAATAAGGAGATATGTGAGAAAACACATCACCTCGATTTCATTGTTGTTCGAAAGTGTTTGTTCTGCCTGGCTCCACTTCCCTCCAATCTAACAGCCCAGGGCCCCTGACCCCGGTTGAGAGAATGACTGAAATGGGAAAATATTGCCTATTACAGTATGTGACTGTGTCCTATCGTGGAATTTGATATGTTGGAAAAGATAGCGGATGTAAAAGTGTACGCCATGAGATCTGTGGATCAAATTGTGTTCAAATGATAAACACAAGCCCAACAGCTATACTCTGCTGCGACGTGGCTTATTTACATACTTAGCATTTACATACAGATGGAAATGGCTGATCTGGTCATGGATATTGCTATGCAGAAACGCATAATGCCTCCCCATCACTTTTTTTCAGATGTACAACAGTTATACTATGTGGATAACCCTGTGCTTAGCATTAGATCCACGCAATTATCATGTCAGGGTCGCAATGAATGTATACAAATGTGGCTACTCTTAATATAGTACATTGCTTTATCTCTATTGAAAAAGGTGCATACCATTGTAACCGTTCACAGAGGCCATTGGGGTCAAGAGAAAAAGGGATGACAGATACAACCGATTTTCCATTTTCAATCCCATGCCTAAATAACACCACGGCCAACATCATTGATGTCCTTCTGAGAGCATTCATTATTAAAGTAGGTAAATGTAATAACATGTAGGGAGTCCCTCGTGTCATGATTTATGAGGTACATATTATTATCTCATGGTCATGCTGCATTTCCATACATTTGTAATGTTAAATAACAACATTTGATATATATCTTTATTATGTTTTAATAACATGAGTGAAGCAACTGCAAAGAGCACATGCATTTATAAGAGTGTTCATTCGTTCATTTTTTTATATATCAACCTTATTGATGCAAGAATCAATCGGCAAACAAGACTAATTGCTGGTCGTCTCAATCGTTTAGGTATAGATTTATCCACCCCTACAGCACAATTAATCTTCACAAAACACTAGCAGGTGTATATAAACCACAGTTATTCACAAATGCAAAAAAAACAGAAATAGCAGAAGAAACCGAGAAACACGAATGAGCTAGCAATGTTTATTTAGTGATGTGATTGTTGCAATACCATTGGAGGAACTATGCTGGGCCTTCACCTTTAATAAATAGATATTTTTAAAGTATCTTATGGTATTCCTAGTGTCTTTCCTTTTGTTTTTTTCCTTTGCAGTGCATGTTATTGCAGCCTTTTATATATTTAATTATTTTCTGTGCCACCAACGTCTTGTCAATATGGTGAAGAATGACTTGTTTCCCTTCACTTGTTCTTTGCTTCCTGGAGTCCTGTTGTCTCTGCATCTGGTTTTTGTACACATAAAAACCACAATATGACATTAATTCGTTTTAGAAGTGCTTGTTACCTTTGAACAGAGCCAGGCTAGTTTCCTTGTTTCCAGTCTTTATGCTAAACTATTTCTTTAAACATAACAAACCTATTTGTATAACCTTTAAGAACATGGCTTTAACCCAAACAGCAATGTTTCCCTTCTCCTTACCAAGTCTTTGTTGTGCCTAAAACAAAACAAACCTTAAGGAGAGCGTAAAATTATAAAACAGATTTATTTGTCATTAGTTATTTAACAGCTTTTGAAGGCACAGACACCACAAATAATTGGAAAATGCTTTAATATGTTGTTCTGAAGCGCAGGGACATGCATCGTATTTTGCCGTTTAATTTGGGGGACTTGTTTCTCATCCAACTCTTATTAATAAAGCAAATTAATATAATTCCTAAAATGTTTACCAAGTCGCTTAAACTGAAGTTCCCTGAGTTATTTTCCTTTAAATCTGAAACAATTGTAATAATATTTTAAAGGTTATTTTAATATATTCCATTTGTATCACTCGTGTCCTTTCATTTTGGTCGAACCTCTCTTCCAACAAAAACATTTTCACTGCAGGAACACTTTTCTAAATGGAAGTCCAGCTACTAAAAGTTCCTTTGGAGAGACATAATGTAGCTACCACCACTCAGTAGTTTAAATGTTCATGCTTGGGGTTGCACTGTAAGGTCAGCAAACAAATTATCGACTCAACATGGTGTTTAAACAACAGAAGAATGAATTGGGCTGAATCATTCCCACAACCCACATTAGCATTGTGTGGGGGAAAAAATCACTGTAATAAATTGTAGAGTTAAACAAATGTAACTCACCGGACCTTCATTTGCTACTTCAGCGTAACACTTTAGCTAATCTGCATACAAGGAACAGAGAGCTGAAACGTTTTTAATGTTCACTATGCATGTCTGAACCGCACCCTCACAGTGTAATGTAATGAGTGCTGGTCGGGGGAGAAACAGTTGTTCCTTTATTTTTAGATGCCACTCTCTCTATGGTAAACATTGCACTAGAATTCATTATGCTGCATTTACCACATCTAATCCTGCCCTTGCCCCCTTTCTGACCTCGAAATCCATCTATGCAGCACAGATGTAGGGACAAAAAAGTTATAAGGAAGGTGATGATAGTCCCACCCGTCAATGTGAAAAGTGTGGGCGGGTTGAATTGCACTTTGCACCGATTTCTTTCTCTCTGGCGCATGGGACAGCATAGCAAACACAATATCTTGAAACGGTGCCAGCTCCTCTAATGCCAGACTGTGAGTATCCCTCCCCCTGACATTTGTCTCTTTATCAAAAACGCCCCTCAGCCAAACAAGCCAACATCTGCGATCAGCAGAGATTCAGAGATTATAGCTAACAGCAATCATCAGTCTGCTGTGTGTACGAAAAGAATTCAAAGTGATGTAACTTGTGCTCCTCTGAAGAGTGATAGGATATCACTAAATAAGGCTTTAAAAAGGAAGTTATGCTTTTTAAAGCCTCTCAGCAAAACATGAGCTGGATGAAATGAAAGTAATGTATAAACTTGACAGTTTCCCCAATTTTTAAGTATCTGCACTTAAATGCAGTGTAGAATCTATTTATTTCACACTTTTATTGAAATAAAGTGTGTACTGTTGCACCAGTTACTGTCTTGTATCCTGTGAGAGTGTGAAATCAATGGAGACTTTCATGTACCAAAGACAAACAGAAGGCATGGCTTGTCATCAGTTTCTGAGAGGGCGGGGACACTTTGATGCAAACACATCAAATGAAATTTGGTTTACAGTCCATTCATAATACCTGAACGTGAGCGGCTTCACAGCAAAGTCATGAATATTGATTCAGCTTGTTTGCCAGCTTAAAGCGCTGTTGATGAACCGTATCATTTTTGTCGGAGCTGAGGCATCTTGTGCCAGTTTACAGCTCCAGGATACCACAATAAAAGCTCCTCCTGATCAATAGTGATCCCACTTGAATACAATCCTCAGTTTGCTGTAAAGGCAGAAAACGGATCTCTGTAAAGCGCACGAGCGTGGCTTTGAATCGAGCGGCCCATACTTGCCACTGTTAACCCAGTTTTTTATTGTCGAGTCTTTGCCACAGGCTCCATAGATTATTAGTTTCCGTATGCAGAATGAATGATAAGAGGCAATGTCCCATTTCAGTTTAGGTATTGAGAGCTTCCTCCCGTCTGCCTCGCAGGGAGGTCCTGCTGAGATGAGGGATGTCAGCCTGTCACCCTGACGCATGGCAGCTGTTTCCTGCCTGCCCCAGCTATTCTATAAATAGCTAAATATATCACCTAATGTAGGCCATTTGGTCAAACAGAAACTAAACAGGGCAGGTGCTCCAGGGCTATATTTTCCTCTTTCACCCCAAAACAAATTTCTCATGAGCAGGTGTGCCCGTGTCTGGACATTTTCCCTTTTTTTAAACTGTCCCCATGCACACTCAGATGGATGTTATATTAAGCACCAGTCATATATGCTATGATGTGAGGACAACTGATCACTTAAATGCACCTAATGCAAGAGCAATTGATTTTGTAAAGGAGAAATATTTCTGTATAAATTGATACAGTTTCCATCATAGGCTACGCAATAAAATCAATCACACACAACAATAAGATGCAATTGAATTACTATGGTCTTAAAGAACTAGCACCGTGTTAAATCAGCACTTTACTGCCACAGTCTCAATAGGGAAGAAGCATTAAATCTTCACAAAGGGGAAATGGTGATGATGCTTTTATTGTGCCCGCCACCTGTAAATTCAGAGCAGTCACATGGCAGGTTGAAGGCATCACATATCAGTGTCTGTCTTTTGTGTGTATTTCAATGTAATTTACTATCCCACAGTGATAAACCATCGCATTTTTCTGCTTAAACAGACAGCAGATTTTTTGTTTGCAGCACCAGCAGCGTGGTTCCACGAATGGAAATCGATATCAGCTGGTTGAGCCAGCCCTATGTTTGAGACTATACGATGGATTTCCTCTGACATTTTGTACAGATATTTATTGTGCCCAGAGGATAAGGAACACTGGTTTTGATATTAGTGATCCCCGACTTTCCCTATAGCGCCACCATTAAGATGACATTGATTGAGATGTCTGTAAGAGTTTAGATGATTTTGCTTAAAAGTTGATACACATTTTCGAGTTACCCTTGGGATTAGTTGTAATATTTGTGTTGGTTTGTTGATCTTATCAAATCTGAAAAAACTAAAATGTTGACTTTAATTACATTTGAATGTGTCAACAGATTTCACTTACATGTATTAGGTTGGTTGAAAGCAATACTATTGGGTTTAAATAAAAAACATTAGGTTAAACGTAATATTATTGCTTTCAACTAACCCAGGGGTCGGCAACCCGCGGCCCTGGGGCCGCATGCGGCCCTTTAAGCCCTCTGCCCTGGCTCCCTTGAGCTTAGACAAAAATAAGAAGGAAATAAAATAAAAGTATTTGTAGGACTATTTATATTTTGTTGCATGGTTGAAAATGTTTCGTATCTTGTATTTTGAGGTGATACTGTGACACATAAATAAAAAACAAAATGGTTTTAATTAGATCAACTAAAATATGCGTCACATCCTGCTACGGTCCCGCGCGAGCGCCTTTTCTTGGAGGCGAATAACCTGACCCCCGGCTCGATGAGCGAACTATGGATAAATCAAAGAAAAGTATCGGAGGAACACAGGATTTAATTCTGTGTGGACAAAGTTATATGCTTTCACAGCAAACGATGCTGGTTTACCGGTATGTTTGATATGTAGAGAGAAGTTGTCAACGGTGCTGCAGCCTTTACGTATCGAGGAACAACAAGGGAGAGGAAGACAGCTGACGATCTTCAGTCATAATTATATGGGGTATGTTATTTATTTCAGAAAATACATTTTTGTTATATACCATGGAATGCTCTTAATGTCCCGATAGCAATGAATATATTAAATGCTTTGACAATAAATACATACACAAATTAATCTCTGGAAGCCGTAGCGCTGTAAAAAGCACGACCAATCATTTTAGACGACCTGGCTAAAATAACTGGATGGCCTACCTGCCTGTCATCCTTCCATCTGTGCACAAACTTATCTCGTGGCCTCATTGGTCATGCGCGTTTGTGTGTGTTGGAGGAGGGGCTCTGTAAGGAAGTCTGAAGGAATAGGCATATTTTTTCCGGTTGTGTATTTTCAAATTCTAGCGCACTCGAGCTGGTTTCTCCATTCTTACCTACTCTACCTTTAACTCTTTTTAGGGTGCAGCTATATGTTTTATTTATTTCAAAGTGGGCCCATTTTAATTTTATATTTTTTTCCTTCAAATGTGCAGAGGACTCCCCAAGTGCTGTGTTTAATTTATTTTAAAGTAGGCCTGTGTATTATTTTTAATTCTCCTTATAGGAGTTCTTTGTTTCTTATTAGAGGTTAACAGTTTTATATAATGTAATAAATAGCCTAATAAATGCAAAAAAAATGTAGTTTTTTTCTGATATAACAATAAGTACAACTTTATAAGCTATCAAACTATGAAATATGTTTTGCGGCTCCAGACAAAAAAATGTTTGGGAAAAAGGAGCAAAATGGCTCTTTTGGTCAAAAAGGTTGCAGACCCCTGAACTAACCTAATGCAGTTTTGTGAAGTCTGTTGACATAATACATTTAATTAAAGTTAACATTTCAGTTTTTTCACAGCAGTGTCATCATCAGGATGACATTTCGATTCCCCCTATTCTTTGGTTCATGACCAAAAACCTTCAATACTAATGACATCTGCCTTCGCTGTGGTTTGTTTTTAGCGCCAAATAGCAGCCGTTTCATGATACCACACCATATAGTAAGGCGACGAATAGAGTCTACATTTTGCTTAAGTGAGCAGGCTAGCATAGTCATTGTGACCCTTTGGGAATTGTGACATTACCGTTTATCTCGAAGCATAGCCTATGGCTAAGCACAGACTCTCAGAGCTGCTAGTTTACATTTTTGTCAGTAGTAACAGTCTGTCAAGGTAACTTGGTGACAAGGCTAAAACATGTAAGACCTGCCACTTCTTGCTCTTTCCTACTGGATGACTTTTAACATGTCATAGTGCTATCACAGCTAATTCTTACATCACGGCTCAAAGTTATCCTGCCAGTGAATTAGTGCTCAGTTCAGGATAGTTTTCTATCATTCTGTCAGAGCTTCACATTTGGTGTTTGACGATTTTGTCACAGAGAAGGAGCTTTAGGTGGTGAAATATTTGGCACTCTTAAGTATTTCTTTTTTGTGCTTCCACAGCACTTCATTTGTTAAGGATATTTGACTGTTTACTCCACTATTTGACAGCAGTAGTTAGAGATGAAGTGTCATACAAAACCCCTTGGTTAACAAATAATATCTGATACATCAGTAAGATGTGGGCTCACAAATACAAGTTACAATGCTCCTTAGACATGAAAGTATCAATCATGATAATAAGAATCTGAAAGGGGGCCATTCAAGATTATTAATACCTATATTGATATCGTAAAATAAATGTTGCTCAATAATACTTTTATAGTTACTAATCAGTTAGGACCAGAGTAATTATTCCACTAAATATAACATTTCCAACACATGAAAGAAGTGAATACACACTCCAGGGAGTAAATGAGGCTTCCAACTCACAAGGTCCCTCCAGGTAAACATATTAAAGCATTGAAATGGCAAATTCTCATCATACTCTGTCGATGCCTTTTAATACTGTAATGGTTGGATTTCATTGACTTAAAAATTGCACAATTTAATAGCTTTATTTAGACGCCAGTAACTGTATATTGATATGTTTGCTTAGATATTATTGAAGAGTGAGTTTTTCTCCCATCAAAAGGATTTTGTGCCTGTGTATCTCTCTGCAGGCGTCCTACACAGGAGTGCCTCAACTGCTTAAGGATTGCATTTCTATGTGCGGATTTTCGTTTCTTTTTCAAGGTATTAGAGGGAAAAACGTAAACAGTTGATTATTATTTGTATTTTTCCCCTTAGCCAATTGTCCGTAATCCCTGTGGAGGAGCTTAAGAGTCAGATTGCTGGCATGCAATACCTTATTTTTACATAACGACCACAGAAAAATTGAGCTTGTGTCATTTTTGACTAACCACACAGCCAGCGAGTTGAGCAGAGAGGAAAACACCTCAGACAGGAAGCATAAATAAAAGTAAAGCCAGACATTGTAAAGCAATTTCAGGTCCAGCTTAGTGTCTTTTACTTGCATATTGTGCTACACTCTCACCTGCATGGAAAAACATACTGTGTACACTCCTGATGTAAATGCTTAGCGTAGGTGATCCTTGCTGTCCTCTGGAGGTCAAAGGGGAATCATGCATGAGCGTCCTGGGAGACTGATCCAGCATCAGCCTCTCCAATGTGACATTCAATTACCTCCGAAAGGTGAAATGGTCTCATTGTGATTCTGAATCAATTCTGCATGCAGTTTACTCAGGTTTACTCCTCCAGGCTCTTCTAGATGCTTCTGTGTACATATGTTGGAGACACAAAAACAAGCTGCGTCGTCGCTGTTCCAACTCCCATCTTCTTTTCTGTGAAATGGCATCCATCAAAGTTAATGGCCTGTAATCATCACCACAAATACACTGTCACACGTCCCACTGCTCGCTCCCGAGTATTCAATTCCCAGTCAATGGGATGTAAAGAGTGACAAGCGTGAGGAACACAATTTCCCATATCATTAACGACTACAAGTAGGATTTGGTAGAGAATCCTAAAAGATGAAAAATCTTCTGAGAGTGCGAAGAAGAAACCCTTATCAGATGTGCGTGTGACTACTGACGCTATATTTCGGGAACATATCAACATTTTGATCTTGTTAAATAATTCTTATTAAAGTATGTCACTCAGTCCCGAACTATCTGCTTTGGTAGATTATTTTATGAAGCAGCCAATCCTGCCGGCTTCATATCAGGATTTCAGCATATAGTGTATTATCTACTTATCTCCAGGGTGTAGCTGCTGGACGTCTGATTATACATTACACAGGCAAGGCACACACACACACACACACACACACACACACACACACACACACACACACACACACACACACACACACACACACACACACACACACACACACACACACACACACACACGCACCTATGCACACATGCACACACACACACTCACTCACACATGCACACACACACACACACACACACACACACACACACACACATACCATGTATACATTACTTCAGGGGACATTACATTGACTTACATGCATTTCCTGGAGACTTATCCTAACCTTAACCATAACCAACACATGCCTAACCCTTACCCTAACCCTAACCAAGTCTTCACCCTCAAATGAATGATTCCCCTTATGGGGGCCTCCATTTTGTCCCCATAAGGGAAGCCAGTACCCGCACGTGACTGTGTAAACAGATTTAGATCCCCACAAGGATAGTAATGCTAGGCCAGCCACACACACCCACAAACACACAACACACACACACACACACACACACACACACACACACACACACACACACACACACACACACACACACACACACACACACACACACACACACACACACACACACACATGGACCGACTACTCTTTCAGAGTGCCTGGTATGGAAGCACTCCAAGAAGACCGTCCCTAAAGTATTGGTGTGTTATAGGATGTTTTAGCTGTAGCAGCCCCAGAAGACATTTTGTAGGCCTTAACAGATGGAGTATTCCAATTAGAAAGCGGGCGAGTGAATGGGAGTGATGGGAGGAACACGTTCAAACTCTTCTTCTCTCCCCCAGGACAGATTGCTAATCTTAGAGTACAGGTAAAAAACCAACATCGCTCGTGTTTTGGCGAGGAAACATACGAAAAAGATAAATAAAAGCTAGAAAGCAAGCGTCTGTGATTTGATTCCTTAACACTACACAGTCAAAGCGTTACATTTGATACAGCTTGCTCCTACTCCACATCTACAGTCTGTAAAAATATCTCCTTCTGTTGTCTGATTCTTCAAGGGCAGACATCCCACAAAGCAATTGCCTTGCCATCAGCCAAGACCAAAAAAAAAAAGGAGAAGAAATGAAAAAGTGCTTAAATATAGCAACCCCCTGGGATAGTGGGAGGGAGGGCGTGCTGTAGTGTGATTAAAATGAATAACCTTCATTCAGTCACGATTGTTAACGGCACATTCAAATGTGTTGTCTGCGGTGCAAAAGCGCAGTGTTAACATCATTATTCATCAGGAGCCTGTCCTCTGCAGTGACCAAGACGCACAAGTTATAAATGATGGGAGTTGTGTCATTAAGTACAAATACATTCTCCCACTGGCCCGGGGTCGGTTTAACTCAGCCCCCCCACTGCTGTGAAAGTAAATGTAGCTATAAACACGTTGATGACTGATAGATTGTTTGGATGCAAGGCCAATTTTCATCTGCAAAATGACCTTTTAGTAGCGTTGTTGTTGTTGTTGTTGTTATTCAGCCCATGGCGCTGAGTTATTATTTTTCGTGTCATTTTTTGATTTGACAGGAGAAGTCTCATGGAGTGAGATGGAAAAAGTAATGATGTCCCCGTGCGCAGGAAGTAGTATGTGGTGCAGGTGGGGAGATGGTGGCGTACAGTGAGCACAGCAGCTCCATGCTCTGCCCCCGGGGGCCAGTCAGCAGCTGTTAGAGGAGATGCCGCTCTTCCCAATACTTCCCCACAGGTTCTCTCTGGTTCCTGCTACTCGCTGTTATCTGGCCTCGCTGCTGTCGCCGTCCTGGCTGCCGTCCACACTCTTTGAGAGAGTGCTCAGTACATTTTTACGCTTCGCCTCCCCCTCTGTCTCATCCCAACCGCCGCTATTCCCCTCAGCCTCGCTGTGAAATTTTTGAAGTGTTTCTTTGAACTTGTAGCTGTTTTTTTAAACGGCTGGAATGTGTACCTTCATGTTTGTTTCAAAGACACTCTCTCAGGAATATGAAAAGCTTCTTTCACTGGCATGACACGTTTATTTTGCTATTAGATTCTGTATCTAGTAACAGCGTCCCATCTGAGGCATTAACTATCCTGCACTAGAGTGTAGTTTGGCATGTAGTACGGGAAAGCAAACCTGAAGATGTGGGACTGCAGCTGTTCGGTGGAAAAAAGCTGATACAGACATTTTAAAGTTGCAACTCAAACAGAATCGAGAAGTTTTCTGGTGTTGAGCATGAGGAAAATTGATCGTCCCCCCAAACATGTAATATCCTAAGACTTCTCCTCTCCTCCAAATTCCAGGGCTTTATTCGGCCTATTTCTACTTTATTTGTTTGCCTCAAGTCTTTTTCTTTGAGCTTTTATAGAAACATTGACCTTCACAGAGACTGCAGAATGATATTCAATCAAATCGGGGAAGTTCATTCTTGACTTGGAACAGTAATTAGCTTAAACAATCTGAATATAAGGTTCATTATCAGTGAATGGAGTTTGCTCAGTATTTTAGATAAATTCACAGGTTCCATCGTCTTAAATGTGAGGAAGTGCTGCTTTACTTTGTCTTTTATAATTGGTAATTAAATAACCTTTTTGTTTTTAACTGTTGGTCAAGACATCAGATTTCAGGTGTGGTGATAAGCATTTTCAATTATTTTATGACATTCAATTACCGGTATAATAGTTTTAAACAGATGACCAATTAAAGGGACACTTGTGTGATATTTAAGTGCATTTCCATAAACTTTGGTTATGTGAGAGATAAATTAAAGAAATAATTGTCAAGTGACGTTCATTACTTCTTTCAAATTCCAATAGTTTGTAACTCAGACTATGTTAATCATTAAGGCTCAGAGCACAGATAAAACTGATGAAACCAGAATCAGGGGTTATTTCTGTACTTAACAAACCTTCTCCAGAGCCACCGAAGATATTATACGTCCTTTGTTACAAATTAAGTCCTCCTTATAATGAGAAAACTAATCTTCATGTGTAAAGCTGGTGCTCTTTCAAATAAATGTTTAAAAAGCACTCTATAGATGAATAGATATACTGAACATAATCAGCGAAATGGCTACATCTGGCCCATTTGAACTTAACATGTAAATGTTTCTTTACAGTAAGTGTATTATTGCCAAGAGCAAAAAACTCACTGGGGCCCAAAATCTTGTGACTGTTCCCTGTCGTTAAAAAAGCAGATTTTTTAGATACTGTAAGTCATGAATGCACACACTGCAAACTCAGAGGAAAGGGGCCAGTTGGTGGAGGGAGCTGATATCCAGCGGCTGCTCTGTGTGGAATCGCACATCAAAGTTAATCTTTCACCGTCTGCTCTGGCGCCGCGGAGCACTAATCTTCTGTCAGTGTAATGAGGCTGCTGGACCTGGTCTCCCTTCCAACGCACAGGCACTAATGCACAATACTTTTCACAGTTTCCTCTCCTCCATCACCTGACCACACAACAAAGAGTACCGGGGTCACTATGAAATCTCATCGGGTCAATACTAGTGGACCATTTGCATCGATTGGCATGTACAGTATGCACCAGTAAGAGACCTGTTTGATCCCTTTTGTCTTTGTGACGAGGGGGGGTTCACATTAAACAACAATACAACTCATTATATTAGCAGTGGTGGAATGTAACTAAGTATTTTCTTTATAATTATACTCCTTACATTTGAAATTGAAAGCCAATATTATAATTTGAACTCCATTATGTTTATCGGACAGCTTTAAATACTTTGAAGATTCAGATCTTTAGCAAATACAAACTATACATCAACGTTATTAAAATTAGCTCTACCTTTACCAGCTGTGAAAACATGCACAACTAATCATAATTCAGTCATTTCATATATGGTTCTAAATAAGTGGCCATTAGGCTTAACAAGTGCATAATTGTGGTACTTGAGTATTTTTTTATTCCAATAATTGTACTTTTATTTGGAAAGAATGACTTTTACTTGTAACAGAATCTTTCTACAATGAAGTATTGATAATTGTACTTAAAGTGGCCCTGTTATGCACATTTTCTGGATCATCTTTGTATTTTGTGCCTCTGCTGTGACATGTGTACATGCTTTAATGTTCAAAAAAGTCTTTATTTTTCTCATACTTTTTTTTGTGCTGCAGCACCTCTTTTCACCCTCTGTCTGAAACCAGAGCCCAATCTGCTCTGATTGGTTAGCTGACCGGCTCTGTTGTGATTGGTCAACTGCTTAGAGATGTCCCTCCCCTTAGCATATAACGTACAATCTGTTGGAGTGCTAGCCAATCGAAGTGTTAATATATAAAAAACTACAGGAAAGGGAAAACCGCCAAAAGCATTATAGGGCCGCTTGAAGTATACAATCTGAATGCTTTTTCTACTACTGACTATGAGCACTGATATTACTAATGCTTTTACTGCAATTACTACTTAATTTGTTTTTCTCAATGGCTAATCTCTCGTCTCACCTCTAACCCCGCCTCAGGCCTCCACACACCAGGGGTGAGGTAACTCTCCGCCTGCTCCATCAGAGCTTCCAATGTTCAAGAAAATGCCACCACTCTCTGCCGATTAACCTATGATGAATACTGAATGAGTTCATTAGCATAATCGCTTGAGTGTCTGATGATTTCATTTTATTATCACGTTCTCTCATAATCCGTAGCGCTGGCACCCCTTCGTGCTTTCAACCCTTCTTTCATGTTCCTTTGCCCCCCCCATTCAGCCACGCAGCAGTGTTATTGCATTATCAAAGCATTATACAGACCTTATGAGAATATATTTTTAGCCCCTGGCATTCGAATGTAAGGAGGATGGGTAATCTAAACATGGAATTACAAATGACTGTGAGCAATGTTTGAGTCCGTTTTTTCATCTCGGCCTTCCTAATGGAAGACATCCAGACCGTAACACACACAAATGATAACTCTCAAATATGCTGTTCTCGGGATAACGTGCTATTTTGTGTGTCCGTGAGGATACTTAACCCTCGTAAAACTTCTATTAATACAGAACAGCCATTTATCTTGTAATTAACAGAAATCGCCAGGAGGACTTGGTTGTAATCATGACGACGGGGAGCTGAGGTAGAGGTGACTTAGCACATAATAGCAGGGGAATAAGGCTGCTTTTTTTTTGCACAGGACAGCAGTTGTTTCTTAAGTGTCAGCAGGTGGAGACTGAGGGAGAAGAGCAGAAGAAAAGAAAAAAGTGTCAAGCAGCGCTGTGCAGGCACTGAATGATAATAGAAAAGGAGGAGAAAAAAGAAAGAGAATGAAGCGTTTCATCTCCATCTCATAGTTGGAGGCAGGTCCAGGCAGAGGAAGGGTGAGTCAAAGTCAGAAATGGAAGAGCGGTAGAGAGGAAAGCTTTTTATCATCCCCGACTCTTAAGAAGATCTCCCAAATGAAATGGGGCCTGCATGCTAATGTCAAAGCCTCTGTGATAACTAGCCGCCTGGTTTCCCCGGGTTGAGGGTTAAACTGGGATTTGGAGGGCTGAGGGAATACATGTTTGATATGTGAGCAAGAGAGATGAGGTGCCTTTGCCAGAGCTATACATGGGGGATTATTCTATATGGTTATCTCTGTCTGCATGGGTAAGAAAAAGGCCTTTATTGGTTCTGTGTAGTTCCTGAGTCTCCACGTTGAACCTTCAGTTTGAAGATCACAGCCACGTTGACACTGCTACATCACAAAGTCTTCATTTCCAATGCCTTAACACAGACTGGCGTGTAGCCGTGCGTGCAACGGCTGTTTCCTTGAACTTCACATGCTAACCTTCAGCTCTTCCAAGCGCCTTCCGTAAATCTGCAGGGACTGTCAGCTGGATAGTGGAAAGCATATCGAAACTATGTCTCACATGTGCTCCACACTTCATTTCACTGCATTGAAACATCCAGTCAGAGCAATGAAGCCGGTGCATTATTTCCCACAGAGTTGGCGCTGTTTACCTTTTTCAAAGTTGTCCTTCCCTTTGGCTATTGTTCACAGTTACTCATACTCGCGCGCTGTTTTTCCTACCGCACGTATAACACCAGGTAGTGCGCTCCTCTCGCTATCCTGCTATCTCTGCTTCCCTATCTCCCCATTATGTTGTGTAGTTCTGCCAGCCTCTCCTACTCTCCCTTATCACCTGCAGTGAAAATCTAGCTGGCTAATCCCAGCGCCCGTGGGATTCCCTGCGCTATAATGATGTATATCTGAGGGATAGCATCAGAGCACAGCCCTATCAGCCCACACACTCCTAATCCCATCAGTCTTTGGTGTCCAAACCCAGGAGAGCCAGCGTTTTTGGATGTTGTGCTCCCGGGCCGCTGACAGTGTAGAACATCAGGAATGATATGTGGTGTTTAGGGATCATGTTGGAGATCATGTTCATTTATTGTGCTTCTGATTCTTGAAACCTTGTGCTGCGTCTCCCCAAAGGGTTGCATTGCAGTGTAGCTGTGCCTCTGCATTGAAACAGTCCCTCAGGGTGATCGCCACCGGGGTGCTTCCAGTCTCTCTGGCATAACACAGATTTTACAGTCTGTTCACGGTGGAGATTAATAAATGCAGTGTGTATTTCATATTTTAACATGCTGACCAAAACACAAAACAGATTTACGATTGCTTCATCAATAATATAGATTCATGGTACACCAGAGAGTTTTCCTTTATTCCATTAGTTTCACTTCACCCTTGTTCATCTGTAAATGGTGCAATCTTTATTTGCTGCATTTCTCTTTTCCTACTCTCTGGTCAGAATCATGATGCCCATTGACACAGAAAAGAACAATCATATACCCTTTCCTTTCGTGTTTTTACACACTACATTTTTTATGAGAGCTCTTAATATGACATAACCTCCCTCAAGATTTCTTCTGCAGTACACCATAAATCTCGTAGTCTTCACAAACACACCCCAGAACATTTATATCGTCTTGTCGCTCATGTAAGTATGCCTCTGTGACATGCAGGCAGCACGATCCATTTTCTGAATTCATAGTGGTATGACCATGATGGAGTTCATGAGGAAAATTACATTCTTTTTGGGAACATCTATTATTTAACTGTCAGCGAGGTGGAATACTGTGCTCTCTCAGCAGCCTCGTGGAGAATAAACGGAGAAACATATTGTCATAGAGCTTTGCTCCATTTGCACCTTGTCATATATCTTAAATAATGTAGCATCTCCCGGTTGGTCAGTGTGAAGCTTCATCACTTCTGTGTCAGAGCCTCAGATAACATTTTAATGTTGTGTCCACTCTGACAGTCTTTGATCCTCGGCTGTAACTTTACATTTCACATCACGCTCCAGGAGATGTCCCCACTTACAGGATATCCGATACTTCCCGACCTTGCCACTCTCCCTTTGTCCCCGCACTGTTTTAATGCCTCTCTCTGTCTTTATCAAGTTTTGATTGGTACAGTCTTCGACAGTTTGGGAGTTTCAGGATAATTGGCAGGTTTTGGTCTCCCAGGTTTGGAGGGCTTGTCTGTGCTGTAGGAACCATTGAACTGTGAAACTGAGCGGGTGAATTACCTCAGGAAGCACTGATAGGGAGCTCGGTGTGCGATGGGATGGCTGTTGAAGGTCAGACGGAGAATATTGCATTCACAGAATTTATCAGTGACGTGCTGATGACACTCGATGGAGAGAGTATGTTTGAAATATCTTTTCTTTTTTGAAATGATAATAAATGCTAATGCCATTTCAGAGTCAAAGTGGCTGACCTTGAATATTTTTCCACTACAAAGTTCTTTTTCAAATGAATGTCTTACTTTAGCATCTCAAAGAGCATTTCATAGTAAGTCAACTGTGACTCCACATGCACAACGGACGCCAGTGAATGTGCCCTCAGGGCGATTTCCCCTTGCAGATGATAAGAAACGGACGGAGAGTGAGATGTGAATTCCAACCAATCTCATGAAAGAAGGAGAGATTGAAATTAATTTCAGATTCAGATTCTCAGATTGCAGGCCCTCCCAGCAATCATTGGCATGAAACAACGGATAAAGATGATGCATGAGATAGAGCAGTGTGCTTAATTTATCTCAATTCTAATCAGCTGACAAATCAAAATGCTTATTGTAATAATCAAATTAGTTCGCTTCTCGTTGAAATATCGAAGTAGATCAAAGTACAGTTTGAAGAGATGTCTTTTACCATGACGGATTTAATGGAAAAGCACCACTAGTAGCTGGAGTATCTTTCTCACAGGCTTTTTCTGCTTTTGAACACTTTGACCTTCATGGATCATCAGGGGAATCGGATGCTGTGAAGACATTTATTCCCTTTTACTTTTATTATGGCAGACTATAGTCACTTCTGCAGGAGGCGAGGTACTGTAGTTTCATGGTAAACCCCGGGAAGTGAAAGCCAGAGGTACCATGACAGAGGTGCCAGTGGATGATTGGATTTGAACGCTGGTGACAAAGCCCTCTCAGCTAAAAGATCTGTCACAATCCCTCTTGGATCCTAATTGTCAGCACGGTTAAGCTTTAGGCTGTGATCCCTATACTGCAGTGTGAGTCTCTGGGACAGCAGGACTTACTTTAGACCCCCGTGATTACATCGAAAACCTAAGCCTGTGCTCAGTTAAAGGAGGGTTTTTTGTAAGTGATGCCTCTCTCCTGCCAAACCCCCCAAACTCTTTGATGGGTTGATTTCTGATCGCAGCAGTTCAAAGGTCAGATTTTAAACAACTGAGACTCATTATACCTGGAAAGATTTCCTATAATTGTGTTTGATTTAAGGAAAAGGACCGTACCCTGAGAAGAGAAATAGACAAATGATGTGTCTATAAAGTCATCCAGATATCCTGCTTTTTTTTCTGCTCTCGCTTCCCACCAACCAGATGGCAGTCAGATTTCAGACGCAGGCTTCTGGAAGACAATCAAGGAACAAGATTGCTTTTTTGGGAAGAGGGATTGGTTTAACTAGATGTCAAATTAAGGGCCTTTTCACACATACACGCACATATTCACACACAATCAAACAAACAAGGGTATGTATCTGTGACTGCTTGCTCGTGTGTGTTCCTGCTGTATGTGTCGGGCATCTCCATGTTTCCAGGTGTCGTGCTCGCTGTGTGGCGAAGAGGTCATGTTCAGAAATCTGTCTCAGATCACCCCTGATGAAATACCACACCACTTCTTAGGTCAGTGGCACAAACTCTGCCACGCAGGTTGATATATGGACTCATGAATGCTTGATTGGTCTATTATCCGAGCCGGGCCGGACATTCATCGCCCGCTTCATGAATTCAAATATACCTTTTAATCTGACATTTTTCTCACACTGTCTGAGATGAAGCCCCACTTCCCCTTCTCTCTCTCTCTCTCTCTCTCTCTCTCTCTCTCTCTCTCTCTCTCTCTCTCTCTCTTCTCTCTCTCTCTTTCTCGCTCTCTCTCTCACACACACACACACTGTGCTGGGCTTCATCTGCAATGCTGTCATCTCACTGTAGGACAATTCCACAGAATGCGCTGTTTTTAAGAGCGGTGCAATGCGAGCGCCGTATGGTTTCAGGTGGGTGGAACTGGGGAATTGATACTCAGTCATTCAGACAATCCTCTTCCTCCTCTGCAGGCTGGATAAAGATCTGGCCATCCATCTTCGTGTCTCACCCATGTCAGTTCGGGCTAGGAAACGTGGGTACCTGGTAGTCAGAGACAACAAGAACAAAGCAGGAACATTACTTTAATCTCTCGTTGCTGCTAATTCCTCCCACTGCCGTCATCCTGGAGGCACAGCTTTGTGTATCTCAGCTTCCCCCTTATGAACAATCCATCACTGTTAGTGTTTCTCTCCAGAGGGCGCTTGCTACTTCCTTTTTTTTTTCACCTGCCCACTACTATCCTATCCTTTCAATAAAAAGCACTGCGATGTGTTGCATTGTATCAGGCAGCATCCTACCAATTTTCCCATTGGCATAAAACAGGTTAGAGAGTCACATTATGTGAGAGAAAGCTTTCTTGCATTTTTCCTATGGATTCCTTAATAGGCCTCTTAACAGAACATCAGGAATGTATAATTGACACCTGCTGTTAGGCTTTGCCAGTGATTACATAGGGAAATGACTTGACCCGTAATGATCTGGAAAACTAATGACATCTGTGTGAGATTACTCAACTTGAAAGCAAACTGTTGTACATGAAGTCCCATCGAGCGTGATATTAAAATGTCCACTTTTACATCTTGCCGCCCAAGCTCTGTAAAAGCCCCGGCTGTTGGGCCAACGTCATGGAAACCTGAGGCTAATGACTCAAGCAGACGGCTGTGGGCATTAGACAACTTCATTTATGAAATAGTCAACCTCCCGTGTAGCGATACATTCACATTACCCCGCCTCACTTGAGAGACGCGCGGCTGTCACAGCCACTGAGCAATGCTGATGTCCTTTACCTGCATTCATCTTACTCTCAGGAGGTAATGGTCTTCTCAGGTCATTTGCGCATTAAGGATCTCGATCATTCATCTAACCCACCTGCAATCCTGCTGGTCTTCTGCTGCAGCACACTGAGTGATGTTTCGAAGACAAGGAAAACATGCATGCTCTGAATCATTTATTTGCTCTCTTTTTCTACTCCCAGTGCTCCATGTGGCCAAAAGTGTCTGCAGAAGGCTATTTATGCACAAGCAGGTCATGTTAAAATGATTTGTGGGTGTAATTTGTAGATGTGTGCTTGGAGGAAATCAGGGGTTTTACCTGAACATTTCATGCTGTTAAATAATGTTCACCTCTGTGTGGCAACAGGATGGCTAAATCTGTCCGAATTATAGTCTTCATAGCCACTCATTTGGTGTTAAGAACACGCCCTAACAAATCTTAAAGGTGACCTATCATGCAAAATGCACTTTTGTACGTCTTTTATACATGAATATGTGTCCCCGGTGTTCCAGGGAACTCACCAAGTTTCAGAAAACACAACCCTCTCTATTTTCCTCCATACCCAAATCTCTTAAAAAAAGGGGCAGCAACAGATCTGATACAGACTGATCCAGATTTGAACACTTCTGTGATGTCACAGAAGTGGCGCTACGGCTATTGGGCCAACTCCACCAATCAGGAGGAGACATTGCCGTTCGAAAGCGCTCTAGATGCTGTAGTACATATGCCAGGCCTGTAGATGGTGCTGTTCTCACAGAATCAGCCCATGCAAAGACTGTGTTAAATTGAGCGAAATGAGGAATGACTAAAATGCATGATCTGTTTGGTATTTTGAAAAATAAAAAGTATAAACATGCCTTATATAGGTATGGTCCTACACTATATTATTCAAATATAGCATGATAGGTCCACTTTAAATACAGAAATACATCTGAATCTTTTAGCAGTATAAATTCCCTGACTATGGTATGTCATTTCATCATTAAAGACCACAAATCCTCAGTTACAACCATAATAAGATAACCTTGTTTACTCACGGACACATTACCCTTACCCTAACAGTGTCTCGTGTCAGTGTATCGTCTGGTTTTGTAGTGAATTGAAAGCATCTGTTGAAGCAGTAACATGAATATTAGTGCGGAACGTCACGTCGGTTTGAACAGTGTTTGAACAAATAGTGTTGAACGAGCAGCAATTTCCAGAGTGCAAACTCAAAGTCAAGTTTATTTTGAATCACAAAGAATCCTTTTAATGAATTGATTGAAACAATTAAAACAGCTAAATGATTCTTAGTCTCAAGTAAGTGGCCTTGGATGTGTCGGAAAATGTAAAGAAAGTGAGATCATGCAGACAGTTGTATTTTTGCTTTACCTTGAGCGCAGACAGGCTTATAGGATAGTACATTAATCTCTTAAATGGGGAGGATTCAGACCCACCTGACATATGTACAACCATTAATCTGCTCATGCTGAATGTAGCCTGTTCAACATGTGTAAAATGTCCTAAAATGTAATGCATAGATCAGATCAATGTCGCAGCACAGAGAAATGCTTTTCGCAATATCTCAAACATGAACTGTTTTAATGTGTTTTCACTTTGTGTCTGCATTTAGTATTCAAGTCCATTTTGATGTGGGAAGGAGAACAAAACACACCAGTGGCTGAGGCCCACACACACATTTCTCTAGGGCTCTGCATCACACTGTTCCCTTCCCCTTTTGCTTTTACTTGATGTGATACTACTCCCCGTATCTTTCACAAGCTGTTTGGCTAACAGAGGTCACCGGGGATATGTAGCGCATTTGGTCGTGATGTGAAAGCATTAGTTGGTGCCAGCAGGTGTGTAATTATATATGAAACAGGGTTTTAAAAGAGCAACATCAAGATGGCATGCAGAAAGTAGGCCAGGAAAAAACCGACTTCAGAGCAGTCCTATTTATTCCTCACCAACTTCAAATGTGTGACTTCGTATTTGAAATATTCCAAGGTCACTGTGACTATTTCAAGACTTTTATAAATAACATCAAACAAACAACAACGTAACGTGATGAAACAAACCTCGAAAGCAGATTCTTTCAAAGGAATATATTATTTTGTCTTCTTTTTTCACCCGGTGTGCTCACTGTTCTGTTTCCTGTGTTTCAGGTACGGGGACATGGTGCCAAAAACAATCGTGGGCAAGGTGTTTGGGTCCATATGCTCTCTGAGTGGTGTGCTGGTCATCGCCCTGCCTGTCCCTGTCATCGTGTCAAACTTCAGCCGGATCTACCACCAAAGCCAGCGGGCGGAGAAGCGACGAGCCCAGAGGGTACTGACACTCCCCCTCCCTCTCCTTCCTTTTCCTCCCTATCTGTCTTTATTCTGCTTCTATCTGCCTTTTTCCTCTGTCCCTGCCTTATCCACAAGTAACAGAATGACAGGGCCAACACTATCTTCCAGAATATTAATCTGTTATTGTGTTTCTGTGTATGTGTGTGTTGGATGGCCTCAACTTCCTTGAGTCAGTAGGAGAAAGAAATAAGAGAGGGAATGACGATGACTGAACAAATGATCTTCGGAGTATAGTGTCAGCAGCTTTTCAATAGCAATATGTGCATTTCTTTCTCAAAGTGTTTGCCATGGCAGAATTTCCTAATGGTTGAGTTAAGCATGGCCTCTCCCTACTAAATACTGTGGCTGCCGGAGGGAGACAGCATCAATTAGCCTGACAGAGAAACCGTCAGAGGCTAAAACAGAGGTCTGTTTGTTCAAACAGAAATCTCGGCTTGCTAGAATCCGTGCTGCGAAGATTCGAGGCACTAATGTCTATATGCGCTACAAACAAAACGGGCAGATCAACTCACTGGAGGAGGTAACGGGACCAAACAGCGGCTTGACTGACCGGGGCCTCGCTGATGCTTGCATGCTGCTCTGCTCGGGGGGGCCATGCCACCACACACAGGGGGGGGGGGGGGGGGGCGTCTCATGCTGCTGTCATTCCAGCGCTTCAGTGTGATCGTCTCTTACATCACACCTCTCAGCTGCGGCATCGACATGCTTCCTCGACACTCTCTCTATCCATACAGCAGGAGGGCCAGGCAGGCGCAGTTGCCTTCTGGCAGAGCACGGCCATTACAGTCACACTGACTCATGACAAGCTCTGCATGTCTGTCCAACAGGGTTTGGAGGGGAAGGAGGGAAACTCAAGGCTTACTGGACAGTGGGTCTAGGGAGGCTGTCTGCTCTCCTGCATCTCCTCTAAACTCTGTCTCTGATCTGCTGTGTGTTCTGTGTGTTATTTCTAGAGCATCCAGGTTGTAATGCAAACTAACACAACATACCTTCCATCCCAGAGCCGTGCAGAGCTTCATCCACGTGTGCGGTGTTGTTGTGGTCCAGAATCTGTGACGTGTTTGGTGCAATCTGTCCGATCTGTGTCTAGGTGTGCCACTGCTGTTGCACTGAAATGAGCTCTAATTTGACATTTCTGGTCCTTCTCACCAAATCAGCGTAATGGCAAAACTAATTCTATCAGTGAAACATGTTATAGTCAGCCACTCGCTCTATGCAGGCTGCCGTGCTACAGATCAGCATTTCAACCCTCAGTGCTTTGTGTACTCTCCACTACATCACTGAGCTGTTGCCCGACACTGTTTCTGTGCAGAGTGTGAACCTGCTCATCTACACTGTTTCTGTGCAGAGTGTGAGCCTGCTCATCTACACTGTTGTTTCTCTCACTTTGTATGTTCCAAGGCCTGCAAGGAGGCAGGAAAAGCCCTGGTGGCAAAGGCCGCCAGCCCTCCTTTTGAGACCCAGCATAATCACCTGCTGCACTGCCTGGAGAAGACCACGGTAAAATCTATTTTCTTTTATTTTTCAGTGGAAAAACACACACTCACTTATCGATCAGTCTTACTATCTTGGTAACAGATTTGAGACAGTTTAAAATAACTCGCTGTAAAAAAAGAAGCTTATTTTATGTAATGTTGCATCACCTCTGTCTGTGCTGTATCATGCAGCAGTGCGGTCCAGCTACAGTGTGTTGCAAATAGAAACAACGTGAGCTGTTTCATCCATGCACAAACTATACATTCTATATTATATGCAGCACGTGTTAAAAATAGCTCTAAATGGGGAAGGGAGATGTTGAGTCCCCTCGCCAGCAACATGCTAAAGATAACATGACTCAGCCAACCAGAAACATTACGCTGCTCTCAAACAAACAAGCACACCTCATTTTACACAATGTATAATTTACAGATGTAAGAGCGCTCATAATGCTTGGCTGTGACATGATTTTCACACTTGCAGCTCTAAAGCCATGGACAGGCAGTAAATCAGTCTCCCTCATTACACTGTATGATCCTCTCCATAGTGAAAGGCTTGCTTGTCGTCCGGGAAAAGCTCCAAAAAGGCTTCTTGCCATTCAGATGGCAGCGCACATGTTTACATTAGGCCCATCATGGCGTGCATTATAGATGGCAGGACTGACAGAGGGAAGGTATAAGAAAGGAGGCGTGATTCAGAGCGTGGCATCAGATCCTGCGGTGCTCCGCTGCCACCTGCTGGCTGCGCCGGAAACACATTTGGAGCCTGACCTTCAAGTCATTCTCATTTGTCACAGGGATAACAGTTGTGAATGTTTTCACAGATGGCACTTAATGCGGACATCTGTGCCAATATATTTCTATTCCCGTGATGACTCATTTTCAAATTATTAAACCATTTTACTGTGGATTCTGTTCAGTCTTTACCCATTATTAGAGAGCCAATCATCGATGTAATAGAGTGATTCATGAGCAACATTGAATCCAAAATGTTCCGCCATTTTCCTCTGCAGAACCACGAGTTTGTGGACGAGCAGACGTTTCAGGCCAACTGCATGGAGATCTCTGTGATGAACAAGTCGGGGTCCTGTGCGTCCTCGCTGTCCTCGTCTCCACACGGCCTCAGCTCGTGCTGCTCACGACGCCACAGGAAGAAGAACAGCTTCAGCCTGCCCAGCACAAACAACCAGGAGCTCAGCACCATCCAGATCAGAGAGAGGCCGATGGTCAACAGGTAGTATCCTCTGTTTGATTCACACACACATGCAAACGGCATCATATTATAAGACAAGATACACTTTATTGATTCCTTGCTGGAAGATCCACTGACACATTTATTCATACAGGTATATAGATAATAAGATAATATAAGAAAGGAAAACATACTGTTGCTTTCCTGTGGAAATCAGGCATCTCTTTATTTAGTTTTTATGGATTTTATGGCTAAACTGAGGCATCTTTTGTGGATTCATTATATTAAAAAAATGCATTTTTATGAATCATCAAAACACGGTTGTTCTTTATCTTATTTTGGAGATACATGGATTTCTTTGGACGGCTAATTAAGGATTTTTTGACATGTTGGGTACGGACATTTACATTGCATGTGATAGTCTTAAAGCGCAAATTCACACAAGATATGTTAACGCCTTTTCATTTTACATACCGCTACCTCTACTGGTATCTATCTTCAGACAGTTTTATTCTCCATGGTCTAAATAAATCTACCTTTGAGATATCCGCTTACAAACCAGCACATTGGAACTGAATGCGATTGGGTTTGTGTTGCTCAAAGATAGATAGAAAAACAGCAACATGTCCCTCCAGGGACAGCTTCTCTAATCCACAGGAATTGCAGTTTTCAGTGAAACTACTACAAAGAAATAGACCCTCTTTCTGTGAAAACTGTAGAACAGCTTGTTCTTTGGATTATCCATTGCAACTAGGACACTGTATTCAGTGTCGCTGGTGATTTTGATGCTGTAAACTGCAGTAAATGAAATCCAGACAACCTTTATTATACAGCAGAATTATTAGAGATGAATATTTAATAGAAATGCTGTAAAATCTTTCATTGTGACTGTGAGAAACCCTGTTATTTAATTAATTGGGTGAAATGACACCCATTAATCTTGGTGTGAAAGATACCACATACATAGCTGAGAATGATTTTTCATTGGTTTGCCTGTCATCACAGGTTATCTTCTTCTGTGAATCCTAATTGCACGTGCAACACGACAGTACCAACAGCAAATGAGGATGTATTTATCATGCATCTGAAAACACATTTAATTGGAGGATTCTAACATGTTTTGGTACGAGATGGACCACATGTAAAAGAGCTTTCATATAGCGATTCCTCTCGCCTCTTTAATCTCGGACAAAAGCAGAAATCTACCCTGAAAACATAGATATGGTTAATGAGCAACATGAGACAAGGCTCCTTTATGTATTCACTCCGTACAAAGCATGCGGGTATTTCTGAATCGTGGCTTTTATACTGCAAATGTAAAATAATAAAGAACTCTGTGTAATGCAGGCTTTGTGTAATGTAATGCATTCACATGGACAGAGCTCTCACCTGCTTCCATCCTGTGTCTGTTTTACAGCCGCTCCAGTCTGAATGCCAAACTCGATGGGACTGCGCCCTTGAAATGTGACAAATCTTACATCACTCCTTCCATGGTCAGCCTATCTGCCCCGGTGGTGACCTCATCGGACGGGCACGGCTCCACCACCACCTCCACATACTCTCAGAGCAACATTGTCCGAGTATCTGCCTTGTAGATGTCATGCTTATCTGATCAGCAAACTGGTCTCAAGAAGCACCAGATGCTGAGGAGAGGGACCACCGAGCATCAACCTGCCATAATCTAGAGGGATTATAAGATTAGCAGAAATCTGGGTTTTTTGAAGTAGTGATCTCATCTGATGTCAAACTCTGCATGGTATTACAATGATGTGGACGGCTGCCTTGGATATATGAGCGAACCAGCAGATCTTGCTCCATTAAGCACAGCAGAGCAACGGGGAGTGTTTGGACTGCGTGGTTATCGTTGTTGCCTAAAAATACTGAGAAAACTTTATTTTTGAATATGTAATGTAGTTGTAATTGTTGTCTTCTGGTTCAAAGGAGGAGAGGCAGACGTTACAAGGTCATTCATCATGGCCTCTGATGACAAAGCACACATATTCATTAACCAAGGGCCATCTTTGTGAATATTAAATCCGAATACTTACACAGAAGAAACATTCACTCACCACCCACTTAAATAGATCGTTTTGAAATCCCTCAATTAACTGCTTTCCAATAGTCACTGTTGTAAATTCAGAAAACATGCATCCACTGGAATGGATAACTGTTGTGAATATTCATTAACTGACTCATTAACTGGTTGGTGTCATCGCTTGATGAGTAAAATATGCTTCGCATCATGACATGTTTGTGAAATGTGCAAATGCAAGTCAAAATGACAGAATCTGTGTTCATTTACATATTTGACATTCTGATATGGATCTATGTGAAAGCCATTGTCATTAATTAACAATTGATATTGCGAAGTATACAGGGTACATACAGTATTAGTTAGGTCACAAGGTAGGGATATAAGTTAATGTTCTCCGCAACACTTAACTAATACTAACCCTAATGTTGACTTAAACCATATGAAAGAGTGTTGGACATCAATTCCACTGAGTTGCTCTTAAATTCTAATATTCATTATAATCAGCGAGACTTGGTAGATTTCACTGTGTTAAAGGACCATTTTGTACATTTTTCATATTGTAAATATCTCAGTTAGAATTTATCAAATGCATTTGAAGTTGGCTTCTCTTATTTCTAGATTTAGTTGACAGTTGTTGCCATACTATTTCTGTCTGTTAACTGGTTGAATTAAGGATTTGCATGCTGTCATTGCAGAGTTCTGTTTTATTAAAAGTATGTCTTCTTGTCGGAGGTTTGTCAGTAAAAATGAGATTAATGAAAGGAAACACAATGAGCCTGGTATGTTATGATGTAAATTCTTTGCTTTTAATGAAATGAAAATCTTGTCATGGGTGAGGAAAAAGGGATAAATAATCACACATTGTGCATTTGGTGCAGTGGATAGAATAAATACTGTAGCTCTACTGAAAAACCCATTCAATGACCCATGTCTTTTGTTTTTAATAGAGTGCACTTAGGTGGATTTCATCATGTTTTGCGTGATTACTCAAAGAGCTAATAATAATAGGATGGGATAATAATTAGGTGCTGCCGGAGGACATGTGAGGGCCTGACTGTCCCAGTTGTGGGTCTCTGCTGCGGGGTCTCTGGAGACAGACAGGCGGGCCTCAGTGATTGTTTGACAGAGGCCTCCGCTGCGGCCCCCTGCTGAGCCCGCTGCTTAGGACCTGCGTAGGACCCAGCATGCAGCGTCTCCGCTCTGCCGTGTTAAATAACCGCTGTGAAGTCAGGCAGCATAAAATCTAAGATAACACAGCGGCATATCAAATAATAAAACCTCCTATACCCAAATTAAAATTCACACTTTGACGTCTGGGGTTTAACTTTGTTACTATGTGAACAATGACTAGAGAAACCATTATAGTATTCAGTTACATACTGTATATTGAATTTGGTCTAAAGAAAAGTAGTCAGAAGTGGAAATATTATCACTTCTTAGTGAATCTGGACACGCATTTTGTTTTCAACCTATAAAACTCTGTCCTGAACTGAGGGTTCACTGCTGCATATATGATTGGGTTACTCAGTGATGTGATGCAGGTGACAGACACTGACAGGATCTCCACTTCCTGAATGGCTTTCACCTGGAAAATCACAGGAAATGAAGTGTTAAAGAACAGATACAACTTGGAGTCATTCTATCAATCTAAAGAATAAAGCATTTAAACCTTGGGCTCTGAATACGTGTCAGATGTGTATATCATATATTGTATGCCGAAGCAGCCCCTTTACATTCAAAGTCTGGATATATTACTGCAGCATATACATCTATATAAACACATATAGTGTGCACAATCATGACATTCTTAAATAGAGCCTGGAAACTGTGAGAGGCCCGAATACACATTTTAGTATAAAGCACATCTATTCTTTCACCCACTACAAACTAAAACCTTTTACAAGACAGTAGAAGTTCAACCCTTACCAAACAAATACGTACCTGTGGGTTTTTGTTTCCGTGGACAACACAATTAATCAGGATAGTGATGATCAGTGGTAGCCAGAACAAGAGGAAGGTTACAATGATGTAGCCAGCACGCTTTGCCATTTTGCTCTCCTTCTTTTTGCTTGCTCTCTCTCTACTTGCTTTGGAAGGCATCATGCAAACTGCACCTTCCACATCTTGTTTAGTAGCTTCTGCTTCTGGGACATTACTTGAGCCGGGGGGCAATGAAGACCCCTGATCTGCTGTAGAAACATTCAGTGTTTCCCCTCCATTGTTGCTCTTATCTTGTTTTGGTTCAATCAGTAAAACAGAAGTGGGTTCGGGATTTTCTAACTGTGCAGACGAGTGAACATGGGGGCTGGCTTCTTTCCTTTCAGAGGGCTCTTCGTCGATGTTCACTCTTTCTTTGGACTGCTTTTCTGTGTTGAAATTGCTTGACACCTTCTGTGGCTTTGTGGTTGAGCTCTTAACACTAGCAGCAGCATCTCCATTTGATAGTTTCGCCTCAAATTCTGTGCCACAGGGATTGGGCTTCTCTGCTTTAAAAGGCTTCGTCTCAGACTGCTCTGCAACCTGCAATGCAGGGGGATGAAGTGTTTCTGTTTCCAAGTCAGATATCACTAATGTGTTTTTTAATTCCTTTTTAATCTCTGAACCAAGTGATGCACATTGTGGAGCTTTTGTCGAGGCCAGTATAGCATCCGCAGAATCTTTGTTAGAAACATTTTGTTCAGCCGGTAGTTTCTCCCCAGCAACACTTTTGCTCAGGTTTTGCTCAGATTTTCCGTTTCCATTTTCCTCTGCTGCGGTTTCTTCTTTCTTCTGCTCATCTTCTGTTTTGTCTTTCTTTGAAAGAGGAAAAGAACCTTTGTCAAATATTTTGCGATTGTGTGTTCTCACAAGGAGAAATATGCTTGTGTAGAATCCAATGATAACACTAATGCAAGCTGTCCACAGTGGGAACAACGTGTAAAGTCCAAAGGTGTCATAGCTGGATGATGTTTCCATTGATAGTCCTGTGCATCTTTCATGCACCGGAGAGTCCTTCATGAGTATCAGAGAAAAGGCAGCAACCAGAATAGCCAAGGTCCACATTAAAGGAATCAAAACCATAATCCGTCTTCGCCTCTGAGTGGTGGTGAAGGGTCGGGCGATGGCCTGGTACCGCTCTGCGCTGATACTGGCCAGAGTCAACAGTTGGATGCAGCAGCTGAAAGAGAAAGAGGCCACTTGTGTATCACAGATTAACCGGTGTACGTGTCCTCTGTGGTTCACAGTGATGACTATGGTTAGGAGAATGGGGCAGTCAATCACACATCTCAGGAGGTCTATGACTGCGAGGTTCACCACCAGTACATTGTTCACATTTTGCAGGGATTTTTGTTGATAAACTGCCAGTATGACAAAAAGATTTGCTGCAATCCCCACGGCACAGGTGATCAACAGGATCAAGCTGTTGGCAACTACAAAGACAATGTCAGAGTACTCCTCCCAAAAGGTGGTGTTCCCGGAGTCCCATGCAGGTGTGAGCTCGCCTCTCATCTCCAGGTTCAAAGAGTCAACATGTTCAGTTCTGTATCTTCATTCTCTCTACGCCGCAGTGAGCCTGCTTTGCTTGCTGGCAAGTGATTCTCCACTGAGTGAATAATATTAATGGGGGAACCTGTAGCTCTGATAAGTATCCGCCCTTTTCATTATCACTCCACTGCCGCAGCAGGTCACCTGGGAGTCCTCACTGTTAACATTCATTAAAGACTGTGCAGTGTGTCCACAGCACAGAGGAATGGAAAAAGGGATGGTTGTTAATTGAAAAGTATTTACGTCACCACTGTCTCAACAGTAGATATGCAATAAGGCTGATGGTATGGCACTAAGGTGCATCGGATATACATGCAGGATGTGTGACGTGAACAGCTGTTCATTTCCTTTATTACAGTACCTCACAATAGGGTTAAAAGCCTTGCATTAAGCAGATGGATGACTTGGGAGTTCCTGAATTGGCTCAGGAAATAAAGGGAGCCATGCTGCTGGATGATAGCATAGCATTGTGTAATCCTGTTTGGAGATAAAGTGTGAAATGCTCTTTGCTCCGAATGTAGAAGCTTATGGTCTTGGCCAAATCTGGGATTATATCAACAAAATACATTTTCCTCCAGACCATCCCACAAATTAAACTGATCATGTGTCTGTCAACATTGTGTAGATACAAACACATTTTTTGAAAAGAAACTGTGATGAAACAAAAAGCCACTTATGGAATGTCTGGCACTAAGCAAATGACTTTTTTTAGGACGCCATACGCTAAGACATCACATAATGAGCAATATATAAAAATAGAAAGAGTACTTGTGATAAAAAGGGACGATTGTACATCAAACGTGCCAAACAAGTGGGAGGGGACAGGACAAAATAAGTAGCAGGACAAAATCACCCAATCTATTTTTAACAACAGCCCAATTATATATACCAATCACAATAGGGCACCCACCACTGAGTATGTGCAGTGATGCAAATAACTTTTTTTTGGAAAGTATTCAGACCCATTTTTACATTTGATCAAGTTGCAGCCTCTTGCAACAATAGTTTGCACTTTTTAAATAACAGATCATTCTACAATACCTCAACAATACTCCATAAAAACCCCATAGAGATTTTAGATATTTCGACAATTTTATTAAAAGGAAAAGGCTGGAATATCACATTGACTTCAGTTCTCAGAACCTTTGCCATGACAATTAAAATGTCCCTTATGTGCTTCCTGTTTCTCTTGATTGTCTTTAAAAGTGATTACACATTGACACATACAGTGAATTAATCTGATTGGACATGATTTGGAAAGTCTCTTTAAGGTCTCACAGATTATAATGCCTATGTGAGGGAAAAAAACAAGCCTTGAGTTCAAAGGAACTTAATGAATGACGTTGGAGTACAGATTTGGGGAAGGCTAGGAGCAGATCTGCTGCACTCGAGGTTCCCATAGGCACATTTGAATTATTTTCGGGAACACGTTTAGAGCAACCACCACTCCACCGGGGGCGGACTGCCAAACTGAGCAATCGGGGGGAGAAGGGGTAACGAAGAAGATGATGGTCACTAACGATGAGCTCCAGGAAACATGAAAGAAACTTCTAAGGACTATGAGAATGAAAAACGAATTTTTTGCAGTTTGCAATCAATTCTTACCATCAAGTCTAAAGGACGTGAGGTAAATGACACATAATTCAGCTTTTTGTAAAAAATAAGATTCGTCAGTTTATATACTCAAGGTTTATTGTGAAAAGATGCTGCATTTAATCATATTTTAATAAACATAAAGAACAAATAAATAAGGTAAAGTAGATCATATAATTGTCCCTCTGAGATCTAAACATTATAGCACTAAGTCAACAATCAGAACACTCATTATTTGTGTCCTTTTTCTTTATTTTTATTCAGTGATTCATATCAATCCTTGTTTCGGGTGACTCAGTGTGGACTCATGCGTGGACCATATAAGACACAATGTCCTGGCTTTGAATGAGACTCAGATTTGTCGTTACTTTTCTGAACCCAAACCCCCCTCTGAGTTCTATTTATAAAAATACTAATTATAGCACCTATTTAACTAATAATGACAATATTAAGCATATAAATACGAAATTGAAATAGCACAAAGTAAGCCAGGCAAGAAAAACATAGAAAGCAGCATTTCACAGCCTGACTGACTTCCCATTGTTAAAACATGAGCAAAGTGAGATGTGTAGCAGGCTCGACAACCGGTGCACCCAAACGCCCCATGTTCTTGATTTAGTGGGTATTACAGAACTGATTTATATTCATTATGCTACTCCTATGGATTAAGGCCAGCCACACAGTGTGAGAGCATATTATGTTGCGTTTGCAGCTTTCCTGAAACGGGTTAGTAATTGTTCTGAGTAAATCCTGTATTCACACAGGTGCTTATGAGGGAAATGATGCATGTATACCTTGCAGCAATCTAATAGTGTGTTCTGTGCAGCACACTCCTGCAAAGTGTGAGTGTTGGCGAGCGTGAGGCCTTGTACGTTATTTGTCCAAGCTGTCAGTGTTGATGACACGGTGGAGCTGGCTATGGTCGACATTGATTTAATAAGGAAGAGTTGCCGAGCAGTATGTGTTTAACTAGCAGAGTATTTGTTTCCAAAAAGGGCAGCACAATCTATTAGATATGAATAAATATTTCATGCCACACAGAATGCTTTTCACCAATTTCCCTAACATGTAACCCGACCTTCAGAAAGGAGTGTCTTTTCCACAAAACATGTACAAAGGTCAAGTGCATTTTATTTATAAACAACATCACAGGGGTCAAAGGTTTCACTTCCTCACAGTCTCTCTTTACAATCTGGCTGTATTTGACTTGCCTATAGTTTTGTTAAAAATGCTAAACCCCCTTAATCCTTGGCTAGTTTCCCCACATGCATATGTACACACCTGGAAACATCAATATGAAAAAGGTTAACGTTTATTGGTCTACACAAATCACAGAAATAAAACCGTATTACTGAACACTTTGTTCTAGAAAAATGGAATGGACAATAACTAAAAGGAAAACCTTGCAATATAATGCAATTCAATAAAATTACAAAACTAACTTTCAGACAAAATCAACTAAAATCTTTTATAATCAAAATGTTGGAAAGGATTGGATTGCATTACTGTGTTTTATAAGGTTTTCCACTTATTATGTCCATCTTCAATCCATCAGTCAATGAGCCGATCTGCTCTCACTGGGCTGCAGGTCGGACCCCTCGGAGAGACATGGGCGTGTAGATGGTCTGCGTCCTTAAAGAGGCAAACAATGACAACCATGGCAACTTCTTGTTTTTTCCTGGAGGAGGTCACAGAGGCAACACCCTGCTGTGCGAGTTGGTGCTCAAGGCAGTCAGCCGGCTCCTCCTGTTCAAGGTCTGCATGTTGATGCTGACATCAGTGTGAGCGTGAGGTATGAATTGACCGCACGACAACACCTCCAGAGCGGCGTCGCGGAACTGTTGGACATAAAGAAACCAAATGCATGAGCTTTAATTTCACATGCAATTCAAATCGATGTTACTGTGCATGCCTTTCCATCTAGCAAGCTCCCTTTCTTTGGAATCAACTTCCTGTTTTTATGAGGGTGGCAGACGGTGTCCAAACTTTTAAGAGTGTGCTGAAAAATTTCCTTTAAAAAAGCAGATAGTTCAAGCCGGTTTAAGATTAAGTTGGGTACATGTTATGGTATTTTTTGTTTTATTATATTCTTATTCTCATTTTGGTGTCTCATTTCATTATATATATAAATATTTATTTAATTATTTAGTTTGTTATTTGTATTTTACATTCTATCTTGTCTTTTATTATTTTATTTTCATTTTATATCTCCTTTAGCAGATTGAGACAAGCTGCTTTGTGATATTTCGCTTTAAATGAGCTTTGAGTTGATTTGATTTGCAACTTCACAGCTGCTTACCTGCTTGTTGGTAAGGAAGTAGATGATAGGGTTATAGACAGGGCTGGTTTTAGCAAAGTACATGGGTATGGTGGCGACCAGAGGAGGGATGTAAAGCTCCGGATCCACAACGACCACCACTGACAGCACCGTGTAGGGCAGCCAGCACACAAAAAAAAGAGAGATCATGGCCAGGACCATAGTGATGGCATGGTCATTCTCCTTCTTGCTGGAACGCCCACCCTGCAGCTCCACACTCCTGTTAAGCTGCGAGTAGAAAGGAAATGTGACTCCCATTAAAGGCTAACAGCTCCATTTAGTAAGTAGGTGGTTAATTGCAAACACAAGTATGTGGGTATGAGTTTTAAATCTACTTCTAATGGTGTTAAAGTGTAATGAATATACAGAAGCCATTATTGGGCCCACCTTGTTCATGGATTTCAGCACTTTGGAGTAGCAGTAGATGATGATTATGACAGGCGAAATGAAGCAGAGCAGTGTGTAGAGGATGAGGTAGCTGTAGTTGCTCCACGACCGCTCCTCCCATGCCAGAGAGCAGGACGTCTGGACCCCCTCAGGTCCGTAGGAGCTCCAGCCCAATAAAGGAGCGACCGCCCAAAACAAGCAGAAGAACCAGACAAGTAGCAAGCCAAGGATGCTTCTCCGCATGCTCATCTTCAGACCCTCTCTGGGCTTACACACCACATTGTAACGCTCGTAGGCAAGCAGCGTCAGAGTGCAGAGAGACACCAGACCTAGGAAAGAGCAATTCATTAAAAAAAAAAACTAAGCTTAAAGTCAAACTACTCTTTTTTTCTGGAGATGTTCACTAATTCTCATGGAAGCTCTCAGAGAACTGTGCTTGCATCTTCAATATCTCCATAACAAATTGAGCGAGCTCCATCCACTTAGAAAGCTATGTTGTTGAAAGCTCTGAAAGAAAAGCTACTGCGTGTGCTTTGAATTGCGTTGAAACTTTAAATCAGAAAAACACATTTTTCAAGAAAGAAACATTTAATTGACAACATCTGATAAGAGCAGAGACATTTTTAAAAAGCTTCAAGCTGAGCCAAAACATAAATGTGTTTGTGTAGCTACAAAACATACTGAGATAAGGTAAAGTGAAAGAAATAGATTGATATTTTAGCCTTACAAATTGTGTTTATTGTGTTTCTCAAAGACAGACCCCAAAGCACAGAGAAAAAACAACTAAATTGCTCACAAAAAGTCCATATTGCACAAACTGCTCTCTCCAAAAGAAATGGCTCCACTTACCAAAATAATTGACTGCAAATCCCTGGAAGATGCAGGCTGTGTGTCCGATAAAGAGATGGCCTTGGTAGTTGGTAATGGTGACGACCAGAGATCCGCACAGGCCGATCATGAGGTCAGACACTGCGAGGCTGAAGATTAACACGTTCATGGGCTGCAGGAGAGACGGGTTCCTCAGCATCACGGTTATCACCAGACCGTTGTTGAACACCGAGAGCACTGTGTTGATGAACATGAGGAAAGCCAGTATACTGTAGCCCACCCGAGGGAAGATGGTGGACGTAACAGTCACCCCCTCGGCGTAGATGAAGCCAGGATGTGTGCTGGAGATGGACGGCGTGCTGTTGCTGTACTCCATGATGCCTAAATGAAGTTCCGCCTCGAGTAAACCACTATGAGGCCAGAGAGTGAACCCGCCGGACACTGCGTCGTCGATCTTATCACATCTGATCCCTGATAAACCAGTCGGCTTTGCTTATTGTCAAAGGTCTCAGATTGTGCACCTGGCTGATGGAGAAAGCCTCAAATGCAATATTGGAAATTGGTCCGTAACACGATTTGAATGGATTAATCCCACTGCTATAATGGTAATTGGAAAGTTGAGGGATATTAAGGAATGAATTAGTACTGAACATTAATTTAATGAAATTATGAAATACGGTTTCCCTTTAATATTTATACAGCTAATAGAAAAGGGAAAAAAAGAGCACAGTACACAAACGGATTAGACATTCAATAAATACACACCTGCTAATTACATAGCAATTACCAAACCATATCAATTTGCTTTAGAATAAGAAATAAGCACTTGGCTCGGATCATTAATTCATTTCTACTTTAATAAATAGTGAAAAAAAATACACCTCATTATATTACACTCATAATTCACGTTTTCCAGACATTTATCAAATATATTCTTCTCGTGCATTCATCCTAGCACGTGTGAAAACATTTGACTTCTGCAGAAGTGTCAAATACAAGAAACTCAATGATGCCTCAACCCTTGTGTGGTGTTCATATTTTTGTTACCCGCTGCCTTATGGGCTTCAATTCAACACAATCAAACTATTTTATGTTAAAATAATCAACAGATTGTTACGGTTTGGGAAAGGTAGGACCCAAAAGCAGACTACAAAAAAAGGTAAGTTGGTCTAGAAAACAAAAGCGAGCTTTATTTTAAAAGCTGATGGCAAAAACATGGCATAAAACACAAAGGAAACACAAGGAAGATACAATACCAAAAAGCTGACTGTGACTGACATGGAGGGAGACAAGAAAAACAAAACAATGAACCGACAGGGGAACACAGGGAAAGACAAGACTAAATACAGAGAGGGGTAATCACGGGACAAGAAACAGCTAGGCAGGGGAGGTAGAAACACAAGGGCAACAGGTGAACACAATTAGACAGACACATCAGGGAAACTAACGACAGGAAGGAAAACACAGGGAGAAGGACCAGACAAGAAACAAGGAGGAAAACATGAGACAGGGAGAACAGAACAGCAAAATAACCCCAAAACTAGACACAAACCCTGACACAGATGTTTACTTCATCCCAATTACAAGCAATATAAACAGCATATATGGTTAATATTTGCCCTTTTACATTTGTTAGATCACATTAATGAACTAAAGTGCAACTAGTTTTTTATAGGGGGGTTGCAAGTGGAGTAAACGTCGGATAAACTGTGGCGCGCTTACACTAATTGCGCCGCATAAACGCATAATAGTGCGCCACATTTGCGCTTCAGATGAGGTGAGGCCCCCTCATGCATGCACCTGTATGGCACGATACAACTCAGACTGGCTTACCTGTACGTCAATAATGTGGAAAATGCCATAGTAAGGATGGATGATAGGCTTTTAAAAAAAGTTAGCCTATTTATTATTATTTTTATTTTTTCAATGCCATGCCGGTCGACCGGTCGATCGACGTAATGGGCACCCCTGCTCTACACCATCAACTGGTTCTCTCGCTTCCAAAGTCATTTGCAAGGCCCTCTGAGCAGGGAATCTTTTGGCCATCTTGATCAGTTGTGGTAAGGACCCAAACTGGCAAAGCTTTATGTAGTGTGTCTCGCCCCAAATTTGCAGCTGGGATAGAGTGTGGAAAAAATTAAGATTGGTTCCCGCAAGACATAATGCGGGAATGTGAGAGCAGACAGGTGTCGGTGGTTGAATTCATCAACAATGTTGCAACCTTGTGCGGGAATGGCACACACACACACACACACACACACACACACACACACACACACACACACACACACACACACACACACACACACACACACACACACACACACACACACACACACACACACACACACACACACACACACACACACACACAGGGGGTGTACAGTGGGTGGTCATTGAGCGCGCGCGCACACACACACACACACACACACACACACACACACACACACACACACACACACACACACACACACACACACACACACACACACACACACACACACACACACACACACACACACACACACACACACACACACACATATAAATGGGTAGGGGGGCTGTACAGTGGGTGGTCATTGAACATTTATTCTGATATATGTTTTTCACAGAAAATGAGCCAAGGCCATTGAGTGTGGGTTTGAAAAAATAATTTATCATATCATTTTTCTTTAACTAAATAATGAAAACGGGTCCCACAGATCTGAACACCATACAAGGGTTAACAGATCAAATAGCAACTCCTGTGCTAAATATAGCAAGAATTATCTATTTCTTCCTGAAAATATGAACATTTCTCAGCAACCTGAGACATACAAGCTGTGGTGTAAGAAACAAGTTCAGACAATCATATACCGAGATCTCTGAACCTAAATGTGCAGCATGGCCGGCAGCTTAAAATGAAATGAACTCAGATGCAAAACATTTAAAAATATTGATTACCATAGATGACATGTGGCTGTAACTAACATAAACACATTGTAGTAATGGGAAAAAAGAGAGTAAGGCAACAGAGTTTGTTATGCAAATGGCTATTCATGACTATTTCACCGTCAGTCTCTTATAACAGATGCAAAGGGCAGAAAAGCAAAGTTAACATGAGAGGGAAGAAATGATGTAACAAAGATCCTTGGTAGACATGATGTGTGACTGCCCCTTATTGTTTAGACTGTGTAAATGCAGCCTTTTCTCTCAAACACACTCAAGACAAACACACAGTGCAACAGTAACACATATACGTAAACCTCAAAATATCAGTGCATTCAATGTCTCAAATTCTGTGCGATTAAAAAACATGTTTACTATGTACTGAACCACATCCGCTGCTCCTCCTGAATAGTTTGAGAGGAAATATCTAACTAGTCTAATAAATATTACCGTGATTGTTTCCAATTGTACTTGTGTGGCATCTTCTAAAATCCTAATAATTTTCTTTTTTTTATAAATAGATCAGCAATGGAGATGATCCTTAACTATATTTTTAAATTCTATCTCCCTCTCTTTCTCTCTAATCGGACTCTGCTTTAGTCCCCGGAGCTGACCGGGGAACACCAGTAGGACTGTGTTCAGGCCAGAAGGGGGACTCGTGCTGCAGGGGGGTGCGGCGAGGGAAGAAGGTGTGCTGGAAGTCATAGTTGAGCAAGCAGCTGATGGAGGGCATGTAGATGTCAGCAAAGCGTGAGAGTCGGCGTGAGAAGTAGGTGGGGTTGTGGTACGTCCGGAAGAGACTCCCGAACTGAGGGTTGAAGATGTCCTTCGTCTGTGCTCTGCCATAAAAAAATAACATTGATAGCGTCAATAGTAGATAAGATCTGTCTGCAAGATCCCAGATTTTCGAGATTGCCAAAGTAATTATATTTAATACCTCATGTCTTCTCTCTCGCTGATCCACTCCTCCACGACAGCTTGAGATGCTGGATCCCTGTGAACCTGTTTGGGTAAGTGCAAAATGTTAGACACACAACTCTTGGAATAAAGACAAAAAGGGAAAGACAAATGTTTTGTAAAGTCTCCTGACCTGCATCTGTTCAATAAGTCCAGTCAGCGCCTGTAACCAGGCCATCATGTGCACGTACTCCTCTGTGTTCATGATCTTAATCTCCTTCCTCAGCTCAGGGATGATGGCGCCCGTCCTCCAGCCATGTTTCAGAGTCAGATCCTGCAAAACAAAGCACCAGAATTGAAGAATTTACCCATTCGTTGATACACGTTTTTTTACATTTAGGGAATGAGAAATAATAAATGTAAAGGAGGGGTATAAACAACACACAGTAGTTGGAGAAATAACACATATCATACAGTACAGCAGCCTGAATGTGTCATCATCACAATGATGATTAACAGGTGGGACATCTATGAGATTAACCTTGTCTATACCAGCCATACACACAGCAGCACAACTGCAATGTCACACTAAAGATTTGCTTTTGAAATTGGCTGCAGTATTGTGCTTAAAGCTCAAATAAATAGGTGACCAGTACAAATTGCTAACAGCACCAATTTAAACATTTAAGACTGTAACAAGTAGGTAAAGTAGGGCGACTGAGAAAGCCTTGCTGATTCAGTGAAGTGAGAAGATGTTTCAGGATTCTGCTGTGTACTTAAATATAGCTGCATGCTCTGTAACTCCTTAGCAGCTCCTGCTTCTTCTCTGTGTCCAATTGCAGTAACAATCTCCTCAATGTCCATCTGTTGAGCTGTGGCGGTGTAACACCATGTTCCATCTTTCTTAATAAGCAGGGCGACATGTTTGACAGCCGGCTGCCTGCCACCAGCAAGACAAAGATGTAAACTCCGTATTTCATTATCACCATTTACAGCTGATCAGATACATTCAGTCGTTATAATAAAAAAAGACAATGGATCTTACTTTGTGATTTATCGAGATGAGGGGCTGCTTACATCAGGTTGCTAGGTTACGATGTAAATTAGGTGCAGGGATGCCCACTACTGTAGATTTGGTAGGTGTCAGGAGACAGTGACACTCATTAAAATGCCTGTCAACATACTTTAATATTGTGTTAATATTGTCTGCTTATCTGTATTATTGTGTTGCATTGTTGGAGAAGCCTGTGACCTAAGATTTTCAACGACATAATTACTCTGTAGCTATGTTAGTTTGACAATAAATAACCTTGAACCTTGAACAAACCCAATGCAGTGCTACAGTGATTGTGGTTTAATGCATTCCTAACCAGTTATTTTAGAATCTTTGTTCTGTTTCTAACATCCGCTCAGTATCTCATTATGTGCTCTTTAACAGAGCGTTAAGATTGAGACTGTTAACTCTGCGTCGGGCCTTTAAATTCAAGAGAAAAACACTTATCTTAGATGGAGCATGGCCAAAGCGGGGTTCCCCTCTTCATGATATGGTAATCTTTCATTGTACAAACTTTTGTTTAGTTATAATGAGCACTTTGTTGTGTTCATGCTGCTTACTGCCAAGTCACTGTAGATGTGATCACCAAAGTAGAGCACTTTGGATCCTCCCCAGCCGGTGAGTCTCAGGAACTCATAAAGGTTTCCCTACAGGCATCAAACACACACAAAAAAAAAACATATATTTAAAAAAAGCTGTATCCAGGATTACTAATACAAAACATTTAAACTAGCATGCATGGAAAACCACCTGTTTGTAGATCTTCCCTTTCTCCAACTTGTGAATCCTGTCCCACAGCAGTGCACCATTGTCTGTCACTCGTCTGAAAGGTCTAGAGAAAAATACACAGAGAAGAATATTAGCCAATGTTCATTCTCAAACAAACATGCACCTTCTGTGTTACAGTATGAAACAAAGTGTACTGGTAACTTCTGGCACAGTGAGCCCTCTAGTGGAATATTAAAACACAGCATGGACACAGTATGCCTTGTCTTGCTTACTTCCTCCTGTCGTTAAAGAAACCCGGTTTGTCGGCCTGAACGATGACAATATCAAACAGGTCCCGCCAGTCCTTCCCTACGATAAAGTTCATTCCTCGATCCCTGGGAAAGATTAAAGAAAGTATCTTGTCAGCAACTTCTTAAAGCTCGTCATGAGAATACGGTATCAAACATTTTGTGAATCAAGTTTGACCTTACAAGATGATCAAAGTCACTGACAGGGAATTACAAACACTTGCAGCCCTTTGATGTGTGGTTGCCTATCTATATGTTGAATGGCACTAATTAAATATTAGCACGTCGATACAAGATATTTTTAATTAATCACAGCAACAAGCACTCGCGCTCTGTTTCCTCACACTTACACAAAGTCAAATGGGCTGTTGGTAATGAGGAACATCTTTTTTCCATGCTCTGCCAGCTTCTTCAGAACAGCATGGCTCTGCTCGGCATAGCAAATGTATTTCCCTGAGAATTAAGAAAAACAAAGATAGTGTGCAGTGGATCATTTGGACAGTCAAAACTGCTTTTTATTTGCAAATCAGAGCCTCATTATTTCCGTATTAGTTTCACATGACTTGTCAACAATTCAAAAGGTCAAACTAAGTAAAGCAAATCAAGGAACATTACCGATATCTGCCTCCACTGCGCGGTACATAATGCCTTTGACGTGAACATCTCTAATGGCTTCCTGTGGAGAGGAAAGAGCAAAGCCAGTCATGACTTAATGTGCCAATGTTAGCATTCAGCTCCAGAAGCAACACTTGCTCAGTTTATAAACGGTTGACTTGGAGGCACAAAAGAAAGTGCACCTCTGAATACTAATTAAATATGCAAAAAGCAGACAATAGTTGAGTTACTTTGGTGACACAGTGAGAAAGTTTCTCCGTGTCTTCACAAGTGTATTTGAATCACTGAACGAGTAAATAGACCCTTCTTTGTGAAGTTGTACATTTAAGGGCAATTTTAAAAGAGGTTTATCATTTACAAAGATGATTGGATGAATGCAAATATAATAAGTAAACAAAAGGGGTAATGCTGGATAATAAATCAAGCATGGCAGGGAAAAATTAGATTAAGCAGTCTGTCCTTGGAAGGATATGAGAGGCACTCGAGGAACTGAGAGAGTGTGTGTGAGGGCTTTTAATGACAGCGATCTGTCAAAAAACGCTGCAGTGTCACACAGAATAGACAGGACCAGCATGACAGCTGCCCTCAAAGGCAGAACAAAGCGCTGATTTCTCGCCCCTCTCATTCTGAAGCGGCAGAGCCACCAGAGAACAGACGCAGATGGCTGGAGGCGGACTCACTCGACTAAAATTAGACACCGGTTTTCAGAGCTAAAATTAAGATGTGATTGAAAGGCTGGTCGTGTATTACATCACATTGCAAACATGTAAACGTTTATGTAAATGTGGCTGGATTTTATTTCTTATTTCTTATTACATGCATTGAACCCTGGGAGATACAATAACTGGGAAAATGAGTGCCACTGAATCAATGTAATGCAAATGTTGTATGCTGAGTTTCCAAACTGTTTATCAAAGAAGGTTTATTAATAGCAAGACAACTCACCTTCACGTCTTTGTAGAGATGCACTGGCTCATAGTCGATATTGTTCCTCATGAAGAAGTCGTTGACACAGGACAGCAGGGTCATCTCAGGCAGGGAGAAAATGTCCATGAACTGCTTCATGGTTTGGCCATGGGAGCTCTGCAGGACAGTAATAAACAGCATTATATTGTGTTGGTTTTATCTCTCTAGCGCCTGTCGTTTCATAGATAAGAGAGGAAATGATCACCTTGCCATAGAAGTCGCTCATGTTCTCTAGAGGTACATGGCAACCTTCATACATGGCAATGACTTCCTCATCAGGAACTGCATCCAGACCTCTGATAAAGAAACACAAAATAGAAAGTCCTTAGACAAAAATATAATTCATACTCTCATTTGTAGCGTCTGCAAACAACTACACGTGATGATAAACCATAGAAAGGCTGTAGGTTGTGCTAGGGCTGCTCGATTATGGCAAAAATCATAATCTTGATTATTTGGGTCAATAATTGATATCACGATTATTAAAAACGATTATCCATTTACTTTGAAAACATACATTTATTGGAGAAAAAAAATGTAAACAGTATGTTTTCAACAGTTGATTACCCTGAACTCTAAGTAGCCTATAATTCAACTGAAAAAAAAAGAAGTAATTTGAATTTTTTTTTTTTTTATATTAATAAAAAAATTATCGTTTTATTTCGATTACGTTGTTTTCGTAAACGTTGCAAGCCATAATCGTAATTGCGATTAAAATACGATTAATTGAGCAGCCCTAGGTTGTGCTGTCTTAATTGCTAAATAATTGTGTTTAACTGTCTAAATCTGTAGCCTGTAGAGAAAAGCACATTACACTCACAGTGTTGTGTTCATTTTACATTTCACAGTGTATCACTCTATAGCTCGATGTGAGGAGTAACACAATGCAAAGTCACCTGTAAACAGTTCCCAACTGGATGTAGTGAAAAGCATCTATCTTCATCAGCAGTCCCTGTTTAAAAGGATTAATGTTCAACAAAATGTATCATTAATAAACAACACGTTTCGGTACAATGGTTGTAAAGAATATCAAATTGTCAATTTCTGAGTGAGAAAAAAAATAAAGATCTTCTCACCTTCTGCACATCATAGTGAAGTCCTCTCACGGCAAAATTAGGAATATACTCATAATCTCGCAGACCCTCTGGATACTGATATAAAAGGAAATCAAGATATGTTTTTAATAACAGAAAAAGCACAAGATAAACTGAATATTAAAACAATTGAGCAAAGGAATAAACCACAAGGTTAATACATAAGTCAACCTTCAATATGTACTGTAGGTAAAGAAGCTGCTGCTGTATGATAAAAAAAAAACACGCAGTTTAAATGCAGGGCGAGTATTTTTCCTATTTTAACCAAAGCTTTTCAACCTGTAGCTCTCAGTAGCCTCTCTCTACTGTATAGTGCATGTGTATGTGTCATGTGTGTGCATGTTTGTGGAAAAACTGAGTGACCCCTCAAGGGAATAATAAAGAGTACCTTTTTTAACACTACTATAAATCTCTTAGCTACAGGATATCTTGGGTTATTACTATACGAGACATTCTTCATGGCAAACATTAAAAGACATGATTCTTTATTGTCCTGTTTTGTGTTTGGTTCATTTAGTTTACAAATACATTTTAGCTGTAAATAATATTTCTTTCTGTATCTGGAAAAAAATACATTTTAAAGAGCTAACTTTTAAGATTCACACACTTAACAAACACACACCCTGTGGTTAGTGATAAGAATATCCCGTGCTATGTTGAAGATTAGGGTGTGGAGGTTCCTGGAATAAAACGCCAGGGTGTAGTCATAGTCGAAGCCATAGACCTCTGTGTCTCGGAGGCTCATCTCATTGTTGGCAAAAATGGTGTCAGGGTTGACTGCATTGGTGGTAATGGCTGGGATCAAATCTAAGAGGAGAAAAACAAATTATTCTGCAACCTTCTTCCATCTGGGTACTTTATATATTGCTACGACAGGAAAGCTTATATTGGGAGAGAAGTGCATCGATCTTGTGTGGTATATAAATTGTTCTGAATAGGTGTCTGAATAAAGCCAGAACACACCAACATGCACCACCCCATTAGACTGTCAACTACAGTTTAATCCCATTCAAAAAAGATAAGATAAAATGGATCTTTATTGAACCCCATAGGGAAATTCAGGTTTTATAGCAGCAACAGCATAAGAAGGAAACACATGAGAATATACATGTAGCGCACATGAGAATATACACAGGGATATTACCAGCACTTTCTAATGATTGAAGGTATGCACGATGTATACTTTCAGTGTTCAGTAACTTACTATGCATAATTCAGGAGAGCACACTATTACATGTAATAATTCAAACTTTAAAGAACAGGCCTTCACGGTTCGTTCATTCTCTAGTAAAAAAAAAAATACAAGTGGAAAACAAAAATAGATTAACTGTGTTGTGATGTAAACATTAAATGTTTGACTTTTTGGCCACATGTGGGAGATGAGTAGTTTTTACTTGACCTAATATATCAGATTTGTATATACAAAGTATTTAGTGACCACGATTTTGATCAATATAAGTATTCATGGCTGGGGTTTATGTTAGCAGTGCACATGTAGAGAATGTGTTTATTGTTTACAGGCTGTAAATGTGATGCTGTAGAACTGGTTAGTGTTCTAGTCTGCTGGAAACATGAGTTATAACAGGGTTACAGCTGTCATTGCATTGTATGATAGTGTCCCTACCTCCAGTCTGCCTTTTGGTCTCATTGTAAACAGACCTGAGCCTCTCGGTCATGTCCTGCCCGTCTGCAGAGCTGCTGCACACACATGCTGCGTAGTTTGTGCTTCTTGGTGGGTGTGACAGGAGTTTACCGACCCCATGCGCTACTGCACCGAAATTCCGTTTCCATACGAGAGATGTGAATGGCGGATGGTGTAAACTCTGTAATACATTACAGAAGAGAGACGCCTTCTGTAGAAAGTCCTTGTGCTTCAGGATAGACGCCAGGGGTGAAGACAAGGGCGCCATGACTGTGCTCTCTGCAGGGCTTATCGGGTGGAGGTCGCGGTGGACTCGCAGACAAACGCATGCACTGGACGAGCTCTTCTGTAAATAAAACCGAATATGTCGGTCACTTTTGCTCACTACGTCACTTCCGCATTTGTCTACGTACCAGTAAAACCAGCCAACCAGCGAATCAGAAGCCGGTGCGTCTGTCTGGAGTCCAGTCTCCTCCTACTGAGCTGCTGCAATATTTGAACAGAAAAAGTGGTGAGGACAATTTCACCAGATTTAACATCAGCATAGCAGAAGACAAAAGATTTTCCCCCACCTGTGTGTTGAACCATAGACTGTATGTGTTGAACCCATGGTTGAACCTCGAGCTCCTGCATGAAAAACCAAAGCATATAGACCTCTGGATCACCAATATGTTTTTAATACATCAAACGCCACAACTATTAGTCTTGCTGTGATGTGATTTTGAGTGAATGTGTAACTTTATGCACACGACGAGAACACAGGTATGGAGGGCATACATATACAAATAAATGCAGGAATAAATACAGGAATACAAAAATACAGTATATATTCGAAAAAAAACTGAAATAAATAAATGTGGAAATAAATACAGGAATAAATAAACACAAGAAAAAAACTATAAGTTGAGAATAAAACTGAACACACATTATACATCTTTAATGTATTTCTACATTTATTTTCACTTGCATTAATATATGTATTAATGTGTCACACAGTGTTGTTTTGTTTGGTAGCCTTGTACTCTGTGGATACTACATTAATAACAGATGTACTTTAAATTTCTCTGAAAGTACACGTGTCTTTAACAATCTCTTTGAGTTGCTATCATATTTTATTTCATTTCCTCTCACCAGTCTGTATAAACCGTAAAGCCCCCTGAGACAAAAGTGCAATTTGTGATATGCTTGATTGCTAAATAAATACATTTGGATTGACGGATTTGGCTCAGGTACACTTCACTTCAGAGCCCTCAAGAGCCATATATAAATGTGTATTGGTGTCAAAAATGATGTTGCTATTAAAGGTTTTGGGAGGCAAGATGGCATGTGTGGATGAAATGGTGAACATCGCGTGAGTACAGAGTAGTACAGAGTATTTTACTGGAGGCCCAGCCTTAGGTAGACCGTAGACGCCCTTCCCCCACACCTCCGAGGGACGTGACAAATATTTGTATGGCATATAAAAAATATATATATAATAATACAATAATATTAATAACATAATAAAAATAATGATATAAATTAAGAAAAAAATAATAAATAAATAATTATTCAATAAATAAAAAATAACAATAATATAACATAATCATAATCATACAAACTAACTTAAAACAATATATATAAATAAATATAGTATGAAAAAAAAAGGAGAAAAATAAGACTTAAATACATTATATATTTTCTTAAATGTTTACATAAAACTTGAAACTTGAAAATAATAATTACAATTTATTTGGCAATTGGGAACAAAGATTTTCTGTTTGCTGATTTAAGAAAGAAACACACACACAAAGGTACAGGACTTTTTATGTTTTCATTTCCTTTATTATCTTTGTGAGTTTTCATGTATTGATAGATGTTGTGTCCTGGCCAGCCTACGTTCCTGTATATAGGTCAGCTAGCAACACCACACCCATAGTAAGTACTATTTTACACCTGTAGTGGGCTTTTATAACCAGGTAAACACCAATGGCTTCATAAATATACTAAACACACTAATCAGACAGGCTGAGCAAGCAGTATTCTAATGTGCACATTTGTATGATACTGTTACAAACTATTTATCCATAACCATGTGTTATTTCACTATGAAACAATCTCAGTTTTCTACACAATTGTTTAGCAAGTGTTTTTTCCTTCATTTCATTTTACTAACAACGACACCTTGTGGATGAAGACTAGTTTTTAGATTAGATTAGATTAGTTTATTGTCATTACAAAATGCAAGCACAGTGTAACGAAATTAAGGAGGGTCTAACCAGAGTGCAAAACAGTCAGTTGTATAAACAATTATCAGAAGTATGTACACAATGAATGATACAAAAATAAAGGTAAATAGATGGGAAATGTATAAATAAGTGATGCCGTTAATATATTCATCATTCATTCAGTGCGTTTCCACAACAGGATATCTGACATACTGCATCCACACCTTTGAGGAAAAGGCGATGCAGAAGACAAATACTATACCATATACGCCTACGTAGATAAACGTTACATCATTCAGACTAACATAGACGGAAACAGGCACAGTTTTACTTCTCAGGCATAAACAAAACATGCAATGTCACCCAGCTTCTGTGTCACCTGGCTGTGACATTGCATGAGAAAATCAAACTTTAACTAACGTGTTGACAGAGATTTATTTCCTCCATATTGAGTGGTACATTTAGGGAAGTGATTTGCTGATTACTCATTCTTGTCCAATGATGTCTGGCCACGATTTTCGGGTCCTGACATATGTTGAAGAATCTGATTGGACAGCATGTACCAAATACTCTACGGTGATTGGTCGAAGGTAGTGCGTGGTGCGCTGCCATTGGTCGGTTGTCACGGGTTTAATAGAGTGGGTTCTTTCGGTGCGAGAGATAGCTTGTCAGTCTCTCTTGTTAAGGCAGTGCTGCGTGCACTTATCTCCCGGCTTTTGTCTCAGGAGCTGAAGATACACAGCGTCGTTCAAGCAGCAACTCAAAATGAAACACGCCTGGGTGATAGGACTCGTGTTTGCACTCTGTGCTTTTGGTGAGTAGCAAGAACATTTTGCTATCTTGTATCACTTTTTTATTGCCCAACATTTGAGCTAACATTAGCCAGTAAGCTAGCGTTAACTTGTGGGTTTTTATCTGCTCATTCGTGATTAGATCCTCATGTAATAAGCATTTGTTAAAGCTTCACTTGGACAGCATTGTTTCTTGGAACAACGCTACTATAAGCTATTCTTGCCTTTCCAGAAGATTCTAGTAGAAACACCATGTAACGTTATATTTAAGCTATTTGATGCTAGGTAACATCCATATTCAAATCTCTCTGGTAAAACGTTACATTTTAAATCTGGTTTTGCAAAACACACCATACTTAAGCGAACATCTAACATATTTGGGTAATTCAATCAGGTCTTTGCAGAGCTTTATTCCCAATAAAAAGCTTTTAAATGCTGAATATTTCTCCAGATATAACTATGTAATCTAATATGTCTTTAACCAATCAACTCTGGTCCCTTTGCAGCTGCTGTGAAGGCAGAGGATGAACTGGACATCGAAGGGACAGTAGAAGAGGACTTTGGTAAAAGCAGAGATGCCTCCAAGACAGATGATGAGGTGGTGCAGAGGTAGGTGTCTCTTTGAATATCCTTTCACAATATGCCTGAGAAGGTGCTTGTTGTCCCCTTCATCAGGAGAGGTCACCTAAACCCAGAGTTACCAGCACAAGGTCAACATGACCAATCTTGTGCACACAAACCCTCATGGCAGCAACCCTTGTATTGTAGTGGTGGCCAAGCTTTGCAACATAAAGTGCACATCCCTCCAACAAGGGACTCTTCTGAGCCTAGGCTTTAACTTGGATACAGATCCCTCAAGGGGAACACAGATTTTCCTTTTTGGTTGTTGACAGGGATGATTTGTTGTTCTGCACGTCCCTGAACTCACCCATGTTTGTGCTTCTGTCTGTCCCCAGAGAGGAGGAGGCTATCCAGCTGGATGGATTAAATGCCGCTCAAATCAAGGAAATCAGAGAGAAGTCAGAAAAACATGTCTTTCAGGCTGAAGTCAACCGTATGATGAAGCTGATTATCAACTCCCTCTACAAGAATAAGGAGGTGAGAAGGAATAAATGGCACCTTTTTACATACAGTCTGCAGCTTGGCAGGATCCTTTCTATGAATTGTGTTTGCATCTGTGATCTTAATTCCCTCATGTTTGTAAAGGAGGTGAGCCATCTATTTGAAATGCCTCAATACACATGGTCTCACTAGATCCTTAAAACGTTTTTAATTGATATACAAATAAAACCCTAATTGGTATTAAGTCAAGTCTTGAAAATGCTAAGACATGGACAGTAGGGAAATATATTATTAAAACATTTTTTTCTTTTGTCCTTGCAGTTTGAAATCTGAAAGTACTTTGAAATCATTTAAAACATTTTTTTTTTACCAAATCACTCTCATTAACAACTTGCAGTTCCAAATAGAGGAAAAAATGGACACATGATTGCGTATTGTTTCAAAAATGTTAATACATCTCTAACACCGTCAAACAAAACCTACATTTATTATCTTTTATAAGGTATCCTTTATGGCTGAGCTGCTGTATTTGATTGCATTAGATTTTACAGACATATAAAGTAAAATGGTCACCCAGTCTATATGAAACGCATACAAACAGAGCTATATGTTAAACCGTGTACAACAAACTTATCCTAGCAATGAGAATTTAAACTACTTCAAGAAAATCTGCATGGCCTGATGCCTGTGTTCACAAGGCCCATGCATTGTGTGCTATCACTGTTATGGTATATCTTACAGACCTTTTCAGGAAAGGCTGAACTAATGATCAAATGTTTTTGTTTCTTTTTCAGATCTTCCTTAGGGAGCTGATTTCCAACGCCTCCGACGCTCTGGATAAGATCCGCCTGATGTCTCTTACCGATGAGAATGCAATGGCCGCCAATGAGGAGCTGACTATCAAAATCAAAGTATGCACAAAAAAAATCTTCAATACAATTGTTGCAGTCTTTATTGGTCATGTTTACCGTCTGTAACTTATCTTCATTGTTTTACCTTCAGTCTGATAAGGAGAGGAATATGCTCCACATCACTGACACTGGTATCGGAATGACCAAAGAGGATTTGGTGAAGAATTTGGGAACCATCGCCAAGTCCGGCACCAGCGAGTTCCTCAACAAGATGACAGAGATGGAGGGGGATCAGTCCACCTCAGAGCTGATTGGCCAGTTCGGAGTGGGCTTCTACTCGTCTTTCCTCATTGCCGACAAAGTCATTGTGACATCCAAACACAACAATGACACGCAGCACATCTGGGAGTCTGACTCTAACACGTTCTCTGTCATCGAGGATCCCCGTGGGGACACACTGGGCAGAGGAAGCACAGTCACGTGAGTTTACGTTTGATTTTTAATCATCTTAAAATCACCTTTACGGCCCTCCACACAGCGGCGTGCGTTGAAGCTTGCCGGAAAACTCGACCAACAACCAATCACATGAATCTCCCGCCCCTGACACACAAGCAGCGGTTTGATTGGCTAGAGCTTGTACTGGCATATGATTCGATTGGCTGACGCTTCTGCCGAGGCTTCAAAAGTTGAACATTGCTCAACCTTTGCAGCAAGCCACGCCAGCAAAGCTTCGCTTCCCACAATGCAGTTCGGCGAAAAGTGACGTCACCCCATTCAAAGTGAATGGTGAAGCTTTCAACGCACGCCGCTGTGTGGACGGGCCGTTAACAACTTCTAAGCATTATGATTAACTGCTGTTAGGCATATTGATGTTCACAGCTCTTCCAGAATACCGAAGCACCTACTCAGTTGGATCTTAAAAGCTGTTTTTCTGTTAGTAATATTGACGTTGAAATGAAATCCTCCAAAATCTTCTTCTTACCACAGGCTGGTCCTGAAGGAGGAGGCCTCAGACTATCTGGAGCTGGAGACCATCAAGAACCTCGTCAAGAAATACTCTCAGTTCATCAACTTCCCCATCTACGTTTGGGCCAGCAAGGTGAGTACTTTAGACGCTTCCTCCCACACTGTGACTCAGACGTGTTTCCACAGTTACATTGTGAAACTGCCAAAATGTGAACATGAACAAATAGCCGTTACATCATTTCTTCCTCTCAAAATGCCAGACTGAGACAGTTGAGGAGCCAATTGAAGAAGATGCTGAGGCAGCAGAGGAACCAGAGAAAGAGGCGGCTGAGGACGATGTCGAGGTAGAGGAAGAGGAGGAGGAAAAAGAGAAGCCCAAGACCAAGAAGGTAGGAAGTTCATCAGTGTGGCTGATAAGCTCTTTTTTAATCATAACTTTCCCTAAAATAATCTAACAATATTCTTTTTTAAATCTGTATTTTAAGGAATGATATTGAAACAGGGAATTCAAAAAAATATATTTTAAGATGTAATGACAAAGAATTAACTACATCTTATTCCACATGTTGTAATGTATTTAATAAAAAAAACATCTGAAGCTGTGAAAGATTTTGATGTACTTACTTGAAACTATAATACTTCCTGATGTATTTATTGTTTTTATAGTTTTTATAGGAAGGCAGTTAAAAGTGACTTGATAATGTTTTACTGAAAGTTTATGCGATGTCATTTTAATACCTCAATATTCAGCCTGATTGTTTGGAAAAGAACACTATTTGAACATGTCTCATGGTGTTTGACACAGGTTGAGAAGACGGTGTGGGACTGGGAGCTGATGAACGACATCAAGCCCATCTGGCAGAGACAGGCCAAGGAGGTTGAGGAGGAAGAGTACACGGCTTTCTACAAGACCTTCTCTAAGGTAGGCCCTTTGACACCCATCCATGTGGATTGAGAGCTCAACTTGTCTTGATTTTCTTCATTCAATGAATTCGAACTCTTTCCCTCTCTCACAGGACACAGAAAACCCTCTGGCCCACATCCACTTCACGGCTGAGGGTGAGGTTACCTTCAGGTCCATCCTGTTTGTTCCCACCGCTGCTCCCCGTGGAATGTTTGACGAGTACGGCTCCAAGAAGAACGACTACATCAAGGTATTTTTCCCTCTGGCATCAAAGGATGGTTCTTTATGCATGAATTCCTGCAACAAATGGTTTCTAAATGAATGTCTATTCTGTCTCAGCTGTTTGTGAGGAGAGTCTTCATCACTGACGACTTCAACGACATGATGCCCAAGTACCTGAACTTCGTCAAGGGAGTGGTGAGTGACTCTAAGCCCAGTGCAGACCCCGACATGTGCTAATGTGGAATGTTTGAACTCTCCTAGATGGTATCGGCTCTGGGATTAATGGAAATGTATTCTTTCTCTAGGTTGACTCTGATGACCTTCCTCTGAACGTGTCAAGAGAGACTCTGCAGCAGCACAAACTGCTCAAGGTGAGTTTCACATGTTGCATTTATTTTATTTATAAGGATCCCTTTTGAGTGTTCAATTTTATTAACCTTGTACTCTATAATATTTGTAGAATTTACTGACTGGTTTATAAAAGCTTTTTTTTTTTTTATAAATAAAAGATTGATAAAGGAGCATCAGAATCAGGAATTGTTTCAAAAGAGAATGAGATGTAAATACAGTTATAAGATAAAGAAGGTTAGGAATACTGAATTCAACATTCATTGTAATCTCATCTCCTCCGTGTTCAGGTTATCCGCAAGAAGCTGGTGCGTAAGACTTTGGACATGATCAAGAAAATCGCCGAGGTGCATTACAACGAGAAGTTCTGGAAGGAGTTTGGAACCAACATCAAGCTGGGCGTGATCGAGGATCACTCCAACAGGACCCGTCTGGCCAAGCTGCTGCGCTTCCAGACCTCCAACAGCGACACCGAGGTGGCCAGCCTGGAGCAGTATGTGGAGCGCATGAAGGAGAAGCAGGACAAGATCTACTTCATGGCCGGGACCAGCAGGAGAGAGGTGAGTGGCTCAAGGTTCAAGGCTTTCAAGTGTGCATAGCTACAGTGGAGTTATGACAATGAAAATCTTAGGTAGCAGGCTCCTCCCACAGTGCAACACAATAACACAGATACAATAGTACAAGTAAATACAAATAAGTCAAATGTAATGGCTTGGCATTAAACATCTGTTTCCCTCTGCAGGCGGAGTCTTCTCCCTTCGTAGAGAGGCTGCTGAAGAAGGGCTACGAGGTGATCTACCTGACGGAGCCTGTGGATGAGTACTGCATCCAGGCGCTGCCCGAGTACGACGGGAAGCGCTTCCAGAACGTCGCCAAGGAGGGTATCAAGTTCGACGAGAGTGACAAGACCAAGGAGAAGAGGGAGGCCCTGGAGAAGGAGTTTGAGCCTCTCACCACCTGGCTGAAGGACAAGCCTCTGAAGGACAAGGTAGAGGATTAGATTCAAGGCTTTATGTTATTTGCACATTAGCTACAGTGTAGATATGGCAATGGAAAACATAGGTCACAGGCTCTTATTTGTGTAATATTCATGACATGAGAAATGAACCACCAGCCGCTGAGGCGATCAAATGTTTTAAGTTGCGTCTGCCCCATCTTTTATGTTATCCAATACGATGTTATCTCTCCTACAGATTGAGAAGGCCATCATCTCCCAGAGGCTGACCAACTCCCCCTGCGCTCTGGTAGCCAGTCAGTACGGCTGGTCCGGAAACATGGAGAGGATCATGAAGGCACAGGCTTACCAGACAGGAAAAGACATTTCCACAAAGTGAGTAACGACCCTGTGCTCTTCAGCTATGTTTAACGCCCTTTGTCACAGTTCTATAAACAAATGTGAAGCATGTTGTGAACTAAGCTTATTTTCTGTTCTTCAGCTATTATGCGAGCCAGAAGAAAACATTAGAAATCAACCCCAAACATCCCCTCGTCAAGCAGATGCTCAACAAAGTCAATGTAAGTCTGACTCATATCACTCACTATTGTAATGATGCCCAATTTCATTTTAAATGATAACGATTTTGCAGAAGAATGATGTCCATACAGCCAACCTCTTGTATTATTAGCAGACAAACTGATCAGGTTTTCCCCCTCAGGAGGACGCTGAGGACCAGACGGCGTCAGATCTGGCTGTGGTTCTGTTTGAGACGGCCACGCTGCGCTCAGGATACCAACTGGCCGACACCAAGGCCTACGGAGAGAGGATAGAGCGCATGCTGCGACTCAGCATGAACGTTCCCCTGGACGAACAGGCAAGTCGTAGCTGCTTGAGAGACATTTGCGTATTAAAGTTCTCCTTTTTCAGTTTGCATATGTCGAGCCACATTTCCTGTTCAGCAGCCAGTGAGCTCTGACCTACAACTGCATTTGAGATGGTTCCACTTTTTTTTTTAGTATTTCATATCTGTAAAAATCTGTCGGCCTTTCTTCTGGGCAGACCGTTTTATATTAATGTTATTATTTGACAGATTGAAGAAGAGCCAGAGGAGGAGCCAGAAGAGCCAGCAGAGGATGATGCTGAAGATGACGCTGAAGAGAAAGAGGAAATTATGGATGACGATGATGAAGAAACGGTATGAACACTTCACGTTCTGAGGCATCTTAAAGATGTCAAGAAATGGGATGCCATGTATTTGTTGTTCTGACTGTCTTTCATTTTGTTCCCTTGCAGATAACGTCGGACAAAGACGAGCTGTGAAGCACTGAAGAGAAGAGCATGTAACAACTGAGCTGGAAACGGATTTACTTCTTGTTCCAGCGCCACAGTGGTCGGTGTTATTCTGGGTGGGGTCCTAGGGTTGGGGTTTTTTAAGGCGAGCATTGTTTTTTTTTGTTTTTGTTTTTTATTACATTCCTCATGACTGTAAATTTGTTAATATTTAACTGACCTGTTTATGGAAAGAAGCGATCCTGTCTCTTGATCGAATAAATGTTTCCTGGAAAAAGGACACATGGTTTCTGTTTGGTGATTTTACAAATGCACTACGACAATCGATGTTAGGTTCTTTGAAGGATACAAATGTCTGTCCAAGAGCAGTTAGTTTGCCTTAGAGATCAAATCATAAACTTAGATTGTAATAATGCAGAACGATTAATGAATATGCCAAGGAAAAACTGACAGTGTTGAAAGATGGAAAAGCCTTAACGGGGAAAAGAAGCAGTTCATTATTATTTTTTACATGCTCATCCTTCTCAACAACAGGTATTCAATTTCCTACACATAAAAACTTATGTTGGTCCGCTCTACCACAAATCCATTATTCCGTCCACTATGTTTGACCTGAACAGAGAATGCATTTATCCTTCCTGTATCCTACTGCATCCATAATGTGGAAATGTTACCCAAAGAAATGCATACTCTGGTTTGTGTGTACATCATTCTACTACTGTCCTGGCCTTACCTGCTGGACTCCTGCATTGTGTCTCTCGGCACCTGATGCTAACCCAGACGGAAGGAAAAGTGGAGCTGTACAGGTAAGTATTTTCTTTATCTAGTGGTGAAGGATATTTGTTAATGTTTTCTTCACCTGGGGACTTGTGGAGAGGAAACCCTTTTAAAACGGAGCAGTCTGGGCATTACTCATTTCATTTTCTTTTGCCATGAAATATTTTCTTGCTTTTGAGTTGATCCGCATTTTCAAATTAAGAATACATCACTTTTTTTTATTTAAAAAAAAAAAAACCCAACAACAGTTTTACTTCAGCAGAAAAAAATCTTATCAGTGACACACTAACCATACTTTAGTCATACCACACAGTATTATCTAAACATCTGTCTAAACATCTGTCTGTGGTGGAAACTTGAAAGGCGTTATCTAACCTCAGCAGAAAGAAAAATACTGTATAACCCGCATGGTGTCTTGAAATAAAAGTGTAATGTTGTTATTAATTCCAGACATTATCTGTGCTGGCATATCATTAACAAGAGACTGCAAAATGATTGTATCATCACTAGTGTTTGCATATTTATAAGCATTCCCTTGTTAAAAAAAATATTTAGATATAAAATCATATAATTTATTTCAAAGTTGTTACATTACATGCCCAGTAGGTGGCACAGTCACCCACGTCTTGAAAATGTGAATGGTACTATAGGAAGTATACAAAGACCAGAGTGTTATAACAAACATGCAATAAATCCTACCTTCATGACATGATCATTTGTCCAACACTTTTATATAAAAATAATAGGCTAATAAAGAAACGCCTCTGTGTATAAAGCAAAAATAATTCAACAAACAAATTATCCCAAAAATGATCTAAGAGCTCAAACCTAACAATTCTCACTGAATGAGGTTTTCATCGGACCGTTTGGAAATGTTTCTTCACACTTTACAAAAACAGCTGTCTCAAGTAGAACTCTAAACAAGCTATAGGAACATTGTAATTCACACTATTTAAGACGGTAGATGGGGTTGTTGTTCTTTATTGACTCAGTCAGAGGCTGCATGTTGTTGGTGTTATTGCAAGTATTAACTGCTGAGAAAGTAGGGAAACACTCAGCATGATGAGGTATCTGCAGTCAGCACATTTACTTAGGAGTTGTAAAATATGGGCCCAGGTGTGGCACATATTTTCACATGAATGAATTCCCACACCTGGTCCGAGTTTATAAACCGTGAGCTGGAACAAAGCATTTGACCCAGTGTTTCTGCTGCTTAAAGGGAACTATTTGAAATAGTTGATACCATGCAAATGTTTATTTATATGATTGAATTTGAATATTAGCTTGACCAAACACTGCTTGTCTTCAGATGCAGAGGCATGTACTGTTCATTCATGAGTATTAGACTACAATTGTTAAGTATTTGTTTTAAATGTTTTAGAGGGGTGTTGATTTTACTTTACTGCCACTTAAGAAGCCATATTGTATTTCAATATACTTCAGGTCTCTCTACAATTCTTAACACCTCTAAAACTCATCACTACTATTTATTATTACCTTATTGCATCTTGTAAAAGGCAATCTAAAGTCTTATTGTGACCTCAGGACAAGAGAGGTTCTTTGCATTTTGAAGTGTAATTATCCTGAAGCTGCATGCTCCATTGCTTTGGTGAGAAGCGTTAAGCAGAAACGATCTTCAGGACCTCTGGTCCAGAGAGCAGTGCTGATGCACGGAACTGGTTTTCTAACAGTTTCTGATTTCTTCCTACAGTAGGTCCAGTGTTGGGGCTGTACTGAGCACAACCAAATAAAAGCCCTTGAGTGGTGAGTGTGGGAGATAGCATTTAGGCAGCAGCAGCATACATTACTGATCACTGCACAGACGTGCTCCCATATGTTCGCCTGAGTGAGAGAACGTTGTGCTTTCTTGATAAAGAGTAACATATATGGGCCACAGGCAGCGGGGGGAGGGGCCTCACGGTGGAGGCACAGTGGGCTGACAGCATGGCAGATAATATCTGGGCTCTTTTGGTGGATTTTCTTTATTTTCTCCGTCAAATGATTCCCTGCTGCTAACTTGTATTCCTTCACCTTTCTTTACCATTTGCTCATTCTAACCCAGTATGATAATCTCTGCAATGTGGCACACACAATGGAGGGGTTGTTACACATTTGGCAATCTGAGGGTTTTTCAAAACACTCACCTCAGATGCTCTGACGAAAGCCCTCAGTCTGTCCACAAGTCCACGACTAAATGCTTTGGTGATGTGGTTTTTGCTGCCCCAAATCTATGGATTGTTTGTCCTCCTGCCATTTGAATTGTTCAGTTCTCATTCATAACACTCCGTTCGATGTCTCACTATGGGATGCGCCTCATCGCGGAGCAAACAGAAGCATCAATCTCATTTACGCCAATTCTGATTGGCGGGTGATCTCGACGTCATCGTCAGGGAATCCACCCCCTATAAGTAGTTTGCGCCACGACGCATGCGTCATTCAAACACCTCTTCTCTCTTCAGAGCACATCTCTTATCGGCAGCCGCGCAGCTTAACTGTCCACAGACGGAACCAAGCTATCCTAGCTAAATTCGGTCGACGTACGCTCGCGAGCTACCCTTAGATATCCTCGAAGAGAAGATTGTAGGTACTAACACACCAGTTAGTACCACATTCGACCTCACCTTTTTTCCTTTTCTCCGGAAATCGAGAGATAAGGTTTTGACTTCAAGCTAGCTGCACACCATGCCGCTAGCTTGTCTCCCTCGCTATCGATACCACGATGGCGAGGACGTTTTCTTCTATTCTCATACCAGAGAAGAAAAGAATTAAGGGCTATTAACACACCAGTTAATACCCCTTTCGGAAATAAATCTACGCCGTCGCTTTTCTCCGGACTAAGGACGAGTTGTTAGATTTTTTCCCAGGCAACTTTCCTGCTGAGAGCGGGCCCTCTCCACGCCGTCACCACGGCAAACAAGATGGACGCCTCTCTCCCTCACACCAGAGGAGCCGGGAACTCAGTTGCAAGGCTCTGTGGCTGGATAATACGACAATATCGTATGTAAACCATTAAGGAGGTTTTGCGTTCTCCCCAGTTACATGCTGGCACGCAAACTGATCTTGTGGTGCAGCGGTCGCCTCCTGAGACATGCACCAGTTGTGACGAACCTCGGGGACAGCCCTGCTGCCCAGAGGCGTATCACCATATGCAGACTGGACTTCACATCAAATGGTTGTGAGTCAGCTGTGGGTGTGTCACGGCTGAGCCGCGATAGATCTGTTCGCATTAAAAAGATTATGCTCATTATCAGCTGTTCTTTCAATGCGCGGTCTAATACGCACCGTTGGGCGTAGGCGTACTCGCGCACGTTTGACCTCCGGTTCCCCCGCTTGCATTCCCACCCCTGGCTCTGAGAACCCATCTCTGACCGGAGTGAGAGAACAGCACCACGCATTGATCCTGATAGTTCCGCATTGACCTGTAATGTACTGGCAGGCGGGGATTTATCAGTGGCTGTGCGGTCAGCCATGAAAGCCCCCCCCCCCCCAGGGACATTCTGTCCGGGGCGGGGGGGGACGATGTTTTCGCCCACACCCGGGGTGTCTCCTCCTATGGAACTGACCTGTAGGTGGTGCAATCTGAATACAGTGAGTCTCCCGAGGGGCGATGAGCACTGCTCAGAGTGCGAAAGTTTCCTCCACTGTGTCTCGTTATGACTGAAAGTGGAAGATGGGGAGGAATGATGTCCTTAAAAGAGGACACACCTCTTTTCAATGTCCCGGTGGAGTGATTCTATCATTTCCACAGGACCTAATTGGAAGCACAGGATTTTCCAGGTCACTAGTGTCCTTATGGGACTTGACAGTGGTTTCAGATGGGCTCACTCGTACCTCATTTGAGCCTCTGGGAGAAGCTGTCATGAAGCATCTGTCACTAAAGACAGTGCAATCACTGGCTCTGGCATCCGCCAAGCGAGTCAGTGACTTCATGCGCTATCTGTGCATCCTCCACGCACCTAGTTCGTCCCAGGGCAAACTAGAGTGTTGCTGAGGCCCAATCCTACCTTTATCCTAAGGTGGTTGGTTCAGATACCCTAATTGACATTGAGGCAATTTTCTTCGCCGCTGTCCCCCCCCGGGGAACAGCAGTTGAATTTGCTATGTCTAGCCCGTGCTTATGTACTTATGTGGACAGATCAAGGGAGTTTTGTGTCATAATGACCAACTCTTTGTGTCCTGGGCTAACCCTGCAGGATAGGCCCGTTACTAGGCGACGGTTCTCCCACCGAATGGTAGAGACCATTGCTTTGGCCTATACGAGTCGGAAATTGCGGGCACCTTCGGGTTGCGTGCTCTTTAGACTCGGGGTATGGCTACACCCTGGGCTGTTTGCTCAAGGGTGTTTCCATCCAAAACATTTGTGCAGCGACGGGCTGGTCCTCGCTGCTCACTTTTGTCCGCCTTTACGGGCTAGACGTCTCTGTTCCCAGTGTGGCCCGAGCAGTGCTGGGCGCCCCGCTGAGTCAGAGCTCTACCTGATTTTCGAGATAAGCTCGTCTGGCAATACGGGAGTTACGATTTCCCATAGTGAGACATCGAAAGGAGTGTTATGAATGAGAACTATAGGTTACTTACGTAACCCCAGTTCTCAGAGTAACATGAAGTGCGATGTCTCACCAGACGGCCCTCCTTGCTATGTTGAAGCGAGAAGAGGTGCTTATTTTGAATGACGCATGCGTCGTGGCGCAAGCTACTTATAGGGGGTGGATTCCCTGACGATGACGTCGAGATCACCCGCCAATCAGAATTGGCCTAAATGAGATTGATGCTTCTGTTTGCCCCGCGATTAGGCGCATCCCATAGTGAGACATCTCACTTCATGTTACTCTGAGAACTGGGGTTACGTAAGTAACCTATAGATATGGATGCTTGAAATACACAAAGAAAACACCTGTATCTGCTTTCTTTTAAATGTAAATGACCTAATCTGTGCCATTACTTCTTATGAAGGCAAATAATTGCTCCTACTGAAGGAGTTTGTCATCTCCTTCATGATAAATGTATGATTTTCATTTAGACTTTTCTCTTCTTTCTGTTGTTTTAATGGGATAAAGTGCGAAATTTGAATCTCAGACATTAGGTTTTCTTCTATTGTGAGTGTGTGTAAAGGAAGATATCATTTTAACTGAAAATAGTTTGGGAAATCCAAATGACCGTTGTTTCCATGTTTTGGTCTTGATATCTATACAAATTGTGTTGAGGGTCTTCTTGAGTTTCTAAGGGTTCGAAATAGGTATATTGCAATAGGTTTTCACATACAGGGGAATTGCCTTCATGTAATTGGATATTCCTGGCAGCACACAGTATTTGCCTGGGAGTCTGAATGTTCTGAGTGATGTCATTAAAATATGCATCAGATTTATTAGTTTTTCTCCCTCTGGAACAAGAAACAGGGCCTAAACTGCTGGATCTATTAAAGGAGCAGTCCCTATAATGCGCTTTGTCTTATACTGCTCTAAATTAGTTTATAAATTTAATTAAAGATTGGATTTGAGCTGGAATAACAGCATGACAATAAGACTGTTATGAACTGTCCTTCTTGTACATTTTAACGGTGTTTATGTTTTATCAGTTTGATCCCAATGTAAAATAAATCACATCATGATTTAATATCTTTATGTGATAGGTTCTTTTTTTCTATCACATGTCCATTTTCCCCCTAGTTTATGAATTCATTTTAAAGTGAGACATTGTTGCAACATGTGTTGGCAATACAATCATTTAAAATTAAGATTTTAATGTTTTATTAAAGTACATTTTTTTGCTAAATTATCAAATATTTCAAAGTAAGACATTACGAACCTCTGTAAAATAAGATATTTAAGATTTTTATTTTGTGTTCACACGTCAATGTTTTTCACTAGATTATGAATAATTTTGAAGTGAGACATTACAACCGACTGTAAAAATGCATAGCCTACAGAAAACAACATATTTAAAACATATTAGGTGCGTCCGATATGTCATCTCTCTCTCCGTTGAATCGATCTGCCTGATAAACCGGAGGGTTTCTCATCATTTGTATTTTGCGTCTGACTGCAGATTCAGCGCCGCTGATGCTCATACGCAATCCCTGGATAGGTGGTTGCCATGGATTCCTGGGTCACATGCGTGGGTTTCCTGTAGCCAGAAGCAGCAGAAGAAGAAGATGCTTGGACGAAAAATCCAGAGCCATTTTCATTCAAGAAAAAGAGAGGAATCGCTGTGGAGGGATTGCTGACTGGGTGGCCTGACTACACCCGTCTGCTCGTTTTGGCTTTTTTCATCCCACTGGGTGCTTTTGGTTATTTCGGATTCGCAGCAAACCGGTTTTGTCCACATTCATAGACTGATAATAGGAATGAGTATAGAAATTCCTGAAGGACTGACGGAGCTGTTACAGAGCTTTACCGTGGAAGTGTTGAGAAATCAGCCCAGGGATTTGCTCGAGTTTGCATTACAGTACTTCACCCAGCTGAAGGAAAGTGAGACCAAAGAGGCCTCTTTTGGCAATGACCAAAATTCGGCCCCAAGACCTGGAAAAGCGGTCAATTTCATTGACGAAGCCATGCAGATCGATTCGGAAAACGGAGAGGAGGACGACGACGATGACGAGGAATTCATAGGTAGGCGATCATATGTACTCTATGTCGGGAGGAAATGTGATGGTGGATTTTTTTATTCATTAGGAACAATGAGCATGTTTCGCTGTGTACACGGCTTCAGATGGAGACACATTGCTCGCGTGATGCTCCGCCACCTTGCATCCACCACGGCGCTGTCATTTGCCATATATGGTCACAGAGGGTGAAAGATGGATAATGAACGTGTCTTGTCTTCATCTGTGTAGACACGTTTGTGTGACAAGGACAGCATTCAGGCAAAGCATCTGCAAAAAAAAAAGGGGTTTGTGTTTATTTCCACACAGGCCTACCCTGCACCTCTAGGTCATTTCAATATTTCCAGTTTCAAGTGCAGGCCGGATGGGCCTTCCATGATTATGTATAAGAAAATATGACAAAGCAGACACACGTGAAAAATGAACCTCTGCTGTGATGCAAGCAATGCAAAAGATGTGTGTAAATGTATCTGGATGAATTGTGCTCCCTGAGCTGTGGTCATATGTCTCACTGTGGCCGGTGCAGTGTGGCCACAAGGTGCAGCAAGTAGCATAGCAACCCAGAGCTCTGACACAGCATCCCAATGAGGGTTGGGGTCTGCAAGGCAGCCTGCAATGGTTACATAAGGACACGCACACTGCATTCAGTCAGTAAACTAACTATAGTAGTATTTTTGGGTCATGATTGTATCATATCAAACCTCCAGTGCCTTGTCCTAATGAAATTCCAGTGAGCCTCCTTGGACAACAATGGCTGGCAGGCTATTAATGGATGAGACGTCCTATCTGATGTATATTTCATATTGAGACTTTTGTGTTAGAGCTTGGCACCTTTGCTGGGTTTTGCATTTTAATTTTGTTTCTCATTCAAAAATTAGATTCAAACGCACTTCAAAGCAGCTGTCCTCATTCAGGTTTTACCAGAAATGAATAAGGTTCCTTAATGAGCAAAGGTCTGTGTGTACGCCGCTACACATGTACCACTGATGTAGAAACACTTGTGCGTTAGGATAACCTTATCTGCATCAATGATTCACCTTTTCTGTGAGATAGATGTACTGTATCATGAAATAAAACATTCTAATACATATGTTTTGCTTTTGCAGCCCCGGTAATAAACAGATTCATCAGAAGAGCATCAGGTGAGTTATCATTCGCTGGTTGATTCAAGCATGTTCTGTCAAGAGGGAAACACTGGACTGTGTCAGTGCTGGAAACATATACAACTTCTTTGACACATGAATACGTCAGACCTGCTCCATTACAAGGGAAAATGAAGTATTTTTCCAACTTTCTTTTCTCAATGTCTTCTGCTTAATATAATCGTGCAGATTTATTAGAGTTTGTGAAACCACTCTGTCTCTAGCCGGGTTAATAATGTCAGTGAGTGACGTTGGTGAGGAGAGGAGGACAAGTACTGCTCGTAATTATAATCTCCCTCTCATGATAATAGTAACATTGTGGCTTCAACTTCATAACTGCATTAGGACTGATGCATCTGCATGTTTGACAGCCTGAATGGAAAGTATGAGCAAGTAAAGGTATTCAGTAACAGCTAAAGCATATTACTTACATTTGATCACTTCAGATTTTACCTAAACATCCTCTGCATAGGCCAAAGAAATAGCACTTGTGAATAAAATGCATTTAATAATGAATTGAAAAAGGGGTATATTTGAATTAATGTAAGAAGAATTGAACGTGTGTTATGATACAGTGCCCTGTGCAGTATGAAAGCCACCAACACACCCCTAAAGGCTCGCTCTTAAGACAAAATAAAGCTGTGTTCATTGAAAGATGTATACACAAAATGTTGCTGAATCCTTCCTGACATTTGCTGTTGTTATGATCACTTGAATATGACACTTTATGTTTTATTTAAAATATTGTTGTTTCCAAAGGTTTTGCCTTTGGGTAGACATCTTAATTTTAAGGTGAATTATGCTCTCTGTTAGAAAGTGTCGAGTTCATTCATTCGTTGATCTCTGTCATGCAGTGTGTGCTGAAGCTTTCAATCCAGATGACGATGATGAGGATAAAGAGCCAAGGGTAAACTGTCTTTCTTACCATGAAGATCCCGTCTTGGTTGATTTTTAGTATGGATTGCAGCTCTGAATATGAATCAAAGAGTCAACATATATGTATGTATATGTACTTTAAAGTGTATGCCATCATAGGCTTATATCATAAGACCCGTGTTTTAATTTACAGGTCACCCACCCTAAAACTGATGAGCAGAGACAGAGACTACAGGAAGCATGTTGGAACATTCTTCTGTTCAAGAATTTGGATGCGGTGAGTGGATTATTCCATAAACACTCTGTGCTCCTTTGGTTTGTGCTCTGCCATGTCTTAAATTACACAAAGGAGGACATGGCCCGAGGCCAGCAGATTTTTGCCCAGCTCAGTGCACTATGCATGATTTGTTAAGATGGTTATTTTAAAGTAGCTGAAACAGCACGCTGAGTGGATTCTGCATGATTGTTTTTTTTTATTTATTTGACTGATATTTTACACAGGAGGAGATGTCTCAGGTGCTGGATGCCATGTTAGAGAAATTCTTCACCGAAGGCGAGCACATCATTGATCAAGACGACGACGGGGACAACTTTTATGTTATTGAAAGGTGAGCTTTCGTGTGGCTCTCACAGCATGACTTACTTATTATTTTTTAAATCAGATCATTGATTGTTTTGTAGAACTGTAAAATGTTTATGAAATAATCTGTAAAATCAATGTTTCAAGCTGATTCAAGATTTCCGGACACACCAATATGTCTGCCATGTATTTATATTTTTCTCCGATGTTTTTTCTTTTTCATTCAGTGGGAAGTTTAACATTTTCGTGAAGATTGAAGGCACAGACAAGATGGTAGGCTGCTATGACAACCGAGGCAGCTTTGGAGAACTAGCGTTGATGTACAACACCCCCAGGGCAGCCACAATAATCGCCACCTCCCCTGGAGCCGTTTGGTGCCTAGTGAGTAAACCATTAAAGCCTCATGCAAGGGCACAGTTGGCTCCGTGCACAGGATTAAAAACCCGCTGTGCTGTTAGTTGCCATATTTAACAGTAAATATCCAGGTTGTCAGTGACAGTGTTGGCATTATTAGATGAGATCATGTGTACTTACTGCGATAACAAACTGTATGAAACCTAATGAATGCAACAGTACGTGAGAGAGCACTAATAATGCCCCTGGATATGAATACATGTTCATTAATGCATTTATTAAAGCTAATGAATGTGGAAACTGAATGTGAAAAGATATGTTTATTTATGAATGTAATACAGGCCAATTAAAAATGTTTTGTGGCCCATTCAGAGAGCTCCACTATCAGACCCGCTCAAAAAGGCAGAGTGAACCTCAGATGAACTTAACTTGTTGAGTAATCAAGTTATTCAATTATCAGAATTTAAGCTGGGGCTTTAAACACCATAATGGAAAACACAAAGTGCGATAACAAAAACTGGTACATCTAAATTAAAACAGTTTTAAAAATTGGGTCTGAAAACAGCTGTTTGTAGTTGATCTGTGAAGCAGCTTGTTTATTAATGACTCAGCAAAGGTCGTGTCCTTATACTGTGGGGAACAGCGTTGTTATGTCATCTGTGTGCAGACCGGGCAGGTTGCAGCAGTATCCCCTATTGACCCAGTACTTGTAGTTTGTGTTTGAGGTTGTGAACAAGCAGAGAGTCGTGTTCAACAGACAAGCCCCTGACATCGAGGAGGGACAGTGAGGGCCTGTGTTCAAACAGTAGTTTAACGGATTTAGGTCTGGGACATCTATCAGGCTTATTTCCACTGATACTGCTGATCACTTGGTATCATTTGAAATGGGGTTGTAATGGTTAACTTTTTGGTAACCTTGTTAGATATTAAAGCTGTGGTACACCATGTCCTTAGGCCTAGGACTGACTCTACTGACAACCAGAGGTGGAAGAGGTACTCAGACATTATACTGTACTTAAGTAAAAGGTAGTAATACCACGGTGTAAAAATACTCAAGTAAACGTCTGGTATTTTTCGGAATAATATATATTATATCGCTGGATTTTAAATAACAATCCATTTATGCACACATCATTTTAATGTGGTAGCTGGTTAATGTTAAGCTAACTTAAACAACGTTTTATCATGCCATGTACCTTATAATAATATGCCATAACTAATTTGTCAATTACATTTTTGTATTAATATTATTAACCTGGAAAGTCACTATTAACTAATCTTCTCAAATAAAGGTTGTGAGTAAATAGTACAATATTTCCTTCCCAATGATATAGGAGTAAAAGTTTACCGTAGCATAAACTTTAAAGACTCAAGTTAAGTTCAGTTAAGTACCTCAAAAAATGTACTTAAGTAAAATACTTGAGTAAATATACTACTTCCCAGCACTGCTGATAAGTTAACCTCAAGGTTAGAACTGTGTTTGCTCACTCGTTGGGACTTTATTATTCCCTAGCCAGAGGGCGCTGTGTTCATTGTTTTCTACAGAATAGTATGTAACCAGCTACTACTGCATGCTGCCATCAAACATGTTACTGGATATTATTAGAATCTAAAACATCATCCTGCTGAATGACATACAAACTAACTGAGATATTTCTAAAGATTTATCGCTTAGAGCAACAGCCTCCATGAGCACATGATTGATGCTGCTTGAATGATCCGAGTTGGTGTTATGGTTTGAAGGAGACGCTTGTCTTACTTAACAACGGGTTAACAGTGACCCCTACTGCAGAAATGTTGTTTCATAAGAGGTATTGTTTGGTTAAAGATGCCAGAACAATCTAGGGAAAATGTAAAAAAGGTCAAAATCAAAGGTGTTTTACAGGAGGAAAAAAGAGAGGGGCTTTTGAATAAATACAAAAAATACTCTGACATGTTTTTTATACGTTTTCTTTTAATCTGTGTTTCAGGATCGTCTGACATTCAGGAGAATAATAGTGAAGAACAACGCCAAGAAAAGGAGGCTGTATGAGGCCTTCATTGAAACGCTACCACTGCTTACATCGTTAGAGGTTAGGATTAGTTTGTCCTCCAATGTGAATAAAGTTGACCATGCTTTAAAAGTAACTCCATTGTTAACCACAAATATTTTCTTCCACAGCTCTCAGAGAGAATGAAGGTAGTGGACGTAATATCCACCAACGTGTACAATGATTCACAGCAGATTATTGCTCAGGTGAAGAATCTCTATGATCTGTTCTTACATTGATAATTTCACCTTCTGCTGCAATGGAGCAATAATAGATACTGAGTCACACGTTTGTATTGCAGGGTGATTTAGCAGATTCCTTCTACATTGTTGAGTCTGGCCAAGTAAGAATCACCATGAAAAGAAGCAGGGTATGTTTGACCAGTTTACCCTTTGTTATTTAAGTTTTAAAAATGTGCTTGCATATCCAATTAGGTTCATTGTGTGTTTTTCTTCCTGTCAGACGAAAAAAGATCAGGAAGATGAGGAGGTGGACATCGCCACGTGCTCTAGAGGCCAGTATTTTGGAGAGTTGGCGCTTGTCACAAACAAGCCCAGAGCTGCATCAGCCTATGCTGTGGGACGCGTCAAATGCTTGGGTATATGTTTATGATTTATTTTAAAACAATCATAACTCTAAGTCGAAACTCTCCTTAAATGATTTCTGACTCCTGTTTTATTTTTCTGTTTTGTCAGTCATTGACGTACAAGCCTTCGAGAGACTGCTGGGCCCGTGTATGGACATCATGAAGAGAAACATTGCTAACTATGAGGAGCAGCTGGTGGCCCTGTTTGGGAGTAGCACTGAGATTGAGCAACAAAGTGCATGAACAGCAATGGACCATAAATTGGTGGATGAAAAAGAGGGTTGTTGCGATGTTTCCCCCATAATCACTTAAACAGCTTTTCTTACAACAAATGTGAATATCCACTACTACATTTGTGTGTCAGATAAATATAACAGACTACGTCAGAATCCCATATGAGACGAGGTTCATTTTAGCAGAGTTGCCAGAGCGTGTTACAGTAAGCCAAAGCAGAGTTGCTTAAAGCTTGTTTGAAGTAGAATTCTCACAATTCTCACCTTAAAATGTAAGCATTTTACATTTTACCTGTCAGTGTAAGACGCATTATCTGTTTGTATATTGAACACTTTTGTTATTGCTCACCTTTTTCTCCACAGTGTTATAGTTACACCTACAGTATAATATCGTTTGTACTACATTTCTAAACATTGTTTGTGGAAATCAGATGCCAAAGCTAATTTCTTACTGGATAATGGTGAGCAAATATGTCACGATCTCTCGTCATTTTTGGCTAGAGCACTAACATTCGCGGCATGAGGTGCACTGGTACAAGTGCCACAATATGAGAAAGGATTACAATGTGTAAAAGAAGTTGATTTGATAACATATTTCACATTTTGATTACCACAGAATGTAAACTTGGCAGTACTTTAACATTTTTACAAAATATGTTTCTGTTTATCATAATGTTGAACCCCTTGAACACGTTCATAAACTTTATATCATCGTTGGTAAGTGTGTTTGTGGCTGTTAGCCTAATTCTATGCTTTTGCAAAAAACAAACTTCAGAGAGATAGCTGATAGTTTTGTAAGAGTATACAACACATTGCTATACAATTTGAAACTGAGTATTTACTGTTATTATATAGGCCCAGCTTTAATTGAATAAGTTGCCCCTCTAGACTGTAGTCATTATAGGCAGTGTCTTGAAACAATTGATTTTCCTGTGTTTTAATGTAAAATGTAGGTCATATTGTTTTTGTGTCTGTGAAACATACATTATGATTATGACATTCATTATTGCTGTCTACCTCTGCCAACAACTTTTGGAAACATATGTTCCAACGCTCCCTCTAAGCAGGAATCTAAAGGGGGTCTTCTCTCTCTCTCTCTCTCTCTCTCTCTCTCTCTCTCTCTCTCTCTCTCTCTCTCTCTCTCTCTCTCTCTCTCTTCTCTCTATTTTTAAGATTAATAATTGAAGTCTTCTGTAATTTGTCTGTGGTTTACTGCAGCTTAAACTGTCCATAGCTGGTTTAACATTGAAACATTCTGACACCCCCCCTTTGTGCAGGTAGTGCTGGTCATTTTTTAAGGCAAACCCATGATACTGGCTGAAAGTACTGTATGTTTAACTTTTCATGTCAATAAAGAACATTTTTATATTTTGCGTTTCACTTAATATTTTGTCACAATTATGGAACAGCCATACAATTCTGTAACGCATTCTTTGTATTACATTTTTCATTCAGTGTATGCATTTGTTTGAATAATGTTGTTGTAAAACAGTTACAATTGTAACTGCAATTACTCAACTGCAAGGAAAATGACTCTACATCTAGAAAGCAGACTATACTTCTTGCTGTGGTTGCAACATTGTTGATCAAAAAAATAACCATGCATTGTTCCTGTTATTGCCAATCAGCTGTTACTGGGCAGTAATAGGCATGTACTTTCATCCAATCATACGATGAAAAACAAACTAGGCCCCGCCTTCAATGTTTTTCTCAATCATGTGAACCAATAGAATTCCTGGATTCTTGTTAATGATGTTCTTATCCACCAATAGGAGGCTTTCTCTGTATGCATTCATTCCCACCCTTCGAGTTCATGCCAGAGAGTTTCTTTATGGCGACTGGTTTGGTAAGTGGAAAACAGACTACTTTTATCGAATAAATAAACGGTTTAAACGTATTTTTAACGTTAGCGTCGTGTGATTGGTGTATTTGCTGTTCTAACTCGATGTTTTAGCGGGGTTGTCACGCCTGTATTTGATCTCCAATGACATGTTGTGCTCGACAATGTTTTTTTTCGCGATGACGCTTGTTGTTTTGGTGATAACAAGCCCAACCAAAAGCTCTTCTGTGTATAAAAAACATGTCATTCATTTGGTGAAATCTGCTTTGATTCGTGTAAAAGTCTCGTTTTAAAAGCCTCTCCGTGTTTTTGTGTCATTCATTTTGAACGGGGCACTGAGGTTGCGTCATGCCTCAACTTGTTGACATTCTTTTGTTTACAGTGTTAGACCCGACAGCCTCTGGGTCTGAACACTACTGCTTTTGGGGAGTGGGGAACAGCAGGCCCAAATGCCAATCTCTCTTTTTGGACCTTTTAATACTTCTGAATCGTTATATTTACTGCAGCCTATGTAATTCGTGTCCGTGTTTACGAAGTCAAAGCGACGCTTGTCAGAGCGTGCAATGACGGTTGGAACGCACATATCCGTTAGTTCCTTCTTGTAAACTGAATCATTTGATCGTCACCTCTTTTTTGTACATATCTGTAACGATTTTTTACTTTGCATGTCGCTAAAAAACACATTGTTATATTAAAACTAAAGTATTTTCTTCCAAGCTCCAGTTTTCAAATCTTTAAAAGCCACTTTAACAGAGGAATTCCCTGCTATTTTTCACTTTTGCTACGCAGTTATGAATGAATGAGCTCTGGTACGCATGCGCCAAATCCCTTTAAGTTTATAAACAAGGCCTCCACGCAGCAGGTCACGTGACCAGCCGCAGTGGTATACTGTGTCGATTCAGAGACAAAGGATTCCCTAAAGGCTTCATACCTTCTCCATTTTAATCATGCAATATATGACGTGTCTTGCTATGATAACAGACTGTCACAGCTGTTTATGTATTTGCGCGTTCAGAAACATTTGGCTACTGTGATAATGTTTTTTAACCACTACATTAATCCGTTCAATTATGTCTTCCTGAAACCATATCACTATCAAAAACACACGTATTGCCATTCAGGCGTATGCAATCCTTTTTGAGTGGGTTAGTGATTATTTTTAAGGCAGCATTGTAAATAGGATTGGGCAGCAGTTTCACTTTAAATGTGAAAACTCACTTTTTTTCTCCCCTTTTTGTTTTGCATGAAATCAGCTGATGTTGCAGCATATGATGATGGAAGCTGAGTAAACAGACCTGCAGCCTGTTAAAGAGAGAGGAAACAGTAGAATATTGTGACAATGGACGAGTCTTTTGATCCACTCAAGTGCAACGAGGACCTGCCTTCCTCACCTGCATGCCACATGGAATATGGTAACATCCCAACACAGTGAAATCACATTTTACACTGGCCTTTTCCAAATATTAATAATCAGATTTGCGATTCATTTATGTTGTCCATTGGTTTGAGAATATTACGAATACAATCTGATTCCTGATTTTGAAATCTGGATTTATACTGATCTATATGGCATTAAGTCCTCATCTTGGTATTTGGAAAAATAAACCGATATTATTTTTTAGACCAAACAACTAATCAAATATTCGAGAAAGGTATTGACAGATTTATACACAATGAAAATAAATGTTAGTCACAGTCCTGGGATCATGAATTTGATCATTGACTTCTCCCCAGATGACCTGCCGGAGCTGCAGGAGGTGGAGGAGGACCAGAGGTCTCTAGGGATATTTCAGGTTGGAGCAGGAGTGTCCCACCAGGAGCTCAGCAGCTCACCCAGCACCAACTGGCTGGCTGAGCTGGCTAACATTGCCACCAATCCTAAAACCTCCCTGCTAAAGAGCGCCCCCCTCAAGAGGTTTGTACTGTGGCAAGATAGTATGAAAATCAAAAGTCTGATGAGCATATTCAGGGATATAAACACAGAGAAGTGTACAACCCCTGTAAAACATGATTACACTGCTTCCGCTGGGGGGTGCTCCACATAGCAGGACTGTCGAGTTAGTCACATCATTTAGAAAATGTGTTACGAAATTCTGTACATTTTTCAGCAATCAATAAAGTGAATAGCTTTCTGTCCCTGTCTTACTGTCTAAACCCTGCTTCTGCTGAACAACTGAATCACCTTTTAGCTGTCTGTAGATTATTAAAAACACAAATATTAAGTATCAACAGTGACCAAATAAATGTGAATGATATTGTCTTTTTTTTCCAGATCATCACCAGTCCACATCAGTAATAGTTTACATTCCTACGCTCGCCCCCCATTAGCCAGCAGTGCCCCCATCCCGTCCAGAGGCTACCTCAGGGAGCGCAGGCGTGTCAGGGTAACCCTTCACTTCAGTCAACATTGTAAACTTAAGATTCAACCATAAATTGTGTATTACATGTAAGCTAATGTCATTTTTTCACGTTATTTTTTAATATACAATAGGCCAGCAGTGAGTCCGAATCTGGAGTTTTCTCAATGTCCTCCTCTTTTTCTGATGATGAAGACATGGCCTGGTCTCACTCCTGGCCCTCCACAGCCTGGCATTGCTTCCTTAAAGGTGAAAACACAAACTCATTTACAAACGGTATTCCACCAGTGCATGCAGACACGTTCAAGTGAAACCTGAGCTTTTCTAAAGAACATCTGAGAATTATGACTCATAGCTTTACCAGAATCCACAGTCATTACAGTCATTAGTCGTGTTTTCTTCAAACTGTTTAATGTTTAAACGGTAATGTGCAAATGTAACCCACACATTTTTTTATTTCAGACTTGAGAACATTTTTCTTTTCTATCTTTCATTGAAACTTGTCAGAACTGTTTGTGAACAGACCTGTAATTAGTATTGTAAAAAAGTACTGATTGCATTTGAACTGCGCTGCCCTCAAAGTTTGCTAATAATAACCAAAAATGAAATAAAAACAGTTTTGGACAGAAGCTTTAGAGGTTCTGACAACACATAGTTCAATCCTCACTCTACAACTGCTACAAAAATGTGTAAAGAAATTCTGACCCCTGGTGTCCAAAGAGCAGTATTGCAATCTTTTCCAGAATTCTCTTTTCTGTATCAACACTGCTTATTCATCATGTCACATTGTTGTGTTTTCATTCAGGAACTCGCCTGCGCTTCCACCGAGGTCCGAATGTGGAGTGGCAGGACGCGGATGAACTGGGGGATTCTGATGAGGACACAGACGATGAAACCATGAGGCCATCCTCCTTCTCTTTAAAGGTAGGCAACAAACCGTAAGCTATTTAACATGAATCGGCTGGAATAGTTTCCCGCTTTGTGCTCCTCATGTTTAGTTTTCAGGGATGCAAACACATTTATGCTGAACAAAAGATTGTACTACCTGATTTAAAAAACATGCAATCTTTTTCCAATCACCTAAGCCCGATAGGCAACCTAAAAAATGCCGGACTGACAGATTATTGGATCCAAACACATTCTTACAGCTTAACATGAATAAAACTGAATTCTTTATGTTGGCCCCCAAAAACAGCAGCAGGAAATGAATCCATATTTCGCAACCTTAAAGCCAGAGAGCAGGCACAAAACTAGAGATTCATTCTGGGTGTCAGACTTAATTTAGAAAATAACATCAGTCATTCAAAGATTATCAAGCTACTGCTTAAGAAATTCGAAAGTATTCGTTCAACATGTGATTGTTTACGCTTTAATGTTGAACCGATGACTGCAAAAGTCTTTTCACTGCATTATCAAAACATTCAACAGTTGAACTTCAACTCGTACAACATTAATAGTTCAGCTCCCCAGTTTATTTCGGACCTGCTCACAGACGATTCCCCATCAGCCATCTCCGGTCTCCAGACTGTGCCGTTTAGGTTAAACCCAGATTTAGATCAGGCACTGGGGAAGGGGCTTTTAGTTACTGTGGCCTCCACCTTGAGAGTGCCTTGCCTGAAGAGCTGCAGTCTGTAAACACTGCATGTAGATTCAAAGTTAAGCTCAAATCTTTCAGATTCTTCTAAGTAAAATTGGGTTTAGGTCTTTGTAATGAACATGCTTTTTAAATACACCTGCCTTGCTTGCCTTCTTGTTGGTTTTACCTATTAATATTTAAGAAGCATGGCTGTTCCTGACTGATCGAACCCTTTGTAATTCATTTGCATCCCTCAGGATTGCTGACTGCTAGTAAAGTGAAGTGCATGATTCCTTGTGATGTCAGTAGTCAAGAAAACGGCTTTTAATGACCACAAGGTGGCAGCAAAGCTAAAGGTAGAGGAAGAGAAACTGAGTGTATGACTGAAGACTGCCTTGTTGATTCGCAGAGGTCTCATTTAGTATAATGGACGGGAAAGCTGTTATTACAGCAATCCACTCTGGTGGCGAGTTAAGCTACTTCCTCATTGTGCAAAAACATTTCTCTCATTGGTCTTTTGCTTCTTTCACAGAGATACGGTTCAGAGGGGATGAAGTTGGTGAGCCATGAAGAGACAATGTCTTTTGGCCAGGCTGTCCTCAAACTGACCTTTGACCCCGGCTCACCTGAGGAGGGCCTTTTGACAGCCGAATGCCGATTGGATCACCCATTTTTTGTCAAAAAAAGAGGTAAAACAAGAACTTAGAAGTTAATATATGTTAACAATAAATACAAATATTGATATTTTTTTACATTCATATATTTATTGATTTAATTGAAATATGAGAAATGTGTTTTTTTCTTAATGGAAAAACTCCTTTTGGTTTATATTTAAATAAACAGCTGTATGACTAGAACTGTTCTAAAATGTACCTTCTGTGTTTTTCAGGGTGGTGTTCCTTTTATCCGAGCCTCACCGTGGTGCATCATGGGATCCCTTGTTACGAGATGCAGGTGGGCAACGTGTGCCTCCCCCCAAACCACCCAGAAGCCATCAACTGCGATGACTCTGTTGTCTTTGACACCTTCAGAAGGTACAATAATATGATCTTGCTTTATGCAATGAAGAGACTTACTATAGTAGATATCATTCTTTTTGTATAACAATTCATCAAATGAGAATATGACGGGGGTCTTGGGGATTCATCTACAGGTACAATGATTATTCTTCTGCTTTTAGCAACTATATTTTTGCCTCTTGGGTACGGCCAAATGCAGCCTAACTTCTTTAGCATAACATCAAATTAAGTTAAAGTATTCTTTAATAAAGTAATTATAACTTCCCAAAAATTGTAACCATAAAATAGTAAATTCTTGGATTGCAGCCTTCTTGTACACATTCCTTGTCTAATCATCATCTTTTACAAATACTACAAACTGTTTGTAGCAACATTTAATGCGGTTTGCAAAACATAAATGACTAAAAAGTCCAATCTTTTCAAAACAAAATACAGTACACTGTATTTTTTTGAAATGCATTTTTATCGACAAATATGACATTTTCAGATACTATTTGTGTCAGACAGCCCATATAGACACAACAAACTAAACTAATAACACAATATGAACAGCTATCTTTACTCTCCCTTGTGTCCTCCTGCAGCTATGACTTCACCCCCCTGGACTCCTCGGCAGTGTACGTCCTGAGCAGCATGGCCCGGCAGCGCAGGACGTCTCTGTCCAGCAGCGGCGCCGTCAGTCCGGACTGTGACAAGCTGGAGCACTCCGGCTCCCCTCAGTCCTCCACCGGAAAATCCAACAAGAGCAACACCTCAGTGACAGCCACTGTTGCCACGCCTACAAAATGCAAGCGTCCAATGAATGCCTTCATGCTCTTCGCCAAGAAGTACAGAGTAGAGTACACACATATGTATCCTGGGAAGGACAACAGGTACGCAAACAGCCATTGTGATTCCTTTCTATATCACTGTGGCACATCTTCAGGTGTCCACATTAGCATTTCTGTTAAATGAAAGCTCTCCACATTGAGCCCAGGAAGTGGAAATGATGAGGAAGTAGTTTAATATGACTGTACCGTCACAGTACAGTCTCATTGTGCAATGGGATGTTTAAGATCCCATGAGCAATGCATTTATCTCCAAACGAGCGCCGGACCAATTTATGAAGCCAATCTCCTCCCAGACACTTTGGTTTCCCCGCGTGGGAAATAAAAGAGCTCCCTTCCACCTAGAGAATATTTTAATTTGATGGTGTTGTTTTTCTTTCAAATGATACCATTCTACCGTAGGATTATCGTTAAACTTCAACTTCAATCTAACGATATTCTCTTGGACCATTAAACATGTATATTCATTTGTATGAATCCATTTGTCATTTAAAGCCACAGGTCCCATATTCAGCACCTGAGGTGGAACATCTGGCCTTAAGGGGCCAACATTTCTTTATTAGATATTATACTGACTTATCTTTTACGATTTGGTTACCCTCTATTATTACTTTTTTGCCCTTATCTTTTCAACATTTTATGCAATTTAAGTGTCATACAATGAGTTTTATAGATTTTGATCAGGACATTTTGATTGCATACTGTACAATGATACACATTTCATTTCATTTTCAGTATAATAACCGTTAACAAAACATGTCTCTATAAACACACCATTGGCAGAAAAGGAGCAGGGAGAAGAAAATAATCTTATGTGACCTGCCCCTTTCTAAAAACAAACAAACAAAATAGATGGTCTGTCTTTCATATTTATTTTTCACAGCCAAACATAACAGAATCTTAGGATAATAAGAGAGACACAAAAAAATACTTATTTCCCACTTGACAATGACTATTCCATTCTTCTGTTTCTTTTCCTGAATATACTGATCTAAACGATAGCTTGGGTTGAAAATATAAAAGCGCACAATATTCATTTTCTCCCAAAAATAAAAAAGCAAAGTCCTTCTAAGAGAATTCAATCAGGAGAGACGGTTTTGAAGGAAGAAAACATATTTATTGCCAGGAATACACAAATGAATGTAATGGAGTTTTGGCGATTAGCCCCCGTTGTGAAGGGAGTATAATTCGGGAGGGGAAAACCAATCCAATGAAACCCCCCCGGGGTCTAGACACACTGGTGGTGGTGAATGGATAATTGGGGTCGGTCTGAAGGGGAGGGGCTTAGCTTGACCCTGGACTCAGAGGGACAGGAGGTGAAAAGGGGTGGAGGAGGGTTGCGTCGAGTCACCTGAAATGACAGCCGTTAGAGGGGAGAGCAGATTTAAAAGGTGATGGGCTTGTGAGAATAGAGCGAAGTGATTGGTTAAGCTGGGGAGTGACGCCCCCGATCACTTATTGAGAGGAGAGAGAGAAGTATCATAGGAATAGTAAATGGATTAGTCAAGACGGTCTTCCTGGTTGAACTTGCGCCGAGCTTCATTAGTCTGGGAAAGGCCAGCACTTTATCTTCTGTCTCTCACCTTACACTCACAGAGCCATTAGTGTCATCCTGGGTGACAAGTGGAAGAAGATGAAGAATGAGGAGCGGAGGCTGTACACCATGGAGGCCAAAGTCCTGGCTGAGGAGCAGAAAAGAATCAACCCAGACTGCTGGAAACGTAAAAGAACCAACTCGGTAAGGAACAACGTACATATCCAATCTGTAAATATTACATTATATTCACCCAGTCTTTGGTTTCAATCATGTGTCCGCCCTAATGGCTGATGTCTTCCTCCAAAGGGCTCCCAGCAGACCTAGAGAATCCCCCAGAATCCCCGGCTGCAGGTGCTTTGACATGCTTGAAGTGCTGGACAGAGTCCGACGGACCGCTTGATGCCTCCTTGCCCTCTCGACCCTTGACACCCGACTGTGACGCAGAGTTCACTCGCTTTTTGTAACCTTGAAGCATTATTAGAGACAACCCAGAATTATGAACTATAAACAAAACATGTAATCTAGTCACTAATGGTGCATATATTTTCCTATATCTTTAATGTCAAAGGCTTCTTATTCCCCTGATAAGAACTTCCTCATGTATTTCAGGTTATTTTATATTCAAGGTTGATACAAATTGAGAGCATGTGGTGCTATGCTTCAGTGTAAAAGGAGCACTAAACGACAAGTGTGTATTTATAACTGTAAAAAGGGGAATTCTAGCAACATTTTTCACAACTTTTCAAATTGATTATATTTGTAAAAGTCAATATATTGCATCCTTTAATGCATTTTTATAATACAGTATATTCTGCAGCTGAACTTTTGCCAACAGTTTGAGATGCTGCCCTGCCATGTCTGTAGACTTTAGCCCAGCCACTCGGCCATATGACGCTTCAGCATGTGGTGGAGGGCTTACACTCAGTCACAAAGCACTTCAGACCTTCGCTCTAAGTGTTTCTTTTGCACTTTATATAACAATGTAACCTAATCATATACAGCCATTGTATACAAGTGGAAACCATTTGTTTCTTACAGCTAGTATCTTGACAGTTAGCCGTTTGACACAATCATGGCCCAGTAGCCGTGTTCTGCTTCCAGGTTGAATTTGAAAGTGCTTTGTTCATAATGTACAGGTCTCACAGCCCCAACAACCTCTTGCACAAAATATCCTTGTATCATATTATAAATACTTTTTTTTAAACTTGCATCTTATACAAGTGTTTGGTTCTTTTCAAAAACTGTAATCACAACCTGCCGGGGTGCTTGTCCTTGTGTTTGAATACATGTTCAAATGTGTTTGCCTGTCTTTTTCTTTTGAATAATAAGCATTATTATTGTGCCACTCATGAACAAGTGGTTTAAGGGAAACGCTGAACCACACGCATGTTTCATCTCAAGCTTTAAGAGCCCTTGAATATCCACTGATCCAAACATCGGACCTGTAAAGCCCGATGTTTCCAGGTTACTCACTTGAAGTGTTTTATTTTTCTGTTTCTTTCTGCCTCACAAAAACAACATGCGTATACTGTATGCTAACAACGCCTCTGAAGGAGCAATGGTTCTGAAGCAACACTATTCACTCCAGACCTGAATGAGGACAACGTTAAAGGTCTTAATTGAATGTTATACTCACTGGAACATGGGTCTATCCCCCTGGAGATGAGAGGGGTCTGAAAGCAAATGAAAGAACACATTATCATAAGCTTTCAACTAGTGGAGACCATGTTCCAGAGGAAGACTTCACAAGTGATGTTGTACAAGATATTCATGTTCCTTACAGCTTGCACAGGCACAATGAAATGATTAAAAACAACAATTGGGAACTGCAATAGTATTATGGTCAATTTTAGGTCATTATTTACATTGTAAGAGCCAGAGGGCGCCATCTCCCCATTTTTCCTTATTAGAAGACATGCTGCTTTACCCCCCCCCCCCCTATCATATTTTAGATTTTTTTTTGTTTTGATTTTGATATACTTGGGGAAATTGTTTCTCTGCATTTGACCCATCCTGGTGTTAGGAGCAGTGGGCTGCCATTTTGAACGGCGCCCGGGGAGCAGTGTTGGGAACGGTGCCTTGCTCAGGGACACCTCGGTAGCACTTGGTCTTGCCGGGACTTGAACTGGTGACCTTCCAGTTACCAAGCCAAGTCCCTATCGACTTCGCCACCACCGCCATATAAACACCTCCTATCTCAATCTTCTCTTAGATAAAAGATACACATAGATAAAATGACATAAGCTCAACAGACAGATAACATTAATAATACTGCAAGTGTGCTGTGGGGAAAATAATAATACGTTGCGTTTATATCAAATAGAAGTAGCCTTACTATGATGTTGAAAAAACTCAAATGAACATCTCTGAAACGATTCATGGACATTGGAAAGTTATTATTTGTCTGAAATGTATGAATATCTTGAGGGCACTGCTTGTCTCCAAGTAGGAACATTTACATTTGAGAATATGAGATTCATAGCCGTGTATGCCTCATGAAATAACAATGATCAACACCCGGCAAGCCTCTCACGCAAAGAAATCTAATTATAGCATTTCCATAACAGGCCTCTCCAAAACGATCCGAGATGAATACTTAATGGTGGATTTGAGGACATGGGAAGTTGTGTCGACTACGCTTCTGGCTCAACACCATTGTGAGCTTTAATGGAGGACCAATGAATAAAGTGGTTATGGCGGTCAGACATTAAAAGCATTTTTCAAATCATGTCACAGTTTTGTAAATGAAAAACACGTGTCGCTGTCAGGAGGAACACAACATGAAGCATTCATGACCTTCACTGTACATTTGATTTGTGACGGCTGCTGTGCTGAGGATTACATTTAAATAATAAAAACATATCTGCACCACAACAGGCTCTGAATCTAAGATGTGGCAAGTTGGAGTGTTCTTTAAAAATCATGAATTGATGACTTAAATATGGCAAAAATATAGCAATCATCTAATGAATTCTACATCACTGGGTGGCATTCTGCTGAGAAAGGTGTCATTTAGATCAAATGGCTTGCATTTATGCATAAGGCTCTTTTGACAGGGACAATTAAAGAGGACCTGAATACTAAAATGAACAATTAGAATGGAGAGAAACAGACAGGGATCATCACTGCTGGCGTCCTCTTGAATCAGGCGCTGCACCTTAATCAAGGCTTTCTAATTAAGGGCAATTATCTTCAGCAATTCACTGAAAGAGCGCCGACTCGGTGTCTTTGTTACAGAGAGGTGTTTGTGTAAGGCAGTCATCTCTAAATGGGATTGTGTTATGGATACATGCGTTGGTTTTAATAGATTATGCTGTTGTTAAAATGATTCCCATAATTGCTTTACAATTGTTCGTTCGATCTGTTCAAGAAAACGTGTTTTGCCTTTTGTTGCAATAGAAAATAAAAAAAAAGGTGTTCAATTCAGACAGTACATTTCTTAAATCAGATCCTCCATCACTTGAGCACATGTAACATAACATACTTCTCTTTGCATGCTCATTATTTATTACCAGATCCCTGAGCAAGATACTGTGTCAAGTTAGGGAGAAGGAGCTGATATTTAAAGAGACTGCAGGAAAAATAAATAAAATGTGAGAAGTGGATTTATTTTCTCTCCCTTTCAACCATCACTGACAAGACATCTGAAGAGAGAGGAAT
>NC_136903.1:13199301-13272392 GCF_949606895.1 Notothenia rossii
GAGACAGGCAGGCACCTGACTCACCTCATGCCCCAGTGATCTAATAAGAGCAATGGAAGTTTAATAAATACATAGATATAAATCTATATAGGGCATCATAAAATGCTAGCTACAGGAAATTGGGAAATTGTTCATTGATGGTTGACATATTTTAGGATTAATTAAAAGGATAAGCAGATTGTTGTCATCAATTCACGCTCATCTGATGTTAATGCCTTCTTATTTGCACAGAAGCCCTTAAAGTCGTCTGAGCCGTGTGCCTGAAGTGATCCACAGTGGTATCAGGAGACTAATAAAGAGATTTGGAATCATGCAGCCGACTTATTCATCAAAACAGAGCAGCTAGTAGCTCCAACATGACATCCAGTGCAGCAGAACAGCTGTGGGGGGAACACATGCTGTTAGGCTCATTACGTGGTGCGCTGGTATTTGTATTTTAGAGTTACACACAATCACAGAGATAATTTTGGGTCATGACATGGAGTAGTTCAGTACCACTGAGTGATGTGCTGAGGATCTCAACCAGAAGCAGGGAGAGTATGTAATTAAACTGTGACTGTGCAGCGGGAAATCATTTTAGTGTCAAAGAAAGAGTGTAACAATGTCAAGTGACAAAAAGACACTTTAACCGCGTTCACACCGGAGAACTTTTCCCACTTTAGTTCCGATATAGTTCCGACATGTCGCGTTCACACCAAAAAGAGCCGGAACTAAAATTAGTTCATGAGAACCTTTTTACCCCCTTTTCCGTCCCCGCTAGAGAGCAGGGACTCTCATGCGGCTCTCTTGTGAGAAAAGAGCTATATTTCTGATTGGCTGGGCGGATTGCAAACCACGCCCCGTAAAACAAAAAAAAAAGTGTTGTGAAGCCACCATTTTATTATCCTCGCATTAGCATTATTAGCATTAGCCCAGCGCAGAAACGCAGAGAGACTAACTTATGGCAACACAAAATAAAACATGGGAGCGGTGGAGATGAGGAGGTGTCGGCGTTCTGGAAGGCTTCAGTAGAAGCTGCTGGGAGTCCCAGCAGCTTCTACTGAAGCCAGTCCCCAAGAAGAAGTGACATCAGCGGCTTCATTTGCCTAATCCACCCCCAGGGATTTATTCCGGTGTGAACGCGATCTGTACTTAGTTCATCAGAACTTTAGGCGCTTTCACACCGCAGTACTTTTCCCACAAAGGTTCATAAGAACTTAGTTCTGATGAACTAAGTACAGATCGTGTTCACACCGGAATAAATCCCTGGGGGTGGATTAGGCAAATGAAGCCGCTGACGTCACTTCTTCTTCTGCTTTGAGTGTACTGACAGGCCGCACACACACAACTTCATGGTGTATAGGCCTACTGCCGCCCAAAATCCCCGGTCGGAAGTTCCCGGAGTTGGGGACTGGCTTCTACTGAAGCTTTCCGAGTAAATCGCCAGAACGCCGACACCTCCTCATCTCCACCGCTCCCATGTTTTATTTTGTGTTGCCATAAATGAGTCTCTCTGCGTTTCTGCGCTGGGCTAATGCTAATGCTAATGCGAGGATAATAAAATGGTGGCTTCACAACACTTTTTTTGAGTTTTACGGGGCTTGGTTTGCAATCCGCCCAGCCAATCAGAAATATAGCTCTTTTCTCACAAGAGAGCCGCATGAGAGTCCCTCTCTAGCAGGGACGGAAAAGGGGGTAAAAAGGTTCTCATGAACTAATTTTAGTTCCGGCTCTTTTTGGTGTGAACGCGACATTTCGGAACTATATCGGAACTAAAGTGGGAAAAGTACTGCGGTGTGAACGCTTCTTTTGTCTGCACATCCATTTTGACTTTCACATCGGAGGTTCAACCACAGGGAAGAGGATTAGGGAAAATTGTTTTAGTACGCAAAAAACTTAGTTCTGACTTTAATCCCAGAATGTATGACAGACATCGTGAGAAAAAAAGTCATACTTCAAGAAAAAAGTCAATTCTTAGATATTTTAAGAAAAAGTCTGATTTTTTTCCCCTCAAAATTGTGACTTTTTTTCTTGTGGCCCTTATCTTCTTCCGTATAACCAGCCTATTATATATACAGTATATACATACTATATTAAGTTTTTTGTATACGTTTACGTAGCTATTTCTAATTATTTGTACTTCTGTTGTGCACTGCCTGCAAACATTTCAATGTGTGTACTTGTATGTTTGTTCTGTGTGTGACAAATGAAAGTATCTTGAAATGCTAACAGAGTAAGACATGGTAACAACAATCACTGTAATTCATACGTACATAATTATGCAATAAAAGAGAATATCCGTGGCTATGATTTACTGTATTGCTTGGCGCTGACATGCATGACTTATGAAAATGTACAAATCATGAACAAAATCCTCTATTATGGTGTAAATAATTAAAAAATATCAATATACAGTATATCTTGCTGTATAAAATATCCGGGGAGTAATAACTGTGTGGCTAATTGTTGAATAGATCAACCATTTTTTACAGTATCCTTTCTAGAAGCTCTACTTCACTGAATATTTAAAAACGTAGACAGGCTTGGTGGGATAATAATAATAATCCATCAAGTATTTGTTGAGTATTCTGTCCTGAACTAAAGTGGTACACTGACATGCTGCTAGCTTGGCTTCATATCCAATATAGCTTCTCATTGATTTGTAACATTGCCCATAACAACATAATACGTTCAAATACATTCACGGAACAGATGCCATAGAGAAAATCAATAAGGGGAAAATATCACACATCATCCAACTCTAGTTTTAAGTGTCCCATCAAAGACACATTTCCTAAGTAAGAGAGGAATTGTGCAACATGGCAGTCACCCTGTGCTTCACACCATAAATATACCATGAGAGAGACTAAGCCAAGGACACAGATGAAGGTAAGCACACTGCTTTGGTTCCTGGCGCCTTATCTTTTATTGAATCTTTGGAGACATCAATGTAAACTTAATAGGCTGCTGCTCTAAGCCTGCCTGAGGAATGGGGAAATCCCTGATATCTAGTCTAACATCACGTGTGTGTATATTACATCAATCTCGGTTCTCCTTTAAAAAAAACACAATTCTGTATTTAAAAATGTTTTTTTTCCCACCTGTAGATTATTCTCTAAAATACATTTTTAATATCAAACAACATTGGAAATCTCCATCAGAAATGCTACAATCCTAAGGTACCAAATTGTAAATATGTAGTAACGTATTTTCCCATAGTAGAAAATAATTGCCTGTCAAGAGACCTAACTCTTGTAGCTCCACTGGAAACACATTTAAACTTTTGAAGGGGCAGAATTGAGAGTCTGCATGATGTGAAGTGAGTAGCATATGGTGTAGTTCATTGCGAAGTAATCCATGAAAGTTGATCACCTCAGAGACGTTCATGCTCTCACAACCTTGTAGCATTTAGATTGGCTTTCTGTCTGGCCTTGTAAAGTGCTGTACTTCGCTGCCAACATTTGTAAGCTGTCTTATTATGTTTCTGACACCTAACCTGGCTTTATGTTATATCACTCTGTATTTTATCACTATGCATGACTAACATCAAATATAAATCCTGTCAAAATACAAAAGAAACAACCAGATATTGTAAGGTGTAGAAAATCATAGATTTGTGATTGAGCGTTAAAAGGGAACCATCAAAATGGTCTGAAAAAGGGGGAAGTATGAGTGATTTGGTTCAGTAGCTTGTTAATGTTGCCATGTCTGCTCTTCATCCCCTCGGTTCTCTATCTCCAGTCAGCAGACACAGAGAGGAGCTTTCACAGACCTCAGATATCATCACTCAAACGTCAACTCCCTCTTGAACTAACACTCAACCTTCGATGATATCGCACTTCCACTTTCAAATATTCATATTGGCTCTCCTGGTTATTAAATATTTGACCACAGGCATCCATTTCTTGTTATTACTTCATCCGTGAGGGAATAGGCGCAGTGGACGAGGGAGGGACTGTCATTTAAATCTGACAAATCGTACTTGATAGATACAGGGGACGGGCATATTATAATATAAGGCAGGCTAATACAATAGCACTAAAATAAATACTACTTAGTAAAAGTATTATTTTCAGACGGTCAGACAGGCTTAGTGCTGGTTTGGTAATGTTGTACTTGATTGCATCCTATGCAAAGTCAACCTACAGCTTATAATATATTAAAACACTTTACAAGCAATACAACAACCAGACTGGTTTATAATATTACAGGAGTTGAATTAGCCTCTTTCATACAGTTGCTTTAACAAAGTAAAAGCTTAGCAATAGTAGTGTTTAAAGAAAGGCCAAAATAGTTATCCATGTTTATTCTAGAGTGCAACTTTTATTATGTTTGTTTATATTGACAAAATAAATAAGAGTTTATTGAACACTATCATGTGGTCACTGGTTAGTTGGGTTACTTGACCTAAAGAAATTTAATTTTAGTGCAGTGCATAAACAATGATTTTCAACCAATGAAGGATCTGCTGAATTTTATTTTTTCTTTAGTCTATAAGTGGAGCAAAAGTAAGGAAACAGTCTATCACAGGGTTTCAAAGGTCACACCTTTAAATACCTTTTTTTTTTTTTACTAATAGTCCAAAACACAAAGATATTTAAAATAAAACTCACACTGGAGAAGCTGAAGCCAGAGTATGATTGAATACTCATTGTCCGTCAATCAACTGAAGAATAAATGTATCGTTTCAGATATGTAGAATATGGACAGGAATATAAAAGTATCATTATTATTCTGAAAAAAACAAGAACCAAACTCCAAAGAAGTCACTGTGTCGAATACTCAAAAGCTATGAATACATTGTCGAAAACTAAAAAGATGCTGACTGACCACACTGTAAATCTCTGGCCACAGACCTGGATATCAGTGTCAGGCTTCAGGAACTGCTTTTATTTGCAGGTTTGGAGGACAAAGACACCAGTTTTTCTTTCTTTTCTTTTTTGTAACAAATTGTATGGTGTCCTTGGGTGTCATGAAAGAAGCCTGAAAATAAAATGTATTATTATTATTAATAATTGTATTTCGGAGAGAATTCGTGTGGACTGCGGCGGACTGATCCGGTGCTCATCTCACTGACACCATGTAGATGGATGACAGCCGAGACACTTTGTTTTCAGCTGACGGTACCTGAAGGCCACAGAGCACCAGGCCAGATAGTGATGGATGCTCCTGTCAAAACACACACACACACACACACACACACACACACACACACACACACACACACACACACACACACACACACACACACACACACACACACACACACACACACACACACACACACACACACACACACACACACACACACACACACACACACACACACACACACACACACACACACACACACACACACACACACACACACACACACACACACACACACACACACACACACAGTAAGAGGATGTTGAAGTCGACTCACCTTCATACTATATGTACTGTAAACACTCAAGAACACACGCAGGAAAAAAGGAACAGAAAGAGACACTGTAAGTAGGTGACAGTTTATTAAGAAGAAGAAGAAGAAGAAGAATAAAAGGTGAGAAAAAGGAGAGAGCACAGAGAGAGCTGTCATGGCAACCATCTAAAAATGACGAAGCAACAGTTAATTACCACCTCCGCCCACAGGTATGCATACATAATGGCGAAGGTGACAGGACACCTGCTACCAAACCTCAGCTAGTTATCACCTGCAGTTATTTCAGGAGCGAACTGTGCCGGGAGACTTTTTTTACAGATTCAGCGCATAAGGAAAATGTGAACGTGTGAGGGAAATACCAAGAGATCTGCTGCTTTCAGAGAAACACCCCGACATGAGGTCTCTGCAGGATTTGACGGAGACAATTTAGAGGTCGCTACTCATACTATCATCCTTTTCTGAGGGGTCTACATGCAGGGTAAAGAGGCATCATTCCCCTAAAGACCTTAATAGAGTGGTAAAGATCAAGTTAATTTAATAATAGCATCTGCAATCGTGGCACTATATACGCATGTCATTATCACTCTGATGCCACATTGTTATGTTCCTTCAAAGCATGTGATCCACTGACTGAGCCACTTAGCTATTCAGTGCAGTCCATCCATCACGGTTATTTGTCATTACCATGTCTTCAGACTCAAATCAGTCGCTATTCAGACAAACTGAAGGTTCATTAAATGTGGTTGAGAACTCAGGTATCATTACAACAGCCAGGATACAAGGGGAATCAACCTGACTCCTTGAATTGACCTAAAGCTGGCAAAATGCAGACAAAGCAACCACTAGCTGCACCAGAAAAAAAAAAGATGGATCAGGTTTTTATTCCGCAAAACGGGCTAGAGATCTTCACAGCTCTGAAAAAAACACCTGCCAGGCACGACACGAAGCAATATGAATGAATGGCCGTGAAATTAAAGGTGTAACTAGATTACATACTTGTTTGTTTCAAGGCAGAAGAAGAACTTCTGCGAACTGCTAACTGTAAAGTCATTGCATCAGTCACCTTTGATGTTCCTAAGACCTCTGTGCAGCCTGATGCAGTATGCTTCAATGGTCTTAGACACTGATCCTAAAGCAGTTTTAAGAGGAGGAGATAAAAAAAGACAGGTCTTACACACTTGTCACATTCGTTAGTGGTTCACTCACTTCTACATCTCGGGTCGTGGGGAACTCTATGACTCACTCTTCTGAACAAAAATGGATCCTAGAATTTTTATATATTTATTTCACTCTCTCCACTTGAAGTAAAGTTACACTGCTCTTCCCTCATTGTAGCAGACCTCTGTAAAACAATTGTAAAAGTGATTTTTTTCTTCATGATGTAAAGTAACCCCATAAGTAATTTGTTGATTATAAGCATGAGAGAATGTATCCATCAGAGAAAACTAAGAACAACCTACTTCATCTTTTGATTTGCTCTGGGTTGAGTGTGGCCACAAGCTGCCATTTTACATAAAGAGGGATTTCCACTCATCCATCAGTGTTCAGCTGTATGAGGTATTTCTTTGATCAGACTCCAGACAGAAGAGTGGACCGCAGCTCACTGCAGGCCACACTTTCTTTTACTCTGAAGACAAAACAACATTTGGACCATGACAAGTTGAAAGGAATTGGATCCATGGGCTTCAGTCCTTTTTCTCCATTTTACATATAATGTAAATACGGGAGAGTTTCATGTCATGATCTGCCTTCAGTTATCCACATAAAATGATTCCCTTGAATAAAATAGGACTGATAAACAAAATGGGCAACTTAAAGCCCTCAGGAATGTATGCTAAATGGATCCAATGCTTATACTGCTGTGTTTATAATGGATAATGAAAGGTAGAAAACCCCTTACTAAAGTCGTTATTCTTTATCTGTTTGCGACAAAAAGGGCACTAGCTAAAGCTTCAGTGGGCTAAGCCAGGGGTTTCCAAACTTTGCCATGCCAAGGACCCCCATATAGCATTATCCTCTGGCGGGGACCCCCCTGTTGCAATTTCTTTTTTAAATGATGTGAACAAGTGCCTCCCGAGGGAACATGCAGTGCGTTGCCACTACATTTGGGGCCTTCTGCCTGATCGAAGCTGTCACTCCGCTTTCTTTGCCTGTCATAGCCCCACTGCCCCATCGGAACACACACCCACACAACGAGACCGGTCAAGTCCGTTTGAACTTGGAAAATGTCTCTTCATGTGGTCCTACCTTCCAGTGCTTTGCAAAATAATATTTCCTCAACAAAGTTGTCTTCTGAAATAAAACTGATGAATGCAAGCAATTCAGCGACATTTGCTACATCCGTGCTCTCCAGCTCAGGGGCGTCAGCTGACCCAATACTATACAGGGGCACAACAGGGGCACAGAAAAAAAAAATGTTTTGCAGTTATTTCTTTGAAAAAAGCATGGGCACAGATAATTAATGCAAGCACGCGAGCAAACATTTTTTTGCACTTATTTATTATAATAAAGTGTCATAAATAAATAGTACAATCAGATTGTTATTTTCTGCATCATTAAATATCTAGCCTACCTGAACCAAACTGAATTGAATTGGCCTACTTGTGAACTTAACTGTATACAGTATCTCTAAATCACTAACTGATGAAGGCAAAAGAGGCACAATGAATCTTCATGAAATATCTGTCAGCAAACATGGACTTGAAAACTGAAAACTGAAAGAGAACCCCCCATCCTATGATGGTGTGATGGTGACTATCCTATGAGGTGTGTACATGGTCAGAGAGATGGGAGAGGTCTATGTTCATTTTTTTAAAAGTAAACTGTAACGTCTCGGTTTCAGTTTTGCAAAGCTATCAATCAATTGACAGTGGCTTAACTTGGAGAGTGCTCCTCTCTCAACAGACATGATGGCAAGATGGTGGAGTCTGTCTTGCCCCATTGTGCTTCTTAACCACGTGTGGAGGCGTCTCAGCACGCTGAATGTACGTTCACAAGTGCAGCTGGACACTGGAATGGTCAGAGATATCTGAATGACCTGTGTCAATGTTGGGAACATGACATGATCCAGCAAACTGAAAAGACATTGCATGTCAGTGATTGGAAGGCTTTCCTGCTTTCTGGCCAGATAGTTTTTAGCCACCAGCACTTCCTCTTGCTTTAGATCCACATTATAATGATCTGCCAGACCTCTGAGGTCCTCCTCACAGAGAAAGTTGCTAGATCCTGGATTACAGGCCTGAACACCTTTTAGAACTGTGCTGTTGAGAGATGAAAAACGCTGCTCCATCTCAGCAACCATCCTGTCAAGGCAAGGTAGATACACTGCGGTTCTCAACTTCTCGGCATTCCCTAGGTCACTCGCTGCCCCACAACTAGACTCGACTACATACTCCTCCATGCGTCTCTGCTTCTGCCTTTGTCTTGGTACAGCACATGACTCAGGGATTTGGTGTGTTTCGCACAAGGCCTTTGCGCGGTCATAAACCTCAGCTGCTTTGTCATCAGTGCGCATTTCTTGTAGAGTGGCGCACACAGCGCATTTGAACTCCTCAGCTTTTGCCAGGTCCACAGTTTCACTTTGTAGGTATTTGTGTAGACTTTCTGTCACAGACAAAAAAGTCTTGAACATCATCAATAGATAAACTGTGGAGAACCTTGCAAGGTTGGCATGCAGACCCACAGCCGTAGGGTTGCTGATATTGGACAGGCACGTGAGAACTGCTGGGAAATTCTCTATCATAGCGTTGATAGACCTCAGCTGGCAAGACCATCGGGTCTTGGACAGCTGTACAAGCTCAGAAGCTTGTAAGCCAAGCTGTTTCTGAGTCTCCTTAAACTTGTCATGGTTCACAAGAGAGCCAGAAAAGAATGTATAGACTTTCTGCAGGAGGTCAAATAACTTCCTGGCCTCTGGTATGGCCAGACATGTGGAACAGAGCACTAAATTCAATTGATGTGCATAGCAGTGCACATAAATGGCCATGGGATGGTTCTCTCGGAACTTTGCTTGGACCCCTCCAACAGCCCCACTCATGACTGAGGCGCCATCATAAGCCTGTGCAACCACCTTCACATGGTCTATGCCATTCAACCTTAGCTGTTGTTCAATGGCAGTTGTAATGGACTCCGCGTCAAAACCCTTCAAATCTACCATAGCTAGTAAATGTTCTTGCACACTCCCCCCAGCAACATATCGGACACACACAGCTAGCTGCTCAGTGCTGCCATCTCTTGCTTCGTCAGCCATCACTGAAAACATTCCAGCCTCCTTAATGTCTTTACTGATAGCTTTTGTTATCTCCTGGGCACAGCACTGAATTACTTCATTTTGTGATGAAGGTGACAAGTATGTAGTGTGTGATGGTGCTGAATATGTCTGAAGGAAAGGGTCGAACTCTTTCAAGAGGTTCATGCATTCCAGAAAGTTCCCCTGGTTGTCGCTGGACATGCCCTCATCATGGCCACGGAATGGGATATTTTGTTTTCCCAAAAACTTGGTAACAGCCACAACCCGGCTGAGGCTGGCTTTATAACTACACCAAGACTGCATGCTTGCCTTATGTGCTGGTGATTTCTCATGCTCTCTATAGACATCCAGAGCTTTTTTCCAATTTTGAAAGCCAGTGTTTACAAAGGTGTCATTCTTCAAATGTTTCCCAAATATTCTACAGGGAAAACAAAACGCTGCATCTTTAGCCTTGGAATATTCCAGCCATGTAAAGCTTTCAAACCAGTTGGCGTTAAATGATCGATTCTTTGCACCAAAGTTGTGCTGGGGATATTTTGACAACTTAACTTGGTTTGGGCCAGACTCCTTTCCCCCAAGATCACTTGTATGTCCCTCAAGATTGTGGACACTGCTTTTTTCTCTTGCCCCCAGTCTAATGTTCTCTGTCACTGTGGCAACTGTTTTGCAGTCTCATCTCTGGGGTGTGATCTCTCCGGCCTGTCTGTCTCTTGTTGTCCTTCCTTCTCTCTCTGCCTTTCCCCTGCCTCAACCAGCTCAATCTCTTCTGCCCTCTGACTCTCCTGTCTGGTGCAACGTACAAAAAAATCATATGCTCAATAGTTACCTCAGATAACCATTAAAAGTTCAAATAACATTCATCACATCTATAAGTAGGGACATTTACAGTAGCTAACTACATTGTCAGCTGAGTCTCACTCTCACCTGTCAGTGTCATCTCTCAGTGTCATCCCTTCCTGTGTCCCTTCAATCTCCTCCTCTCCTCCTCTGCACTCTGCTGCACTGAGTCTTGAAACAACATGAACATATTACAGTCTAATGTCTGCATTTTCATTATCTACATTTTTACATATGCAGATGTAAGGTTACTTGTGTATAACCTGTTTGCAGTTATTCCTAATTAATATTAAATTAATAGCCATATCACCTCTGCTCGTGCTCATCAACATCCCTCTCTCCTTCACCTCCTCCGACACTCTGCTGCTCCTCTTTGTCTGGACAGATATGTAACTGTTAGGCTAGTGACCAGTGGTGAACTCAACGTGTGGGTTGTTACCTAAAAGTGGTTTGGGTTGCCTTGTTACCTAGCTTACCTCTCTCATTTCTCCTTGCTGCTTTATCCCTGCTCCGAGCGAATAACTTTCTGATGTCCATTTACAAGATACTAAATACTAAAATACAGAATACTATCAAATCAATCAAATCGTGAAGTGATAAATAATGGGAAACCAACGCCGGAGCTAAAAGGTATGTTTCAAAAGACGGTTAGGATAACTCCATCGACTACTCACGTTAAAAGCCACATTTCTTTGAAAATGTTTCACCTCAATAATAGATTTCGTGATTTAAGATACTTGGGTTTATATATTTCTAAATCTGACACTGAAACTGTCAGTGCCTCACCAGCCACGAACCTCAGCGCATGTCACTGCTATTCACATCTCCATCCATTTAGCCTAGTCTATTATGTTTTATAAATTATTAAAAAGTGCTATTTATACAAATCACATAACATTTAACAGTGTAGCCTATACGATTAGCTTCCAGGCAAACTCATTAAAATATATAGCCTACTCCTGTGTGACCTTCACTTCTAAAACTAAGATTATGTTCATCGTAAAATTACGTTGCTTACCAGATTGACCGCAAGCTTTATTTCATGGTATCCTGAACTACCAAGGCAAAACACGCATCAACACTACGGGTTATCAGAAGGGACAAAAAACATTCGAATAAACAAATGAAAGCAGCGTGTGCTGAATAGGACTAGTCTTATGCTGTGCAAGAGAGGTTTACAGTAGCAAAATTGAGTTCGCATTGACGGCCACAATGCTTGTAAAAGACGCTCCGTGCAAAGGGGTTATAAAGTTACCAGACACACGGGCAGGCAAGTGCATAGAGTTACTAGTCCGATAGGAAAGTTACTAGACCCGGGCGTGCGGGCGTGTCGCCATTTCGAACCCTGAATAAATTAATAAATTAATAAAAAAATCAGTGACCCAGGCATACCGGGGCACCTCAGATCTACAGGGGGGCACGTGCCCCCGTGAAAAGGGTCTCGCGACGCCGATGCTCCAGCTGCAGAGCGAAACATTCACTAGCTCTCACTTGCTCCAAAAGCTGAGCAGATTTTCACTCGCAGTAGTGGCAGCTCGATTCTGATTGGCTTGAAGGGCGGTCGTGTGATTCAAAAACAAAAAATATGAAAAGATTGGCATCTAAGGACACATAGATTGATAGATATGCAGTTATTAATAACATTATAAAAAAAAATTATTAAAAAAATCAACCTTAAAAAAATAAATAAATCCCTCAAACTTTAAGTGACCCCCCCACTTTGAACAACACTGGGCTAAGCAATGAGAAGGAAATCTAGATATGATTTTAGCCTACTTCTTCTTTTTCATGGCAACTGCTTTATGTCATCTTTTGGGCTTTAAAGGGCTCACACTTAGTTAACAATATAGTAGCATTGCGTGCGCTTTGCAATTAGGAAGCGATGGTGGTCACGTTCATGATGATGTATTATTATAACTATGAGAGTTAGTTAGTAGTTGTATGAATGTTTTGTGCCCTCAAGCAGTAAACTGTTTTCACAAAAGTGACATTTGGCTTAATCCTATTTTGTAAATATTTGTTTACGATAAAAATAAAAGCAGAAAATCCTCATAAAAGGTTGAACACTATTAGGAGTAATGTGATAAACTGTAACATTATTGGCCTGTCTCCCATGCTACATTTTACAAGATTAATTTGTTTCTGTTTTCCACTCATTTTGTGCTCACTAAGAATAAATACGTTGTTCATTTTCAACAAGGTGAACAGGGAAATACAAGGCTGCTATTACTCATGGCTGTCGGTGGAGAACACCACACACAATTGCACCCACTTAACATCGAAAGGCAGAGGTTATATCTGAATACCTCTCCTCCAGCACCCTTTCTCTCAAAGGTCGTCCAGTTCAAAGCCGCGCACAGGGACAATGAAAGATGAAACACCTGCATTGCCTGCACCGGTGAAACAAGATCTCGTAAGCTTAAAAAAAAAGAAGAATTGATCCTCGGCCGCAGCTGATAGTTACACTCGAGGGATGAGAGAGATGGGAACGTGGAGACTGTATTGGCGCTTGCTTGTTATCTGATTCTCACCACTGCTATCATCATTATCAAACAATCCGCCGCTGTTATTTCGAGAGAAACTGAGTTTAGTTTGAATGAAATGGATTTGAAATAGTCAATGATAACCATGTGAATGCTGCTTTTGAAAATGCACATACTGTACAATACTCTGTCCGCATACCTCATCAGGCCCAAACATCCCTCCAGCTAGAAAGTGTATCTTTCGAACACATGGCTTTTTGGCCAGCTAAAGCAGCGATAAGAACCCTAACACAAGCTCATAATCACCGTTTCCTCCCAACAGATGGAGAGACATGTCTGGACCTTCACACTTACAATAGGTGATGATCCAACCATCAGCTGTAGATGTGGAGACGCTTCAGAAGCTCTGCCGTTTAGGACGTATGATTTGCTGTGTACAAAGCAAACCTCTTACAGTAAAGGCTGAGGAAGTCTGTACTTCAGAAGGTAATCTTCATAGACAACTTATGCAGTATCCTCATAGAGTTAAATATTTTAAAGCTATACGGGTCAATTGAGGGTAAAAGTATATTTCCATCTCTGCAAGTCAAAAGTGAAAATCCACACTATTTAAATCTCTGAACCAAAAAGGAAACCTTACATTTATCTTCACCTGTTTTTTCAGGAGCTTTAATATCTAGCTGCTTGTTCCTCATCAGAGACTACAGATGTTGTCAAACTGTAACACTTCACGTAGCTCAAATAGTTTGCTGAAATAGTGTTTCACCTCTTGCTCTAATGCACAAAGGTTTATTTTAAATAGACTGTTGTATCCATCCATCCATCCATCCATCTTATCCCGTTTATCCGTGGTCGGGTCGCGGGGGTATCAGTTCCAGCAGAGAGCCCCAAACTTTCCTTTCCCTGGCCACATCAACCAGCTCTGACTGGGGGATCCCAAGGCGCTCCCAGGCCAGCAAAGAGATATAATCCCTCCACCTGGCCCTAGGTCTACCCCTTCGGTCTCTTCCCAGCTGGACGTGCCTGGAACACCTCCCTAGGGAGGCGCCCAGGTGGCATCCTAACTAGGTGCCCGAACCACCTCAACTGGCTCCTTTCGACGCGAAGGAAGAGCGGTTCAACTCCGAGTCCCTCTCGGATGACTGAACTTCTCACCGTATCCCTAAGGGAGACACCAGCCACCCTGCGGAGAAAACCCATCTCGGCCGCTTGTACCCGCGATCTCGTTCTTTCGGTCATGACCCATCCTTCATGACCATAGGTGAGGGTAGGAACGAAGATGGCCCGGTAGACAGAGAGCTTTGCCTTCTGGCTCAGCTCTCTTTTCGTCACAACGGTGCGGTAAAGCGACTGCAGTACCGCTCCCGCTGCTCCAATTCTCCGACCCATCTCACGCTCCATTGTTCCATCACTCGAGAACAAGACCCCGAGATACTTGAGCTCCTTCACTTGGGGTAAGGACTCATTCCCTACTTGGAGTGGACAGTCCATCGGTTTCCTGCTGAGAAACCATGGCCTCAGATTTGGAGGTGCTGATCCTCATCCCAGCCGCTTCACACTCGGTTGCGAACCGATCCAGTGAGTGCTGAAGGTCGCAGACTGATGAAGCCTTCAGAACCACATCATCTGCAAAAAGCAGTGGTGCAATCCTTAGTCCACCGAACTGCAGACCCCCCCCCGCCCCCCCCACGCCTCGAAATCCGATCCATGTATATTACAAACAAGATTGGTGACTGTTGTATCAAGTAACTATATTAAATATGTCGCAATTGGGTTAAAGACACTAAAACACAAAAATTATAAACAGTTTCTGCTTCCAGCTCGAGGTCGGAAGGCACAGGGGAGACTTTGTGTTCCCTTCATGGCCAAAGATGAAGCTAAATTCAGGGTTACACTTAAAATACCAGTAGACAACTTTACAGCCCATTTCTTCTCAGCTTTGAGCACACCACTATTTGTCACTCGACACAAGCTATCAACACACCGAGCCATTCCTGAAATGAACAACACCACTCTTTAAGACTATGTTTCCATTTATTTATGTACACAACCAGGATGAAAGGGACAGTATCAGCACAACTTTCCCCAGAGGTGTCACACTGCCTCAACCTCTTCGCTATAAATCAAGAGACTTGTTATCCACACCTCTTTGTCATCATTTTGCTGCAAGAGTTCAAACATACTGTCTCGGAGCTGATATAGAAGCACCTGTAAAGCAGCACTAATATCTACACAGTCAAGCTCCTTTTACCATGTTGTATTTTACCAAGCTGTTTATTTGATCTAACATAAGCAGCAAAAGTTAGCATGTTGGACTAACTAGCTCACTTCTCATGGATACCGTGTAAGCACAGCAGGAGTCCTGCTCTTTAGGAATTTGGATTTTACAGACAAGCAACTCTGGCAACCTGACCATGCTATCGTTACATTTGCCACATTTTTGACTATTCCTCAACCTCAAAGCGTTTTGTGAAGGTAAGAGGGAAATGTACAGCGAGTAATTGTGAGAAAGTACAGCTTAGCAGCAAACAGAGAAGTGCTACTACAAACTACTGCTAATACAACTAAATAGCACTTAATCAGAAATCTTCAAGTTGTCCTTCAAGTTGTGAAGTTCAAGAGCAATATTGTTTCTTTTTTACTATGTCTTCAATAAGGATTGTGAGCTAGAGAGGCGGGTTCATAGCTTAAGCATAAATTATCTAAATGACCATTAAAAAGGATCCTATTTACACCATTCCTGTTTTAAAAAAGGTCCCCTGCAAAACTGTTATGCCTGCTTTCAAACCTGAACTCAAGGACCCATTGTTTCAAAAGTAAAACATTTTTTGAGAAATAAACCATGGTAATCGAATGTGTCATGTTAAAATGGAAAGCTTGACAGGTGTAGTAATAATAACAACAACAAAAACTGTATGAGCTTAGCAAACAGTCAACTACACAATCTATGTTGGTGATCAAGTAAGTAGTAGACAGTCCTACAAAGTTTTTGTATTTGATACCTTTATATGGTGAAAATCTGTTGCACATGAATTGATACTCTGTTGAATAACACATAGCTGGCCATGTCACAATAATTCAAATGAACGAAGAAGCCTCTGTGTCACCATGTGACGCCATGGTGGATTCCTGGCAGTGCCACTCATAAAACTGTTAATTCTGGCAGCTGTGTTGTGACAAAATGTCTTGCCATGGAGGTTCCCAGTCACCCAGGTGGCAAGTGACACAAGCTAGTGATTAGCACACAAAAAATGGCTGAGTTTCATTTTGAATTACTAACAGGACTGCATTTGAACCAACACAGAATAAGCTGAAACAGGTAAGCCTTCCTGAGATAACGGGAAAATGAAAATGGGACACAAGACGGTGAAGAGATAACCATCCATAACCACTGGGATGTGAAGGAAATGTTAATGCTTTTCTTCTCCTATAAGCAGCTGCACTCTTTGAAGCTCGTCCTGAGAGCTTTTTGTTATCTTCATCATATGAGACTCAACATTTATCTCTGGGCATGGCCTAAAAAAAATAACAAAACAACTGCGCAATGGCAAATGGAGCACAGACCTCATTTGTCCGCCACAGAAATCGTACATCTTCAAAACCTCATTTCATAACGTGTGAGTGTAACCGATTATGGCATGTGTGGGATTATTGCATGTGTGGGGTGCAGTATTTATTCAGTGCAAATTTAAACAGTATTGAAAATCAGTGCCAAGGACATACTTTGTTATTTGGGCTGAGTTTTTAGCTGCAGACAAGGTTTTGGACTGCAGGGCTTGATTTAGCCTTTTAGTTTGAATGCTAGATGGTAGATGAAACACATCACCGTCCTAATACCTTCTGACTGCACTGGATGTTGCCGTGAGCAGAATATGTAATATTTGAGTAAAGCCGAATAACTCTGGTTATATATAACAACACTGCCGCATATGTACAGCTTTGATATTTAGTGCCTAGGCTCTGCATCTTGGCAATGACCCAGCTCAGCTGTTTAGATCTAATTAGGATATGAAAAATATCCTAATTATATCAACAGCATTAAACATCGCTGCTTATGTGCCAACAACAATCAAAAAGGAAGAAAATGAGCTCAGCCAGTACATCACACACATGCTAATAATACTGTGTTGTGTATGCAGAAGCCTAAAAATAGTAGATCTTAGAAGCCAAATACTTTAAAAAAAACTAACTTGTAATGGTATCCAGTAAAGAAAAGTTCAGTTCTGCAAAAAGTATGAAACTTCCTCTTGAACAACAACATTTCAAAAGCTTGTTAAAAAACTTTCAAGTGACATGTAGCAGAAACTTGTGATATTGAACATCACAACATCATTTGTCTCTTTTCTTACACAAGGTAAATGTTAAGAGCAGATATACAGGCACCAGATGCAGTCATGAAGAGCTGCTCCTGTGTTAGAGGCATTTCAAAACATCTTGACACAAGGGAAATGACACCCACTGTCCGGGCAAAGATGCTTTACATTTTACTGCAGGTGTTGGGGTATTGACTTCCAATTCTCCCAAATAAATTCAATAAATGCTCTTGTATCATGTAATGTGCGTTGGACACAATTCTAATTGTTTTACATTATTCTAGTATTGTTATAGTCCTTGTAGCAAGCCATCACGCAAGAATTACATGTCAACTTCAATCATTTAATTAAAGACATTTCAAGCCTTAAGTTTTGCTCACATCTGGAAATTAGGTTAGCTACACACTAAGTTAAATCTACTTTGTTGCATGTTGGTACAAGAATAGGTTCTAAACTGTTCAAAAAAACTCTAAGCTATGAGAAAGGATCACAATAGGACTCTACACAGCGTCCCCCACACTAGTTACCACGACTAATTTCTGCCCTGAAATCTATTATTACTTATACTACAGATTTTAACATTGTTAGCACCAGTTATATTTCCTAATGGGTTAATGTGGAGCCATACTTCAGATCCTATTTACAGCCGGCATGCAGTCGTTATCTACTAGCCAACCGTTTCTCAGCATCAGTAGAAATAGGTTCTGTAAGACAGATGTTGCTTTGGCCCAACTATTGGATTATCTCAATGATTGGCCCATGCAGGAGGTCTACCTCTCCCTCCAACAGTGTGCCATCAATTGCTTTTTGCTCCCCGTGCCTATGTGGATCAGCCTCTGCAGGCTGTATCATCTGTTGTGGCCCACTTTCATCGTCTCTTCCCCCTCCAAAGCTAAATGCAGCAGGCAGGGGTTATTTATGAGAAGTTTGAAGCAATGCATCATCACAGAGCCAAGATGGAGGAGTGGGTTTGTAATGGGTTGCAGCAACACTACGCGAGACTATAATTAATGACAACAACAGCATCAAACCTGGGGCAAAGTAGGAGGACCACTGTTTTCCCCATGAAAAATAAAGCAGGAAGAGGCTGCCTCTGAGTAGTCCTACGGCACTAACACACTGCATCCTTGAAGAATGAAATCTCGTTGGGAAGGTTGGGGACTGTAATGTGTTTACATTATTATAGATGGCAGCTTTATAGTCCTGAGCGCCAAGAAATACAATTATCATTAAGTAGCCTAGCCCTGATTAGGTGAAGAGTTCAGACAGCGTTCACAGAAATGCAGAAATGGATGTGGCTAATCAGATAACTATGAAGCACAGTGTAATACCCTGGAGTGGGGACATTCATTTCCAAAAGAAGAAAAAGTACATTATTGAGCTTAGCGTAAACAGCTCGGACAACTTAAACACAGTATTTATATATCTGCAGTTTAGCTCAGGATCTGTGCACACATTTGCACGCGTCAAGATGGATGAGCACAATCAACACCATCTTATGTGCTGTGTCACCCAGGGTGATAATGAATCATCTGCAACATACTAAGCAATCATTTTACACTGATAGCAGAGAGAATCATTCGTAGTCCAAGATACAGGAACAGAGAGATGATAAACCAAGCATTGCCATTTTGAAAATGCATAGTTTATAATGCCCCGGCTGAGCAGTGATAAAGGAACCTCTTAAGCCCCAAGCCTGTTTTTCAGGTTTCAGGCTCGAAAATGACATTCCGAGAACAAATGACCATATCTTCCCTTCTAAAAAGGGTTAAATTAATAATATTTTTTCTCAAAGTAATGATAAACCTGTGAGTTGGATGTAGAAAAGTCAGAGTCAATATAGATGTTTTTTATTTTAAAGAAAATTCAGATTGAACATAGTAAAAAAACTGTAAATTATAGGGTCCGTCCAAAAGATATTTTGTACTTATAGTGAAAACTAACCTTGGATGATGGGTTAGTAGACTAAAAGCTTTAGGAATCCAAAGTACAACATATAATAAGTACCCTGTATCAAGATTGATGCAAAACAAGTGATATTTGACCTTTTTAGACAGATTTAGCGAAAAAAACCTCTTCTGGGGCCATTTGGGTGGATTTTCCATATCTCTGGCCCCCCTTCTTCGATTTTCACATGTGACATCTCTTTCTGATCATTAGAGCCAATAGAATCGAAGGGAAATCGTCCCGCACACACTCATGTTAAAAAAAAAGATGGCGTCTTTGCGCATTCAATGAAGCTACAGAGTTTAGGAATGGCCTGCTCTACTATTTAAAAACGGAATTGCAGTTTTATTGCTTATAGATTATCAGAACATTTCAAAGGGGACACAGCCACATTGGATATTAACCTATGGATTAACTACATCATTGTTGTTATCGTTTTAATTCCATTGAAGACAAGTTTAGACCAGAGAAAGACGAAGGTAAGCCATGTTAGCGTTGTGGGCTACCTAGCGCCACTTGTTTTGATGTACGTTTTTGTTGATAACGTCGCGAGTTTGTATCTTTCAGTGTTGAGGTGGGCACCGTTAGATTCTGTGTCTTTACGATCATAAACGATGTGTTGGATGTGCAGCTAGGATAATTAATAAGGGAGCTAGGAGTGATTTTCGGTGCAGTAATAGGTTAGCATTTTTCGCTCTGGGCTAATTCAGAGGCTCACTGTTATTGTGTTTTTTTGTTTTTTTTTAAATGAAAAAGATCAGTTAAATTCGTTTTTTCCCGTTATATGGATATAAAATATTCATAGTTTATTAAATATTTAGGTTCCTTAGACGTTGTTTCCTGCAAATGACGCAATGTCGGCCCCGGAACCGGGTCCATGGGGCCTAAGAGTTTTTAAGATGGTGTAGTTTCTGAAACTCAAAGTGTGACTGTTTAAAAAGGTATGACTTCATTGATTCCCCCTGTGAAACCTTAATATATTCAGATTAAGGTGGTAAGGAGAGTGTGTGGAATGGAAAAGGAACCATGTCAGACCAAAAAGACAACCAGGACTTAATTATTTATTCTCTCACTCCAATTGGTAACATGACAATAACATTGCAAAAATCAGGCATATCTTGCCTTAAAACGATACAGAGAAACTAGTCCATGCATTTGTTACTTCAAGGCTGGATTATTGTAGCTCCTTATTATCAGGGTGTACCAAGAAGTGAGTCAAGTCTCTTCAGCTGATTCAAAATGCTGCAGCTCGTGTACTAACCAGAGTTAGGAAAAGGGACCACATTACTCCTGTTCTGGCTGGCTTACACTGGCTCCCTATAGAACACAGGATAGAATTTAAAATTCTTCTTCTCACCTACAGAGCCCTTAATGGGCAGGCGCCATCTTACCTTAAAGAACTCATTATACCCTACTGTCCTACTAGGGCATTGCGTTCCAAGAATGCAGGGTTGTTGGTTGTTCCTAGAGTCTCTAAAAGTACAATGGGAGCCAGAGCCTTTTCTTATCAAGCTCCACTTTTGTGGAATCAGCTTCCAGTTTGTGTTCGGGCAGCAGACACCCTATCCGTTTTTTAAGAGTGCGCTTAAGACCTTCCTTTTTGATAAAGCTTATAGTTAGGGCTGATTAGATTCAGCCCCTAGTTTTGCTGATATAGGCTTAGTTTGTCAGGGGACATCTTACTTCTTCCTTCTCTCTGTCTATACCTGTGTACTCTCATGTTCCGATTAACCCAGCTTCCCCAAATTTCTTTCTTTTTGGTGTCTATATACGCCGGGATCCGGAGTCATGGATGATCCTGCGGTCCTGTGTCATGGATCACGAGTCCTGGCTCTTGAGTCGTGACTCGTGGCTGTGCCTGTTGCTGTGGTCCTGGATCATAAGTCCTGGATGGATATCCTCGTGGATTCATATTCCTATTATACACACATGCATTTCCAAACATTTGGACTACCTATGTTGCAAATGTATTATCTTTTCAATGTACACACGGCATCTATTGCACGTCTGTCCGTCCTGGGAGAGGGATCCCTCCTCTGTTGCTCTCCCCGAGGTTTCTCCCATGTTCCCCTTTAAACTGTGGGGTTTTCTCCGGAAGTTTTTCCTTGTACGATGTGAGGGTCTAAGGACAGAGGGTGTCGTATTGTCATACTGATATTATGTACAAACTGTGAAGTCCACTGAGACAAATGTAACATTTGTGATATTGGGCTATATAAATAAACATTGATTGATTGATTGATTAATTGAACATGATTGATGAAGAGTGAACTTTAAACAGCCAAAAGCCAATATGATAGAAGATCACAAAATAATGGTTATCTTGTTCAATGATCATCAAGAACATACACACATATTTTTTCAGCTTAATGCAAGTTATTTAAGTTTGCAAAGAATCACTGTTTAAGCCTTGAAGTGCTAATAGATGAGAACACTTACTGTAGATAGAAGAACATTTATTTCCCTGTCCTTCAAAATCAAGTGGACCATTATTATTGCTGCCAAATGGCTGAAAAATATCAGTCAAGGGAACCTTATCAACAATCTTTTTTAAGTGTTTATTTTTTTATATTGTTAAACCTGACGTTTGATCATTATCAGATGTATTTCTCAAAACCTTGTTATCTCTATCAGCCTCTAAATGTCAGCATCCGCCTGGCTCTAGCTGTAACTGAATATATTGAGATCAAACGACTCCCTGTGGGATTTGAGATCATTGCCTTCTGGATTAATGCATGTACCTTTATGAATATAAATCATGGTTACAGCTGTCACACAGGCTTAATTACAACACATATTCCTAATTCAGGGACTCGGAGAAGAGATTTGAGCTTATCGGCGCAGCGAAATGCTGGATGTATAAAGGAGCACAGGTGTGCAGAGGGGGTGATAGTCCCGTGTCTGGAGGTGACAGGGAGGAAGTCAGTGAAACAAAGCCTTGCTATACGAGGGGGGAAATAAAAACAAGTCATGTACCAAAGACAGGTGGAGGATCTGACTTCTACACAGCAGGTAATGCTATTAAATATGCATCAAAGACAAAAGCACCAAACCCCACTTTACAATCCAGGTGCTGGGAAATGCTGTGAGCCATGGGAAAACACAATGACAGGTCCCGCTCTCAGAGAACCTTATTCACTAATGGCTGACCCCTCTGACATTTCCCCTTGCTGGTATTTTTAACCACATTTCAATCAACGATAATAATAATAATAATTCATTTATTTTATATAGGCGCCTTTCAAGGCTCTCAAGGTCGCCGTACAAACACATAAAAAACAAGATACACAATACATAACACCAGCATAAGAGACATAAACAAGACAGTGCAGTATATAAATCAATCAAATAACCAAATAAATAAAAACAGAGGATGTGTGATGGATAACGATCAGGGTGGATATGCGAGTGTGAAGAGATATGTTTTGAGGCTTGATTTGAAAATGGGGAGAGAATCAGTGTTGCGGATGTCAGGTGGGAGAGAGTTCCAGAGGCGGGGTGCAGAGCGGCTGAAGGCTCTAGGCCCCCACGATGTCCTTACTTCACTACCTAGTAGGGCTGCTCAATTATCGTATTTTAATTGCAATTACGATTTTGGCTAGTAATCAACTGTTACAAACATACTGTTCAAATGTCGTTCTTCAATAAATGGATGTTTTCAAAGTAAATGGATAATCGTTTTTAACAATCGTGATATCAATTATTGACCCAAATAATCGAGATTATGATTTTTGCCATAATCGAGCAGCCCTACTACCTAGACAGGCGCACACTTAAGGTTTCTATAAATAAGAAATGTCAAAAGGAGATGACAATGATATGATATTGTCATCAAAGAGCCTCATTGCTTAAGCTCCTACAAAAAATTATTTTAGGTCAAAGCAGAAAAGTGAAGAGTTTGTGGTGCATAACCCACTGTGTTGTTTATATAGACACTGTCATCTATTTCCACAGTGCACTGAAGCAGAGGGCAACACAAATACTTGTTCTGTTTGCAAAAGAGGCCAAACTCTTCAGACAGACAGTCCGACACATGGGCAGAAACTGAGGGCTTTGTTCTTTCATGAAAACAACTTCTGAAGTCACTTTCATTACAAAACATTTCACTGACACTTTGAAATGGGTATATTTTTCTCACTGCACCATAAGTAATTTTATTTGAAGATTCAACACCTATTTTTAACGATGGTCACTGTCGTCTTAAGGTCTGTTGATTTTGAATGAGTAGCCGTAAATTAAAATGCTTTCGGCTCACAAATCACTACAGAAGAATTGATTCAAAAGACTATGTTGCAAGGCTTCGGAAAGAAATATGATGATTTATAGTTACTTGTGAAAATGATCTAGCTTATGGTTATGTTTCAAGGAAGCTGACGCATTGTTGTGGTTAACAATGTTTTTAAATCCCACAATACAGACACAAAACATCCACATTACGATGCAGATGTAAAATGTGCTGGATAAATACGGATGATGGTGTCAGAAGATGTGGACACAGACGAATGTGTGTTGATCACTGAATGCAGAAAGAGATTTACATGTGGCTGAACACAATATTCCAGATTTTACTCGTGTCGTTGATTTCACAACATGTACAGAACAACAACTATAAACGTGACCTTCTGATGGATGTGTGTAAGGTGGATAACAGTTGTAGGACATTTTGTGGAAGCATGCTGTCGGTTTTACTCAGCAATTTGTAAAAATACACCCGACAGTAAAGAGTGATCAAAAAGGGCTTATTGCGATTTGTATGATAATAAAAAAGTACAGTGGAATGAATGTCATATTTACACATTGACAAGGACTGGTTGGAAGGAGCAGCTTTTATTTCAATCCCAGCCCAGTTTTATATTCAAATTAGCTGTCATCACTTTTTTTAATCGCACATTCACTACGTGCTTTTCCGCCTTTGCTGTTCAAATATCAAAGCATATAAGAGGACTGATACAGGAAATATAGATTAACTAAAATACTACAATACACCACTCTGTGTTATGTAACTCATTATTAAAACCACAGTGTAACCATGTAATTGATTATCAATCATTTATGAAAGATTCCTATTGTAAAGTGCAAAATACACCCTGTAGCGGAGAGAGTAAGCGGCGGACAATCAGCGTACATGTCTGAGACACCGCAGACAAAGTTATTACTGCCAGGTTCAGCTCAATATGTGACCTGAGGCGGGAGCAGAAATAACTACCAAAAAAAGCTGTGTGTGCAAACATTTCCTCACCCCCACGGAGGAGCAGGACCAGGAGGAGAACAACGAGGACTGGAGGACAAACGCGGGAATTGATTGGTACAACGGCAACTATGATCATCTCAGCTCTATGGATCAAAGAGGACTGCTTCAACAGCTCAACCCTGCTGCACAGCACACAAAACAATCCCTCCTTCGGCACAAAAATGACTTCTCAAACTCTGAGTTCGCACTGAGACAATATAAGACATAAAACCAATGTTCATACCACATCTATCTTTCCGGCTAGCTTGTCATTAGTGAATCACACATTTATTCAATTGCTAGCATAACTCAATTTCCCAAATCATCATTCAAAGTATGAATTAGATTCTGGTGTCATTTGTTTAATACGTTTGATTAGTTTAGAGGTACTGAATCAGTGCATGATTATTAATAATTGTGTGTAATGAGGAATTTTCCATTCCTATTTTATGCAATGAGCTGTAAAATTGTTTTTCTTAGTAATGGCTCTGCAAACAGTGTGTCTTTTAGGTTTGATTCTTCATCAACGTAACTCATTAATGGGATCCTAATTAAGAGCCCCTGTTATTTCTGAAATCAAAGATAAACCCTGAGAAGAACAAAGGGCTGTAGTCAAGACTAACTTCAAGTCAATAGAGTCCAAGTCAAGTAAAAGACCAAATAGTCAGAGTCAAGGCAGAGTCCAGGGGAAATACTGTTAGTCCATAACAGGCTATTGTCTCTTCTAAATACCCACACACAGGTTACTGCTCATTTTGGTCATTCAAAATGAGAAGTGGCAACAAAGGTATAAACAGCAAATGTATCAAATTTAAAATGAGATTACTGGCCCATAATACTTACTAATTTGTGTTACATGTCACACCCAAGAGACAGGAGTCCAAGAGAAGTTCAAGACTTGGAAACCCAAGCCCGACTATAATCCTTTGGATATAAATAATACATTTTGATATACTTGTATGAATTGAGTTATGCTAAATAATATTTGGGTACCAGACAATACACAACTTGCTGGGGTATATAACAATACAACCTGTGATTGTTAAAACTAAAAGAAAGTGTGCTCATTATTTTGTTGCTCAAATCCAGATCTGTGTCACATATAATCGTTAAATAATAAATAAGGACACCTTTGCCTGTAGTGTGAACATAGAGTTAGTACTGCACAGAACAAAAGTTTAGTTTGGGATGGAGTTTGCTTTAAGGTACATATTTTAAATTATAATGCAGCACAGTATTCAAAATGTCAGAAGTTGCCCAAGTCAGGGCAGCAGCTCCTTTATGTGCTGGAGCGCCTTGCTCTGCATAGCAGTAACCCTTCAGTGTCTGCTGTCACTGCTCCAAATAACGTCCCAAAGGGTGTTGGCAGCATAGCAACGCATATTTAAATAAGGATTTAAATATGTGATGAATGTTGGAGAAATGAGGCCCTTTTACAAGCTTGTCACTTGGAGGCAAAACCGTTTTACTTCTGCTGAATTTTAAATTACTCAAATTAGACGGAAGAATGTCCATAGTCTCGAAGCTTAGCGAAGAAAACCACGGAGAGACACTCCTGCTGTCTTCAGATGGAGAGACACACCATAACAAACAATATTAACACATAAAGGGAATTCAGAAGGCTGCAGTGGACCTACAACAGTTTTGAAAAAACAGCTGGTCGGCGTGCATCCAGACTGAAGTGTCTGTGAAGTGTCTGTTCAGTAATATGAAAGGCAGTGGAGCATCTGTAAAGGGGCAAAGCAGACTCCTGGAGGAGCCTCGGCAGAATGCTAATGCCGTGAGATCCACCTCCGTCCTCTCTAAAACATACAAGGGCAATGCTGCATTAATCATGGTTTCACCTCCACACACACACACACACACACACACACACACACACACACACACACACACACACACACACACACACACACACACACACACACACACACACACACACACACACACACACACACACACACACACACACACACACACACACACACACACACACACACACACACACACACACACACACACGATTTCTCTAAATCATGTAATCAGATCGTCCTCTAAAAAACTAGATCAGATAACACTGCATGATTCACATGCACGCAAATCTCCACAAAAGCACAAGTACTTACACCCACACACACACAAAAAACCAACACACACCAAACACACACACACATTCACAATATAATACAGTGCACTTCCATTATTTTTGCTCCACTTCTCTGAGCAGAATGAGTGGGACAGAGATACAGAATGCACTGTTTTATCTGTGAATTCCATTTCAAAAACTTCTTCAAGGGAGACAAAATCATCAGATGCACACAACGGTCAAAGACCCAGCATGCGAAAATACCTTTTTTTTAGATATTCAAAGCATTTTCTATATAAAAGTGTGCAGGTTCTGCAAAACAATAACCACACTGTGCCAGAGTTCAAGTGTGAGCAATGACATTATGAGATCTCATTTGATTCATAATTAATATATGTTACAGAGGGAGATAATTAGCACCGTGCCAGACAAGAGAGGAGGCAATTAGCTGCATCAACCCTGAGTGCAAGTGACAACATCAGGACACTGTGTACAACACTAATGCAAAAACAGAACTGTAATTGAACCTGCATAGTATTTTGTCGTATCCCTACTAATGTATTCAGATTTTCTTTTGTATTATGAGTTATGACCTATGAGTAGTAATGTTAGGTGTAATGTGTGGCATACATTTGTGTCAGGAATGATTCAGGCATATGTTAAATAATTGGAATCAGCTAAGAAAATGCAAACAGATACAGATCCTTTATCAACTTTGCTCTAGAGTTTGGTTCTCTTCAGCGTGTGGTGCAGGCGTTTCGCAGCATAGGCAAGTCAAAACAAGTGTGTGAATATGAAAAAGGATTTGGGTTAAGTGTTGACTGAATTCTGATCTCCAGGTTGGCAATATACTGCGACTTTCTAGAATGAGTACTGACTCTAACTTTCCCTTTTAAAAATTGCAAATAGTAGCGATGTACTAAACACTAAAGTAACAGCGATGTAGGAGCGGAAGTACCTATGACCTTCATTTCTTTGGTTAAAATTACAAGAGTTTGGTCAGCAGATCATGTTTGATGAGTTTATTATCTTAGTTACAACTTGATATCACAGTTAGACTTAGCTGTTGTGTGTATTGGCTCTACTAAGAGTAAAAGAGTTTCTTTAGTCCAACACCTGAAGGGATAGATCCATTTCAGGGGATGTAACCTCCCAGGTAAAGTTTTAGTCGTAAGACATTACTAATTTAAGCAGATCAGCTCAATAGTATTGAACCAAGACCTTCAGTATATTGACAGTGGCTCATAAATAATCAGGTCAGTACGATGCAACAGTTAAACTGATGTCCCTTATATGTTTATTCACAGTGCATGTCTTCTGCTACTATGTTAATACAAGGGTTGGATTGAAGTCAGAAATGGCACATCCCTAAAAGGTTGGGATAAGCAAAGAAAAAAAAAAATACAGAAACGTTGATCTGGATGTGTTTTTAAAAATTAGATTTTGTTTGTTATGTACTGAAAATAAATTCTCATGTTCATTGCTTTGGTTGTTAGAAACAGAAAAGGACTCTGAACATAATAAATGCTAACTTTATGATAATTTATTTATAAATGTAGTTTTATAATGTGTTTCTTTTGCACCATGTCTTAACGCTTTTTAATGTTCTTTACTAAAGCTGTTGGAATTGCCTAGTTGTTGAAATGTGCTATATAAATAAACTTGCCTTCACTTGCATTTCGCAGCGCCATGCTTTCTGTCAGTCCGGCTTATACCAGAGCTTGATTTATTCTGGGGTTTTAAAGATATTTTGAGGCATTTCTCTGTTTGATAGTGACAGCGTGGAGAAAACGACAAAGCAAGGGCAGAGAAAGACTGGAAGACATGCAGGAAAGGGCAAAGGCTGGAATCAAACATGGGCTCGCTGCGGTAAAGACTCAGACTTTACACAGCGGGGCGAGCTCTACCAGGAGAGCTTACGGGCCCCAGAGCTCGGTGAAAGGAGGAAACCCAAACCCACCGTGCTACCCAGCATAATTCATTTGTAAAGATCCACTAATATATAATGCAATTTCAGCACAGTAAGCAATGTAGCACCCCAGCTGTAGATGATATTATTGAAGCAAGACGTCACCACATATTGAGCGACTACAAACGGCACGTAAACATACAAAACAGGCAGCTGTCAGATGAGCAGCAAGATCAATAGCTCTTTTATTGCTTTACCAGGCTGAGAGCGAGAGTCCATGTTTAGGCAGTAATGCACTCCCCTCTCTGATCAATACACAGAGCTGCTGATCTAAATAAAGAGGAGACATAACACTTTTAGCTTAGTTCTTTTGCAGCAATGCGAGTTAACCTTTAGTATATCACTATTGCCACACAACTCATAAGAGAAGCAAAGATATGATAATCGTTATAAGGGCACATAGAGTTGGACTTGGAGATGACAAGCAGGCTTCAAAAAGAAAGCACTGCCAGGGAATGATAATGGAAAGAGTGGAATGGACCTGAGGAGAGGGATATTGGAAAGAAGATTGAAGTTGGTAAGAGGCTGGACGAAATGCAGGGTGGAGAGGAATTGTGTGGAGGAAGGAGAGGCTTTAAGGAGAACGAAGAATGATGGTGGAATTGTGGTGGTGCAATAAACAGGTGAGTTTTTTTATAATCTCTGTTCTATTTCAAACAAACATTAAATAATCACATCCAAGCAAGTTATTAATCAAAACTACATTACTTTGCGGGCTTCTGGTAAAAAATGTATTTATAAATGTCATAAATACAGCACTAACAAAAAAGGTAAATATTTCATGCGTTAGGATTGTAGAAATTAACGAGGTATTCAAATATTTAGATTGATACTTTAAATAGTTGAAACAATATATATATATCTAGTTTACATACCCACCAGTACCTTTGCTTTTTCCTGGTAAATGCACATTTTCAATATTACAGAGACTGTGATAAATTAGTCAAAGTTTTAAATTGCATAAACATTTATTTATTTTTACTCAGATTTTATGCAAATCGTGGTGAGTTATTTTAAAAGTGTTCCCAAATGAAGATTTAAGGAACAAAAACAATATATTGCCTTGCTTATCTTATTGCAATTTATCCCAATGTACTAAATCATAACCCCAAAATATTGTACATATCCATCGCTAGATTTTGCATTAGCTTTGTTGCATTTTTTTTACTTTATGCGGGCAAATGGATGTCAGAGCTGAACAGCAGGACAGCATGCTGGATGTGAAGCAGTGGGTTGAAACCAGACAGAGACAAAGGATGACACTGGTGGACTGAGGACATGCTTCCTGCTGGTCACATCGAAATTACAAAAAGACGCATGGTGGAGATCTGTCTTGTTCATATGGTTTCCTTTTAACCTCCACAACAGGTACACTACCTGTGGAGACTCATTAGAAAGCCATTAGCCACTGTCAGGCGGCTAATTGCTGCCTCAAGGGAATTCAGAAATGGGAGGATTCAAAGTACAAGGACAAGAACTCACCATGAAATCCATCAACACATTTTACAAGGACAGGAAGCTGTCTTGTATTTCTCTGAGCACGCAAACATTACTGGAGTTGACCATTTTGATTTATTTTTGTGGCAGAAGGGATATCCTCCAAACAAATGTGACCCATTTATTATGTAAGTAATTAGATTAATTGGGGACATACTGTAATCACAAACCATGGTCAAGATGCCGGGCCTGCTAAAATAACTGGATGGCCTACCTGCCTGTCAGCCTTCCATCTCGTGCACAAACGTATCTCGTGCCCTCCTTGGTCATGTGTGCGTTCGTGTGTGTTGGAGGAGGGGCTCTGTAAAGGAAGTCTGAAGGAAGGGGCAGATTTTTTCCGGCTGCGTACTTTCAAATTCTAGCGCACTCGAGCTGGTTCCTCCATTCTAACCTACCCTACCTTTAAGATGTTTAGGAAGTCCTCCAGCCATCTATTTAAATTGAAGCAGTTGGGCTTTCTGACTTTCCAGTTCATAAGAACGAGGCGTTGAAAGACATGCTAGGGCTATGAGTTTGATGTTATGCCATTGAGCGGGGATCCCAGCAAGCATGTAGCTGGAGTTAAGAGTATCTCTATGTTCAGGATCTCAGCGAGGATCTCATCTCCAACTACGTCCCAAAGAGATTTTACAGCCGGACAAGACCAAAGACAATGTAAAAGGGTACCCACTTCCGCATAACCATGCCAGCATAGGCCCGAGAGTGTTGGATCCATCTTCCAGTCTACAGGGTGTGATGTATGCTCTGTGAAGGATTTGTAACTGTATTTCTCTAAACCGGATACACTTGGAAATTGTAATAAAATGAAAACAACGTGGTTAATGGCTTGTTAGCATTAATTGGAAATAAGGTTTGCTACAGTCTGTGACTGGGTTGCTGTTGTGGTGGATAAGTTGATATTTCAACAGACTACTCGGAATGTTTATTGGCTTATCATTTTTGAGTGATGCTTGACTGATGTATCCTTGTAGCGGCTGCAGGCACAAGCGAGCTGTGAAGGACATCTTGTCATGACCTGTCAAAACTGCAGGAGGAACAATCCGATTACACATGATGTATGTAGTTAACTAACTACTCTCTATCACTATTCCTTTACCTTTAGATTTTTCAAGCTATTTGGACTAAAAGATTTTGGATGAGATTAGAAACGTCCAGAGTCGATTGAAATCAGTCAATTTAAATGTTATGCTGTTGAGGTCGAGGAGGATTAAGACTTCAAACAGCATGTTCCCACAACTCTGCATTCTGCAAAGGGTTCGTGAAGTTCTAACAGAATCTTCCCTCATGCTGAAGTTGTCAGGCCTCCAGCGTTTCAGGCAGTGACGTCAGCACAACGCAAGTAAATCTCCTAAAACTGGGTCATATTCAAATCTTTCCCTGCAATTGGCAACACTTGCTGGCTCCAACATATTTATTGTCTGGGCTTTTTCATGAATTGGTACATTTAGTTTGAGCTAAATACAAGATTAAAAACAATATATTTTAAAGGATTTCTGTATTTAAGAACTATAACAGATGTATTTGTTTGCTGGCAGTGTTTGTTTGCATGAGAGGAAACGACTCGCAGCATCATAACACTCTTTCTTAAAGCTTACTGACAAGATAAACTCCTTAATAGAAAATGCAAATAAGCTCAAATCAAACCACAGCTTATTTCAAAAGCGGTAGCTCCCTCTTGCCAACAAAAATTAATTAAGAAAGACAATCACTTAACACCTAAATGTGTTACCCATCATTAGCCTTCCTTGTGTATGCTCATTGTGTGTGCTTTGGTGAAACTAGATGTTCTGATTTGTCTCACTTTTGAAAAAGATATCTCTCTTTGCCAAATGATGATAAACCAAAAAGCCACAGCAACAAAAAATCTACTCAAGGACTTGCAGATGAAACCAAACTTTGGATGTATTGCAATTTAAATGTAAAGTTATATGGCAGGAAATAATTAACATGTTGGTGCAGAAATGCAATCTTGAAGCCCATCAAGTGGTTTTCCATCCGCATGCTTTGTTTCCCTCTTAAGCTGCGACACAATAGGAAAGTTGCTCTGACTCTGTTGTTGGCTCGCTAACGGTGTAGACCCACACAAGACCCGGCATGACGCCATGTGAGTGGGTGGGCCGTCTGTGTAGGACATTTTATGGCATTTATAGCCATTTTGTATGATACGCTTACATAAACATTGTGGTTTGTGATAGGGCTGCTCAATTAATCGTATTTTAATCGCAATTACGAATTTTGGCTTGCAACGATTATGAAAACATAATCGAAATAAAACGATTATTATTATTATTATTTTATTATTGGTTTTTCAGTTGAATTATACTTAAAGTTCAGGGTAATCAACCTTTTTTTTCAACAAATTGATGTTTTCAAAGTAAATGGATAATCGTTTTTAATAATCGTGATATCAATTATTGACCCAAATAATCGAGATTATGATTTTTGCCATAATCGAGCAGCCCTAGTTTCTGATCTATCCTGACGATTCCATACATGAAGCAGAATAGGATTTGAAACTAAATTGGTTAAGTGTATGGCTGATAATATATAATATTAATGAACCTGTGGATTATCCTTTGGGTAAATTGATTAATTGTTTATATATGTCCTCATACGCCTGTTGACGTATTTTGCAAATGTGCACGATGTGGAAGGTCAGGTTTGAAGATGGCTGTGCTCTAAGCAAGGAGGAGGGAAGTTAGGAGGTAGAAAAGCCCAATTTGGGGACAGAAAACAATACAGATATGTAGAGCCCAAAGATACATGTAGTCCAATCCAGGTCCCCGGATATAGGGTTGAGTAACCGTTTCCTAAGGGCTTCTCCTTGATCTGCTGTGGCCTGGATCGTACCTCATTTGCACGCCTATTTGGAGAAGGTGTGTGCCAAATTTAGAAAATAACCTTTTTTTACACAACATATGTTAAAATCGCCATGTTGTTAATCACTAGTCAGCTTGTGAATACGCATAGCTAATTTGAAATTCAATTTATCGAGACTCATGCATCTTATTTAGTCTTAATTACTTTGAACACTCACGCAAGACATATCACAAGATTAAAGTGTCAACCCTATCTCCTTATTCTTTCTATTTTCCTCTCATCCACTTCACATAAACCACTTTAGTTTCAGAGAGAATTACCGATTGCATTGGTGAACAATATAGTCAAAAAATAACAGTATTGTCCAATGGTGTGTAACAGAAGGCGGCAGGCTTGTTTTTCTAGGCAGGAGGGTAATATAATTTAGCCGCAGAGTGATTTAGAACCTTCCAAAAAAAGCTCCTGAGCAACTGATACAAATTCAATAGGTTGGCCTCAGACCTTGGCCATGGATGGCTCCTCAGCAAATTTAATAAATTAGATATTTTCAGCTGAAACTATGATACCCTTTCTACAGTATAACTCACTCCAAAGCAATGTTGAGTTCTGTTCCAAGAATTAACTACATCGAAGCAGGTGTGATTAATTTTTCCTTTCTGGAATAGCAAAGGCACAAAATGGCTTTGGCCTACAAATTGTGAATTATGAGAGAAATAGGAAGATCTTTAAAGATATAAAAAATAAAATCCTTTAATCAGATAAGATAGCAATGGACCCCCTGAAAGCTTTTTAATTTTAAAGTCTCACAGTTCATTTCAAAACAATAGCAGTCATCTCATATTACCGCCGTTAACTTAATGAAAGTCACTGGCTGCAATGATTTTATTGCACATGTTGTGTAAGACTTTGTGAGATTGTGTTACAACTTCTAATTGTATGTACTGTGTCCATCTTGATCAGTTCTGTAATATATCTCCCTCGTTCTCTATCCATCTGTTCCTCTCTCTATCTATCAATCTCTTTCTCTCCAAGCATTGTGCTTGCAAGATGGGTTGATAAAGATATGCATTATTCATTCGTGTCCTTTCTGTCATTGCAGAGCTGAGCTCTGAGCAGAGGGGTGCGAAGAAAGAGTACAATCAATCAACCAGGATCTGACACTTGACACAATGGGATGTGTTGATTGGACGTCACAATATATCCATGCAAATAGGAAATTATTATGGGCCATTCTACACACTGACATTGTTTGGTCCATATTTGCAACAGCAGAAGTCCATTGGTATTCCAACCCTTAGCCAGTATAATACCCAAACCACCTGCTTCAGAAAATACCCAACTGCTCGCCACACTGATGGCATTTAGTGAATAATAATGTCACTGTGTGTGCACTCAAAGTGTTATAGTCACCAGATGTCAAGCAAGAATATTAATTCGTAATTCGTCATTTGAAACATGTCTTTCTTTTTGCAGTGAAATTCATAAGACTCATAACTGTATTAGTTGTTTATTTAATAGCGACAAACAACATCTGTTGAGTAGGTATGTGTTCATAACAAGTAATCAATAGCACTTTTGATACCGCACAATTTCTTTATTGGGCTGTTCAACCTAAATTACAATCCATTTTAGTGGATTTAACTCCAGCACTAAGAAAATGACTGAGCTTGACGTCCTGATGTCTGAAAGCAGCAGACTGGGAAGTGGTCAAGCCTGGATCACTCGAGAATTACATTTATATTTAACATTACATTTAGCTGACACTTTTATCCAAAGCGACTTACAATAAGTGCGTTCGACCAACAAAATACAAACTTGAAGAAAACAGAATCATATAAGTACATCAGGTTTCATAGAGCTAAAACATTTGAAGTGCTACTCAACTGGCTTTAGATAAGCCAGTCCTTTATAAGTGCTGTGTTAGTAATTCTATCGCTCGAAGTGGATTCGAAAGAGATGAGTTTTCAGTCTGCGCCGGAAGATGTGTAAGCCTTCTGCTGTCCTGATTTCAATGGGGAGCTCATTCCACCATTTTGGAGCCAGGATAGCAAACCCACGTGTTTTTGCTGATGGGAACTTGGGTCCCCCTCGCAGTGCGGGTGCAGCGAGATGTTTGGCTGATGCAGAGCGGAGTGCACGTGCTGGGGTGTACGGTTTAACCATGTCCTGGATGTAGGAAGGGCCAGATCCATTCACAGCATGGTACGCAAGTACCATTGTCTTGAAGTGGATTCTAGCAGTTACTGGAAGCCAGTGAAGGGAGCGGAGGAGCGGCGTGGTGTGGGAGAATTTAGGAAGGTTGAAGACCAGACGAGCCGCTGCATTCTGGATGAGCTGCAGAGGTCGGATGGCACATGCAGGTAGACCAGCCAGGAGGGAGTTGCAGTAGTAATTTAAGAGTAAAGTACAGAAAATATGAAGAATGCAAAAAGATATAACTTATTTGTACAAGTTTTCTTTGCATGAAGCCAATCGTTGCTTATGGTTGAACTTTTAAGTATCCCCCGGAGTTACTCATGTGTTTCAGCACTAATTAAAAGTAGACAAAAGACAATCTCACTATGACAACCTGAAGTTTGCTGTGTCAACACAGCAGTTGATTAAATGTGCTATTTCAGGAAGCAGAGACGTTTGCCTTTACTGATTGAGTCATTTGATGATACACTGCTTTGAAAATTAGCATTCCATTATTGAATTCCTAAACAATGACTATGGTGAAGGGTTATTTAGGGACAATTAATATTCTGCAGCATACCTAAAGAAAAAGGCAAAGTTAAAAACATGACAAAGAACTCCTCAGCACATGTGAAAATCCGTTTGATAAAGAATTACTAATGCTCAAATGTAATTATGGATTCCAAACAAAAGGGTTGAAATGCGGAATTGGTCCCCTAAACTCTCATCTGTTCCTTGTTTATCAGAAAAGTCAATTTCATGGCTAATAGGTTCATTACTGTAGTCATGCTTGAGGGGCCTTCTCTGATAAAACTCACTCAGGAGTTGAGAGCTAAGCTGATGGAGCAGTCCTTAATAACGTTCTGTCTCTGCTACTCTTTCTCATGGAAATATTACAGCAACTTTGAACCCTTTTATTCATACAAACTGCTGTATTTTAGACTATTGTGAGTGACTGCTGTGTGTGGAGAAAAATCCAACGACACAAGAGAATTCTCCTTGTGTAGAAAAGGGCACAGGTTTGCCTCAGCTGCTCCATTCACTACAGACAATTTATCTGCTGTTCTGGGGGGAGAGTGTTTCTGCAAAGGTCCAGCGAGACAAGACGGGTCTGCGCTGCATACTAATGGCAGCCGGCTGTTTCCACCACACAGCCTCGTCACATCCTGCATTCCAGCCATGTTCTCATGCTGTCACGCTGCGGGGAAGATGGAGCGTTTTATGAGGCAATGCTTTGCTACAGCACGTGCAAAGCTCCGACATGTTTTTGAAATTGAATTCTTTATTGTCATGCAAATCGTCTCAGAGCTTATCTGCATCATGCCTTCTTTTTTTCTTTACCCTTTCTTTTTTTTCATGCTGCAAGTTCAACATACCCCACATCCAATATCCTGATTCAGCAGAAACAGTAACCTGTCCGAGGTTGGTGATTGTGAAAGCATCCCGACAGCCCTTCCTCGTGCTTAATCCCACATGCATGTTCTAGGTGAATTAACAAAATGTATGCTTTATAAAAATCTAGTTTTACATTCTGCTCTCTTCCTAGTTGCAAATTCAAATGTTATCTAACAAATTACATCTTCAATATGTGCATTCTGGACGGCTAGCGGTCTCCCTTTCATTTAGTTTAATCTAACACTCATGTAATATTCTCCAAAAGGCTCTGCTTATCATAATGAACCATGAGGGCTAAATAATCCACTCCTTTGTTCCCAATCTGATCACTTCCTAATTGTTCTCTGCTAAGATTTCCTGCTCCCTCTTTTTGTCCCTCACACATTTAACCTTCAAAAGGCACAGTTCAAAATCTAACATTGGTGGTGATTTAAAGTGTGGTAACCACCATATCAAACAACAACACCAGTTTATGTGTTAGCAAGCTATTTGTTTTACGAGGTCTAATCCAGTGTAACTAACCGGCATCACCGGTCCGTATTGATTTCCACCTGAAGAGGAAGATAGATCCTGAGAAGAGAGATGGAGTTTATTACATGGTAATTATTAGACGCTTCTATCCAAAGCGACTTACATACTCAATACTGTGGGCAATCCCCACAGGAGCAATTTGGGGTGAAGTGTCTTGCCCAGGGACACAACGACATGCTGACTGCAGTGGGGTTTGAACCTGTGACCCCCTGATTCCAACACCAAGGCCCCGTCCACTGCGCCACACGCCTCCTCTGGCTGCCAGTGAAAGAGAATTTAACATATTTAAACCTGATTTAAACACAAGCCAAACTGTTGAAGAGACCTCAGCTCGGAGTGGTGAGATGGAAGAGTTGTGGCCTCTGACCAGTGTTGTGGGGCAAACACAATCAACCTGAGGTCAAGGGCTTCATCACAAGCTTTATTGAAAGTAAAACTTTGGTCATGTTTTCAGTCGAGTAATCCTGAAAGGAGAAAAAACTAAGCTCTAGGAGTTTGGGCTCCTTGGCAAAACAGCAATCAGCTCTATAAATAGTTCCCACAGACTGTTCTGGCCAATTATTTATGAATAATAATGGAACGACTTGCATGGAGACATGTCACAGTTAAAAACAACATCATCCATCTCTCCCTCCATCTTAGCTTTTGTAGCCCAAGGGAAGGTGGTGGGAGTGGGGTTGAACGGAGAGAGGGTGGGGGTTTTAGAGGTAAAAGAAAGAGAATGAAAAAGAGAAAGATGTGTCATTTTGATCAATGTGAGAGGTGAATGCCTGTCTGAGTAAACCACACTCACACATCAACATGGAAGAAGAGGTTCCAGAAATAGCAAGAAATCACATTTCTTCATCAAACAGTGTTTCAGGGTCAACAGAAATTGTGAGGTGAAATTATTTCTGGATCAAACACACACACACACACACACACACACACACACACACACACACACACACACACACACACACACACACACACACACACACACACACACACACACACACACACACACACACACACACACACACACACACACACACACACACACACACACACACACACACACACACAGCTCGACAGAATAAGGAGGTTTCAGCTCTACAACACTCTCACTTTCTAATGCAGATGTATTTAAATCATGTCCGTGACAGAATACGAGTAGTTTGTTGATTAAAGCCAAATGCAAAGCTATGTAGTGTTGATACTAGCAACTAAATAATATTCCAAGCAAGACAACTGACTCCACGTGACTGTAATTTCTAACGATTTATTATAGAAATCCTATCATTAAAAGTGCTTTCTAAATGCCGGCTCAGAGTATAATGACCTGAGCCACTGGAGCATATCACATTTTAGGAATTGGACAAGCTGGCCCATCATCCAACATTACTCAGCATCAGTGTTCAGTTTAGTGTAAATATCAACCGCGGGGGCACACAGAAAAGCCTCTGCCATCCTTCTAGTGCTGCCTCATTTGCATTTATACAATATAACACTGAAATATTATTGTGACAGTCGTGATGATGCTGAAGTTGGCTGTAGATTAGAGTTATGAAAGTTTCGAGGCAAGTGAATAACTTCACCAGACAAGAAATCAAAGTCTCACCTGCAGCTTAACCATTAACTTGCAGTACAGAGCAGCCTTAAACTTACGTAAATTGTGATCAGGACGAATTTGAAATCTTATGTGTTCAGTGATATAGCCGAGCTAGGCAGTACAGTATATTTTTGGGCCATTTCGGGCAAAACATTCCATAACCTTTAACATAATAAACATTTACACTTCTGCATCTCCTCATGGCTCTGTTGTCGGGAGTTTGAAAATCTAGCCAGTGAAGGAAGACTTTTGCGCAGGTCACTTCAGAAAGAGTTATCATTGGCTGTTCCACAAATGCATACGCACATTCCCTCAGGTGGCAAAAGCCTGATTCTGCAGCAAAATATCCTGCAGGAAAAGTTTCAATTCGAGCATTTGCAACAAATGCTTACACATCAGAGCAACAAAAAACAGGAAGACAGACCTATCAAAAAGAGAATCTGACAATTACTGTAGATCAAAGAGTTTTACAGATGGAGAGACATGTTGATAACAGTTGAGCCTTGAGCTAGTAGCTGTGAGGCTGAAATGCTTTACTGATATTGTAACCTCCTAGAGCTTTAAATCACAGTATGTCAAAGAGCTTTACAGTCCCACAAGTTTGCAATCAGAGGATCGTGATAAGAATGATGTTTGAAATGAATGATTGGTACTCGATCTTACTGTATAAAGTGCGTGGGAAAGGTTGATCAGCAGGAGGGCTTGAATGTCAAATTCTGGCAGTTTTTATTTTTGCCTTTTCCAGAGAACCACCTACCTTGAGGTTTCACTTGAAATAAACGACGTAACAAGGTTATCATGGAACTGCCTCCCCAAGCTTTAAGAAAACATGCAAGACAATATTGCACACATCTGGCAGATTAGGTGTATTCTCGCATTTGAATCTTTACGCAGGGATAACAGACCTACAATTGGCACCTACTGAATGGACATAACGGCATGCAACGCAAAACTCATCTGAAATTAGCATTGGAAGGATAGAGGGGGTTCTTGACATACAGCATGGCTCACAGCATTGATAATACTACTGAATTATGCCCAACAGTCAGAATTAAACCAAGGTTTTAACTTTGACCAATGAAAGCATAGCTCAGAGACTTTGAATCCCAAGCAGTCCCACCTTAATCCTTATTGCGGAAACCAATGGTGATTTAATAATCTCCTAATAATTTGCATAATATCTCAAATTATGCAGTTCTGTGGGAATGCAGGGCTCATCTTCATGCATTTTCACTCACTGTTCATCCCTCTATTGGTCCTGCATGTGGAATACATCTGAATTAGTGCAATGCCCCCCTGAGTCCTTTTTGACTTTTCTGGGTCATGCTGATAAGAGACAACACTGAGGCGGTATTCCTTATCTATGAAGGTGAAAAACACCTCGCATGAAATTTTGGCTTCCATTGATTGTCACTGTAAACTAAGTACATGCTTTAAAGGTCTCAGCCTTTTAACAAATCAAAAGAAATTCTAGAGAGTACAAAGAGTGTCATCTTACATTGGCCTGAAGACATTCACATATAACAATGATCCACATGGCTCCAGGAGGAATACAGCACTATAGAAAAGATAACCATTCAGCAGAGATAAAACTACCTTTGTAATGATCCCAAAGATTTGGTCTACTTTCTCCTCAGCCATGTTCATTATCTCTTGACAACATCATTAAGGAAAAAGGTCTTCCATTGACAACAAGATAAACGGTACTTGTAGGTATATATAAACACTGAAAGCACAATGCAATTCAGAATCAAGTGCAATGTGTGCCAAACCATATATGTTTGCTACTCACAAAATGTCTTCAGCATAGGAGACCCAAACGAAACAGATGGCATGTCAAATATTTTCTTTGATAAAAGCTGGCAGAGGTTCTGTTTTGTTATTTGGTTGGGGTGTTTGCTAGTGCTGAAAACGTTAGTCTCCGAGTGATGGTATAGTTTTAATGTTGTGTAATTTTCGAAACATCACTGAGTCCAAACATCGAGCCAGAATAAACATCCATTCTGCGTGACCATCCATGCTGCCACAAATTGGTTCAGATCGGCTGTGTTCGATTCAGGAATAGATGACAGCACCTCCTCTTTGCTGCCTACACTTAGTGTTTTCTTGTAACTGCAAAATGTGCACCACCTGCTAGAGAACAGCAAGCCAGCAGCCTCTCAGCCAGGCCCAGACTCTCATCTACTGGTCTTCAGAGTGTGTAGGCGGACAAACTCCTTTCCACTCTGTAACAGCCTGAATCCCTGTTACATATTTGTGAACTTCAGTGCCTCCTTCAACAGGCAGCTTCCTTCCTATGTCTGTCACAAATCATCTTTCTTCAACACCATCGCTTGTTGCCCCCATGAACCGAAATGAACTTGATACAGTGCGAGATCGCAGATGAAGAGGGAGACAGACTGAGTGGGAGATACAAAAAAAAGATCTATAATAAGAGAGTGGCAGAGTGAAGGTACAGCAAGGGGATTGTCAGTAACACCAGTGCCTCTACGCTGTATCCTTAAACAAATATAGAAATGTTAAAACAAGCGTCATTATGATTCTGCCTCTGTGGTTGCATAAAAACTCAAAAACAGAGAATGCAAAGGAAAAGTTGTAGAGATCAGATCTGAAGAAATAGCCAGTTTTCCCCCTTTTGAAATGACACCTTGTTGTGATGTAGACAGATGGCCTGATATCATCCATCCTTTTTTCTACTTTTTCTTCCAAGCACACAGCCCTACACTGGACTGACAGGGCCCTGTTGCTTGCCATCTGCTTGCCATGTTTGGCACTACAGCATGCATATCCCGTTTGAGATCTCTCCTGTTGAGGGACACCATCCATTACTAACCCCAACTCTCCTGTCATAAAGACAGCCTATCAATCCATCACATTAATCAGTTCAACGTCTTACTGACATCGCTTTCTGTTATATAGTCTTACCTCTGGAGTCGATCTTGACATTTCAATTTGTAAAAAATAAAACCTTGGTTGCTTCATCATTCCATTTGGAAAGCTACCCCAAAATGATTCTCAGTCTCTGGGTAAAAGTGTTTGGATCAAGACTGAGCAGTTGTTATATGTTTGTTTTGCTAATGCCTTTTCGTGAATTTCTTACACAGCCCAGAAGAAATCCAATCGCTACGGATCATCCAGCCAGCAAAATAAATTACAGTCAATTTCTCAAGCGGAACCCAAATCTAATCTGTTTGTTTAATGATACGAGGCCCCTTTCTACAGGGCCCACTAAACAGCCTGTTTATAAGTCTCTTTGCCTTCATTGCTTATAACAACCAACACTTAAATTCCCCAAGGATCACACCTAACACTTTCAGAGATATTAACATGGTCCTCATCACTGATTGGCTTTTAATGTGTATTCACAGAGAACATTTGTATTGTATAATGTCCCACATGATTTTAAATACGACAATGTGTATTTGGAAACTATCAAAGAGTTCTCTATATCATTTACCATGATAACGTTACCTTTTATTTATGCGTTTGCTTTTGCTGGCAATACTGCAAATCAGTGGAGAAGACTGCTTTATGCACGGAATAGCCTGGTGCCGAATTTAAAATCTACCGCACATCATTACTTCCCAGATGGTTTGGTATCATGACTATCTGCACAGCCCAGTCTGCCAGTTTCCTCCATAAGGCATTGACCAAATAAACACAAATAGCATAGTTAATTGATAGGACAATAGATAATACAATAGATTTGAGTGGCAGTGCATTTTACATTACGTAGTGCTGGAGACATGGCCTGTTGAAATATGTCGCTGCGAATTTAGATTTCAATCAGAATAAACACAGAATAATAAATAATGTCCATGTTTTTACACTAGTTTGAATTTCAGCCCTTTCACCAACCACCTATTTTAAAATCCCTCCCCTCAGTTAAATGTCCAAGTCATCCCACCTGGATTTCTGCCTGGATAAAGTATGATCAATTCACATTCTGCAGAGATGAGTAAGAGCCTGAGAGCATCACCATCCTGCGTGCTGATAGACAGAGTTATTCACAGTGAAGGCAAACATGTTTTAATGGGAAATGATCACAAAATAACTAAACGCCTCAGCAAGATCTGAATAATAATCTTGGTTCTTGATACATTCGAATGAACTACTGCTTGATTTTCTAGTACCGGAAAGAAGTGTTTCATCAAAGGATCAAAAACTAAGCACACAACACGAGATGTGCATGTTACAGTGGAGGGTATGAGTCAGCCACTGTGACATCTGCAAAGACGCATTGATTATATAGAAATAGTTTGGCAATCTACTTTACCATGACTCATCGTGATGCAAAGAAAAACACTTGGGCAGCAACATGCTCTATATAGCATCTTCCGTTGTACATGCATCTACGAACAAATACCCACTTTCAGTCACCCAGTGGTGTTACAGTGTGTGCCTCGTCAGTGAAAAGTGCTGACTGTAGTGACCAGCCCTGCCTTGACCCTGTGCCAGACCATCAAGGGCAACAGCCTGGTTTGCCTATAAGCAAGGCCACCTACTGCTGCCACCCACACAGGCTGCCACACTCCTGAGCAACACTCAGCCCACTGACGCATGGTGGACTAAACCAAACCTGGTGTCTCTGCTGCTTTAAAAAGGCTAAATATTCAGCTGTGATCTAAAGACACAAGACTAATATGGAAAATGGCAAAGAAAATACTTTATTCTACACCTGTAAGAAGGTTGATATATCTTCCCTTAAGTATAATAAAGGGCTCGATTCCCTGCTACACATGCTCACTATAGCATGCAGAATAAGAATGAGCACCTCATATAACTCATGATTACACATGATTGACATCTATTTCCTTTCATTCAAACATTTGAGGAGTAACAGGATCATAACATCCTGCCGTACAGAATAAAGTTAGGATGATACCAAGGGTTTGCATTTCCCTTCAGTTCACACTTTGAAAAGGGAAGGGGATATGCGTCCAAGCGCGCTCCCACCATCCCACCAGGTGTGACAGACACTGGGATAAAGGTACTGATCCCTGTGCCACAGTAGCTCCAGGCAAGCCTTAAAGGTGGCATATCATGCAAAATGCACTTTTGTACGTCTTTTATACATGAATGTGTGTCCCCGGTGTTCTAGGGAACTCACCAAGTGTCAGAAAACAAACCCTCTCTATTTTCCTCCATACCCAAATCTCTTAAAAAGGGGCTGCAACGGATCTGATACAGACTGATCCAGATTTGAACACTTCTATGACGTCACAGAAGTGGCGCTACGGCTAATGGGCCATCTCCACCAATCAGGAGGAGACAGCCACGGACATTGCCGTTCGAAAGCGCTGGAGACGTTGTAGTACATATGCCAGGCCTGTAGGTGGTGCTGTTCTCACAGAATCAGCCCATGCAAAGACAGTGTTACATTGAGCGAAATGAGGAATGGCTAAAATGCATGATCTGTTTGGTATTTTGAAAAATAAAAAGTATAAATATGCCTTATATAGGTATGGTCCTACACTATATTATTCAAATATAGCATGATAGGTCCACTTTAATGAACGAGGTAGTGGCTGAAAAAGAAAGGGTCATTCTGGCTGTCAGAGCCAAGGCAGGGGCCCATTAGTGGAGGACCGCAGATAAGAGAGGTCTCGCTGACACGGTGCGAGTAGGGACAGGCACAAGACGACAGCTAGCACTGGCTAATTATTGTTAGGTGCTGGTGAGGGAAGAGAGAAGGAAGAGACCCATGTGAAGGCACAAGACAGGGGGTGGAAAGAATTGCCAATTTAAGGGGGTGGGGGACAACAGCAAAAAGCTTGTGTCATGTCGTCTATATTTACAAGATGTAATACTGGAAGACTTCCCTGGAGGCATTACATTTCATTTGAAATAGGTAAGTTGTCAAGAGCCAAATAAATCACGGTGCAGGGAATCTGCTCTTGGTGTGAAAAAAAGATAGCAGAAATGCCTTTGTTGGCTGTCTTTTCATTTTTGTGGGAGGGTCGAGCTTCCTCAAAAATAATATTTACTGTATATCTTGATAAGGATAACGTGTGACTGTTTATAGACAGTAATGTACAATATATACTAATTTAATGTGTTTGTCTGTAGGCCATTTTGTGCACAAAATACACGTTATACACTTTATACACGTACACATGCGTACGTGTATAAAGAAGAGTGTCTCAGCTTATAAGTGGGTCTAGTGTTGGTGTTCACTGGCCTATCTATTTGAGGTTGAGCCCTCCATCCCCCCAAAAGACTCAACTCAAAGGATACAGAATAGAAAAACAAGCTTGTTTGGTGCTAGCGACCACAAGGCCAAAGTGTTCAAACTACAAAGTCTCCCTTGGATGTACATTATTGGAAGAACTGATTGGCTCGTATGATGTAGGCATCTTTTCCCTCCAGTGCAAACTCCCATCTATTTATCCTCATAGGACCTTTAAGCTGCTACATAGCAATCAAAATATAGGGTTTTTCTAAAACAGATGATAGAATAAAACCAGACCCAAAATAAGAGATGACAATGTGTTCCTTAAGGTGATAGGGCAGAGCTAACTTTAAAGTAGAGAAACTTTAATAGCACGGACATTTTACTTGCCAAACATGACTCTATATTGGCGTTCTAGTAAATGTCATTGTGCTCCATTAAGAAGTCCTTTGTCTATGTTGCTCAGGCCTTCAATGCCTAATGGTCTTCGTGGTTCGCCTTGGCAAATTATTTCTTTCAAGGCTGGAATTCCCTCTCTGTCTGGTCCCCTGTGGGTACTGAACCCAGGGGTAAGGCTTTGTATGGGAGACAGTCAGTCAGAAAAGCCAGTGAGGCAGACAGGCTTAAACCATAGACAGCCTCATGGTCTTTGTAACATAAATGCACCAAGACAGACACAAACACACGTGCACACAGATATACAGCCTCAGGGGTTGAAATGTCCTTTGCACAAAGCATGTATAATCAACATGCTGATATGCATTTGAAACAAAGGCAATTCACAATCTGCTGACCCATTTACAAGTTAGTCAATGAAAAATAAACTGGTTACTGAAGTCTTTAATCTAGTTGTCAAAAGCAGTTTTAAGAAAACTGTGGCTTTTCCTGTAACATGAACTCCCCAGGGCCGCCACATGAACAGATGAAATGAGATGACAAACACTGAGTGCTCTGATGGCCGAGTGCCTGTAGGGAGGAGCCTGCATTTGTGTGTTTATCTGCATAGTGTGTGGTTGTCCTCTACGTGCTTCCCCATGATTCAGCCTTCCAGTGCACTCGCACCTCCCTGTGGGTGAGTGTGGGGTCCCCCGCGCACTGCCTTGCGTTCCCACGCCTTGGCCAATGCTCTTTGACATGGCTTACGTAAACAGATGTTGCGCCTTGACAGGAAGTGGCCGACTTCTGAGGCGCTGATGGAAAAGAAGCTGTTTGTCTCCGTGACAGAGAACAGTGAGGAGGTCACAGTACAGCAGGAAACAGCAAAGAATGCATCCCAGGCGAGTGTGTGGTTTGATGTTGGGGATTGAAAAGGCTACATTTTCAATCCCTAGCCTCATGGTCAAGGTTAAACAGCTGGCTACACCTAGTTTGACTTTATGGCTCTAACCTTACTGACACGCAATGCCACAAGGACTGTAAATCAATTGCAAAAGGCAGAGCTCATAACTAACCGAAACAGAAGGAAGGACTATTCCTTAAATATGAGAGAGAGAGAAAGAGAGAGAGAGAACTATAACAATAAAACGCATTAAATGACATGAACTAAGAATATTACAGCAAATGATAAGCTGTATATGTAAGGTGCACTTTATAAAAGATAGGCAATCAAAATATTATTTTTTAAAAAGGTAATTCAACACGGTTGCAGAAACATGGCAGCACCGGCCTCTCGGGGGTAAATAAGTATTTTGCACTTCTTATCACACTCAAAAGCCCAGCCAGTTACTAAAGGGCCAAGTAGTCTGCTGTAGTGAGGTTGTGTAAAAAGCATGTTGTTACTGTTCGTAAAGACAAAAAGGGTAAGAAGATAAAAAGGGTTTTCTCTGAAATGAGCAATACAATGTATTCTTATTTTTGAATGTGTCCCAGATTGAACTTTGACAAATAGGTCTCAATGTGTCCAAATAGGCTACTAACGAACTGCTGACCACCACAGGCACTCAAATCACTCACTATAGAAATACTATTGCAATGTTTGGAGACTCTGGATAAGACGTCACCATAGGTTTTGTCTCCGTACATCATGAAGGAAAGATAACACTCTTTGGTTCAAAGAAAGGATGTGTCACATAACGGAACCAATAACCCCATCATAATGCAGTTGTATTTATAGTTTGGGCCAATGTCCAAAAAACAATCGTCAATTGAGGTGAAATGAGGCAAAAACAATTCTGACAAGTTAGTCTTTCTTTCGGGACGTCACAGTGTCTCTTATGCTGTGATGGTTGCTTTGACAACAACAAGCTTTGGTCTTGCTCAATGGTTAGGTTTGTTCCCGTAACCCAACCTCCCCTCAGGTTCATCAACTATTCAAGATTCAAGGCTTTTATTGTCATTTGTACATCAGCTATAGTGTAGATACGTCAATGAAAATCTTAGGTCACAGGCTCCTCCAACAGTGCAACACAATAAAACAGATAAAATAGCCCAAGTAAATACCAATAAAATAGGAACTATCAAGCTGTTACTGTGTAGTCTAAAGCCTGCATTAGACAAAGCTTGATAGGTTGAAGCTGCATTTGGCAATAATTATTGTACACATAGAAGTCAAATGCAAGCAGTGTCATTAAGATAATGAATTATGTAAATAATTAAGATGATTACCATGGAATTTGTCTCATGTTATCGCTCACAAGATATTACACCCATGGCCTCTTTCGTATCTAGTAAATGACAATTTTCTCCAATACAATATTTGCTCTTTACAGACTTTTCTTCTATATTAGTTCTTGTTTTTCCCGCTTTTAAATTACATTGTAACACCTCTATATTCCACAAGTGTATGACATAATTGAAAACTAATTACACAATATATTGAGGGCTCTACTCTTTTGTGTAACCAAATGAACTGTATTTCCCTTTCACAATGTACTGCACTAAATGTCACACACTAATAAAGCGACTTCAGCACTAATGAATCTGTATTGGGATCGAAGAGGACCGTTAACATTAGGATGGATGTTGCAATTTGTTATTAGCTGCTGCTCATCCATCTCATCACTGTTCAACATGGGAGGAGGCGAAGATGGGCTTCTTTTCTTATCCTAGTATTTTATTCGATGAAGGTACTTCCATCTCTTACTGAGCATGAATGTAAAGGGATCTCAATGGGACTGAGGCCAAAGCAAACTGCCGTGTAATAAAACCAGAACCAGAGGACCTTAGAATATGGTCCTCCATTTTTTTCTCTGTCTCTTTCTTGTCTGAAATCAACATAGGAGCATCTCAAGAGACCTTGTTTTTCTTTTTCAATTCCTGTATGACTGCCTAAGTCCATGGGTGTTTCTCAATCTCGAGTACGCTTGCTTGGTAGCACATGTCTTCCGAGCGTCTTGCTTCAGAAGCGAGGCAAGAATACTTCCTGGCATTCGGAAAACAAAGAGTGGAACAGGCTAACAAGTGTGCAGGTGTGCGTCACATGAGAGGCCCCGTCTTACATTTTCCACCACAGATTTGGGGAAATTGGTCCGTGCGCAAAGCATTGTGGGGATTTTAAGACCGCAGAGTCTACACATGTGCAGCCTCGACATTTCTCCAAACAAAGTACGCCGTGCTCGGTAGATTTCCAAGTCTGCTGGACATTGGAACAGTACTTCGGCGGCACTCGATGACATAGTATGCTTGAACTAGTGGCTCTGGAGCAGCTTTTCTCGCGATTGAGAAACACCCCATGTGTGTTTGGACCAGAGGTTCTTCAGGGTCTGGGAAAAGGACAATTTAAATCGATCAGATGACAGCAGACCACTTCCATATTTGAAAGCAGCTATTCCATCAGCGCTGGGCTTGCACTATTCCAGAGCAATCCTGAGCAAATCACAGTGGCACCAAATGGAAGTTCAGGTCCCGGCTGCAGAGAGGAGATAAAAGTCTGAGTGCTGGGTCCTCAGTGACCAAAATTGCCTGCTGATGTTTGGCATACAAAGCATGGGCTTGAAATAAGATGGTTACTGACGGCACATCTGCATCTTTTTTTATCCTCTTTGACTTATAAACCACGGAAGGTGTGCAATAAGTATTGGATTTGCAAAGAATCGCACACACTTTGACACGTACACAAAGAGCATATCCATGGACATCTACAGGCACTCAAGAGTGAAGGGGGAGGAAAACTGTAGTGAATATCAGACAGTGTCTAGGGACAGATTGAAAAAGCCGAATGAAATATTAATGGGAATGAAATATTTACACCATTCTTCAGACATATTGGGAATGCAGTGTTTTTGCGGCATTTTTTAACCCTTCTCTAAACTAACAGGATTCCTAAATAGCAGTGAGAGGGCTGTCAAGTGGTCAGTCCTGTCTTTTCATAAAGAGTACATAACATGTCCCCTTTCTACTGACTTCAGGAAGCTTCTCATGAAACCCACAGTTAGGAAACCTTGAATTGCAGACAGTGACAGAAAAATCTGTTTTGAACTGATGTGCTGTATGATTATATTCTGACAGCCAGAGGCATACAGATGGATCTCATTCAGGAAACAGGTACTTGATATTGGGTGCATACATAGAAGGAGGACACGAACATGCAATCCTAAGGAATTGCATGGTTGTGTCCCAAAGGCACAAAATCAGATATTTACAAAAGCTTTGCACACACTCAAACCAGGAGAAGCTTTTTTTTCATGCAATTCCTCTGGATGTGAATGCCAAGCTCCGAAACATGCAACATTAAGATCCATTGAGAATTAGAGTACATGTTTTCCCTATAAGTGGTGGTGTTCGTATTGTCAAGTGAAAGAGACGCACGTGTCTCTATGATTTGGGGAATCCGATGCCCTCAATAATACCAGGGTGTGATTGAGGTTTTCCCCTTGACCTCAAATGTGTATTACATTGGTACAGCACCAAGGGAATAAGCTGTTTCCTCACTGCCAAGGTAGTAGCTCATAAAACCCTTGTCAAATTTGTATCCTTGTTCCGGCGCAGCAAGTCCACTTAGAAATGCCTTGAAGACAAACATCTGCCTGGCAAATTGCAATGATCAAACTGCCACCATCAGAATAAACCTGATTTATTTTCTGTTGGCTGTAATCATTCGTTTATCAAGTAGCCCTGCCAGTGCGACAGATGCCCCTTTATTCTTTACTGGAGGCTTTCAGGTCCCAAGATGCCCTCTGGCAATAATTGTACCTGACAAATGAGCCTTGACAAAGGAATGGAAGGTGGTCAACCGCTTTCTGATCTGACCGAGCAACTTAATTGAAACTATCAATCAGAAAGCCACTATCCTCGATCTCTTCTTTTCTGACTTTCATTATCTCCTGCATAATCAATTTCTCCAATTCACAGCTGCGAAAATGTATCTCCTCGATGACAGTCTTGCTGTCTCTCAAACTCACTCGCACATTAAGACCCAAGTGTGTGCAAAATAAATACAATAAAAATATTGCTTTCCTCAGCTTGCCCTCCATCCTCATCAATCCCCCTACGGTGCACAAACACATTACTTGTCCATTACATTGAGCTAATTAATACATCAATCTGTACTGCTGTATTTTCTGCTGTTTTTCCTTCAGCAGTCTGCCTCTGCAGCAGGTTGTGTGCTAAGCGCAGTGTCATCTAAAGACCCGTGCAAAATCGTAGTAGAAGCTTTTTTTGTTGCAAATCACTACAGCTACAACTGGGTGGTCACAGAGTCACTGTCAGCGAAGAGAGGATAGAGTCAGAACAATAGGAAATACCTCCCCTCGCCGGCGAGTAAAGGGTTAAGCCTGTTACAGAAGACCAATCAGGACTGGAGGAGCACTGCAAACCTCCGCAGTAAGAGAGAGAGAGAGGGAGAGAGAGGAGAGAGCAGAGCGGGAGATAGAGAGATACCAGGAGTGGGATGGTTTGCACTCCTATCCAGACAGTTAGGAAGAGAGGCAGCGCAACAGAGAGTTGCTGTGATGAGTATTCACAAACCTGCCCATATGGATGGATAAGAATTAACAAGGAGAAAAGGAGAAAAAGAAGAATACAACATTCCTGTCAGGACTAATCTCTATGGACTTTCTGCTGTTTCTGTGTGGGACTCCCATGGGAAAGAACATCTGTCGTTTGTGTGACCCTTGTATGTTCGTCAATATTCAATTCAAATTGTTGGATTACTGCTGGAATGAGCAGAAGATCAACCAGCAGTTTCAATCGGGCAACCTGGATTGTTGCAGAGCTGCACTGAGAGGGGACAGCGTGGTGTAGGGACCAACTCCAAGGCATCTGTGTTTACCCTGCATGGTGAGCTCCGCTGTGTTTTGATGGGGCACTCTACTTATTGGTTTGATTTACAGCACTAATCCGAGTAGAATGTGACAGCTAACATAACTCAATGCCAAACATCTCCACCACAACCAACACATGTGATTGGAAACTAGCGGTTCCTATATACTGTCATTCATAATGTAATGCTGACTTTTTTTTAGAAACGGTTGAGTAACGTATTTGTTACTAATAATATATATTTGGTCTTAATCTTGTAAATCTAAGCAGCTGTTACTGAAAACATCAAACTCTAAAATGCATTTTTTCGTTTATGCATTAGGATGCTTTACACACTGTGATAGCATCTGTTTGTATCTTACAGATAAACACATGTACTATATTCCAAAGTGTCAGGCTGATAACAAACTTGATATGTACCCTTGGCTCTTCAACACACGCCTGGTGTATCATCACCTGTCTGGTACTGTAGCGTGGTGTCATTGATCATTTCTGCTGACATTGTGGCACAGTTAAGTATGGCATCCCTCACTGAAACAACCTTGGAGAATGACCGACCTGCTCCTCTGAAGAGAATAACACGGATCACATATTGTGATACAAGGGAGGGCATCCATGTCCTTATGACAAGTTCCCCGTGGAATCACATTGCACTAAAGTCCATAGCGGGTCTGGCCTATCAAGAACATTGTAGGACCATTGTAAGCACCACTGACGGTTTTGAAGTGACATTCAATAATTATCATTAAGCAATTTCCTCTAATAATTTAAAAACAACAAGCATAGAAAGATATTATAGTTGATATGCTATCTCAAATCAGGAGGCTTGTATATCAGTTGCTATTGTGCCAGCCCTTTATTAGTACTACTGTTATGTTAATGCAATTACAAAGATGTAAAGTGAATCAAGCGATGCACAGGAACATGATAAACCATCAGGGGCTTGTTGCTATGCTAATGAGACCCTCTTCGTCGCCTCTCTGCTCAGGATATGTTTATTTTCACTAACGCATCCCCCACTCTTCCCTCTCCTACTTGCTCTCTTCCCATCTCCCTCTCCATCATCCACTTTATCTTTTCTCTTTAGGTCACTGTGAGAGAAATATGTGGCATTGAAGGACAGACAGTGTTGTACGCAGCGCCTGATAAGTCCAACTCTTGTCTGGGATCTTCTTGCAAATCTATACAGGCTTTTCATCTGATTAACTCACTCCTATCTCATGAGGATGACCTTCCCCGTGAATTGCTGATTCAACCCCTATCCCATGCACGTATAAAAACACATGTCATGGTGATTGGTCTCGCATGCTCTCTAATAATCTGCTCCACTCACGCCATCTCCAGTGAGTTAGGGATCAGCATGTCGAGGGGAAAACTGGGGACCTTTGCTGGATTAACAAGTCAGTGGCATCTGGAGCCATGCGTACAGAGACAATGACAAACATGGAGAACGAAGATCTTTTCCATTAGTGCTCCGAGGGGGGACCTCGGCCTGGATGCTGCCCGGACTGATTTCTGGACATCATAATGTTTACACCGAGAACACTTCATGTGCAACTGACAAACTCTGCCTCTTGGAGTACGACCTAATGGATGTTACTCTTGTTCTGTGTTTACAGAGCTTCATAATATCTTTTCACTGAGGACAAAAAAAAGCAAAAGGCAAGGATTTGGATCATAATACTATGAGCAGTACATTCCAGCCCTGCTGAGGGGTCTGTATTTCTTTGTTTTCTTGGTTGGATTTTTTTCTCCTGCCTGGGAATATCATGATCATAAACAGGAGGTGGCTCCGACATCTTATCCCTGTTCCACTCATCCATCAGAGCTCACACCAACACCAAAGCAAATGTACCAGAGGACAGAAAAAATCTGCAGAGGACACGAGCGTATAAATTATTCTCTGAAATCCACTGCCTGTATTTGACTGATTCCTTAGCTTTCTTACCATTGAGGTCAGGAAGAAAAAGCTGGCAGCTCTTTGGCGCGACGGACAGGTGTTTTTTTGGCTGTCAGCCTCTCGGGGAGGGACTAGCAGTAAAAGGGAAAAGCCTCGCTTTGGGGCTCTGCTGGAGCGGAAACACTTCCACTAGCTATGTTTGGATGCGATGATCGTCTCAGTGGATGCAACATGGACTCTATGGCCTGATTACACAGCCCTGATACTCAGATAGTGCTGGAGGCAAGGGTAAATATTAAAATAAACATTTGTTTTTCTCCATGTCATCTAGACCTCTATTCAGATTGAATTGGTGTACAGTAGGTTGTTTGATTTCCATTTATTTTGAAGTACATGTCTTTTTTTTTTACCCTGAACCAATTATTAATTATAAATACCAACTGTTATTTTGGTGCACACGTTATTACATGAAATATTGAAGTCCTGTCTGAACAGACATCTCTGAGAGTTGGAAGCCTGCTGGTGACGTAGTAATCATAATTTGAATAAGTTTCTGCCAGAAATGACAAGTTTCTTATGTAACACCATTGCACTCATTTTACTCATCTCATCCCTATAAAATTAATCCCATCGAAATAGGGTTTACATAATCCTTCTCCATCATTGCCTTCAGAACTTCTGGTCTACATTTAGTATATTTACAGTAAAGGTTAATATATTAAAACAATGTCAGTGTTAATGTTCAGTTCAGAAGAGCCCTAAAGAGCACTATGCCACAACTAGCCACTTCAAAGCCTTAACATACAGTACTCTGCTAAGCCTTCACGGCTAAGAGGTGATTAGACTTTAATTTGTTCCAAAGTGTTTCTGTTATGAAGCACTGGATAAAACCATCTGATCAAGGATGGTGATAAAAGAAGAAGAAGCTGATTAAGGCATGATAGTTACTAGTCATCCCATGTGCGTAGTGAGGAAATCTAATCAGCAGGGCATGGCAGAAAAAAAGTTCCAGCACTATTAAAGCTCTGCTCTCAGCATTTCTCATTTAAAATCACAAAAGGCTTTCTAATCATTTGATAACTGGCACCATTACATCTGAAAAGATTTCTCCGATGTGTGTTAATCACAATTTTCCAGAGATGCCACAACACACTTCAAATATTCTCCTTTTACTTTCCCCCCCTTTATAACTTATCTTCCTTTCTTCTCCCAACACACAGGATAATGCATATCCTTCCCTGCTGTGAACAAGAAGCCACCATGAGCAACGTCACGGTCACCGACAACACCGAGCCCATCAGCCGCACCATGAGTCCGGCAACTCCCGGCCCGTACCCCTATCCTGTTAGTTTCCAGGTCTCCCTGACTGGCTTCCTCATGTTGGAGATCCTCCTGGGCCTGAGCTCTAACCTCACTGTGCTTGCCCTTTACTGTATGAAGTCAAACCTCATTAGTTCTGTCAGTAACATCGTCACTATGAACCTTCATGTGTTGGATGTGCTCATCTGTGTGTGCTGCATCCCTCTCACCATTGTGGTTGTGCTGCTCTCCCTGGAGGGAGACACTGCACTCGTCTGCTGCTTCCATGAAGCCTGCGTCTCCTTCGCTAGCGTCGCCACTGCTGCTAATGTGCTGGCTATCACCCTTGATCGCTACGACATTTCAGTCAAACCAGCCAACCGGGTGCTGACAATGGGCCGTGCCCTGACCCTGCTGGCTGGCATATGGGTGTTATCCTTCATTAGCTTCCTGGTACCATTTATTGAGGTGGGTTTCTTCGCCCAAGGCCAAGCTGATCTGAACCAGACAGTGGTGGAGAATGTGGTCCACACTAACCAGTACTACACAGAACTTGACCTGTATTACCACCTGCTGGCTCAGATTCCTATTTTCTTCCTTACTGTCGTTGTCATGCTCATCACTTACTCAAAGATCCTGCAGGCTCTCAACATTCGCATTGGCACGCGTTTCCACGCTTCACAGAAGAAGAAGGCTCGCAGGAAAAATCCATCCATGACAGCCATGACACCACAGCAGGAGGCCACAGATACATCACAGAGCAGTGGCAGCCGCATGCCCACACTGGGTATGCGTACCTCCGTCTCTCTCATCATCGCCTTGCGAAGGGCTGTCAAGCGCCACAGAGAAAGGAGAGCGCGCCAAAAGAGGGTTTTCAGGATGTCCCTCCTGATTGTGTCTACCTTCCTGCTGTGCTGGACACCCATCACAGTGCTCAACACAGTCATCCTGAGTGTGGGCCCCAGTGACCTAATGGTCAAGTTAAGACTTGGCTTCCTGGTCATGGCTTATGGGACCACTATCTTTCACCCTTTATTGTATGCCTTCACTAGGCAAAAGTTCCAGAAAGTCTTGAAAAGCAAGATGAAGAAGCGAGTAGTGTCAATCATTGAGGCAGATCCCACTCCTAATAATGCCATTATCCACAACTCCTGGATCGACCCAAAGAGGAACAAAAAGGTGACATTTGAGGACAAAGATGCCCGACAGAAATGTCTGTCTTCTGAGGATGTGGAGTGAAGGAATTCCTTATTTTTAGGGTAGACATTCAACAAATGCAGCTAAAACTGACATCAGGTCATGATGAAAAAGGGAAAATGTTAACCCAAAGCAGTAATGTAAATAATATGTGCAATAGAATGTACAAAAACAAGAGGTGGATAATTTATTACTATTTATTGAAAGTAGGTTTCATAGATACACCATATACTGTACTGTAGATATTGCATGGCTTTTTGTAATGGTAGCAACATACAGTGCATTGTGTATATACATAATACATGTACAGCATAGGGTAAACAAGGTATATAAATAGAGAGAGCATTAGGAATTATTATGTTTATGTATATTTATAATAAATCTCGTGTTCACTCACCTAACGCAGCAAAAGGTTTCGTATTCTCCGCTCCACCAAGTAAAGTGTTTTGTGATTCTGTGACAACCGTGAGATTACTCCCATCCATCACCATGCCACTTGTTCCGACACCAGACCTGCAATCCCCACTGACCACTGACCTTATTGCCTTTGAGCCCTCTGAGGGAAGGCACACGGGTCAAACATGGAGACACAGGAATGGAAAGAAAGTCATAAGTAATGTATGTTTTGTTGCTATAGCTGAAAAGCTGCAGGGGTATCGTTCACAATCACTCTTCTAGAGTTAAAGAAGAACACTTGCATTCCATAGACAAAACAGAAGACCATGGTTCTCTTCACCTGGTTTGAAATAAACCAGATGTAATCAAAGCCTAGTCTGTTTCCCTTTAACAGTCATGTCTTTGAGCCAAATGGAAAATCTACAGTTGCCTTATTTTGGTTTGATGCATTGAGCATTACTTTATGGTGGGACTGTGACAGTAAGAGCACATAGAGAACAGAATGAATAAATAATAACAAATATTCTTATAATTCTCAAAGTGAATAGATTTCTCAGATGTTATGTTTTCACAAAGAAGTTATTTAATCAAACTGAAGGAACATTTTGAAAATGGTTGTATTATCAAATTGTCTGTTTTAATAACACTAGCGACAATACTCTCCAAATAAGCAAATCCATAACTGCAATAAAGAACTACTGCAAAAATCCTAAAGCCTAATAAAAGATTCTGTTTACAATCCATTATCACAGATAATGAAGTTCTTCTTCCCTTCCTGTGTTTGTCTACTAATAGTGCGTGTCCTTTGTTTATCAAGGAATAAGACAGTGAAATTGTATTTCCCAGGTGGCCGCTGCTGATAGATAATAATTCAGACAGCCTTTTATTTTTAGCTGAAGTTGTCTATGAACTAAGTTTGCTCTAAATAAATAAGAATAATTATTTAATATGGTTGCAAATAGGGCTGCTCGATTATGGCAAAAATCATAATCTCGATTATTTGGGTCAGTAATTGATATCACGATTATTAAAAACTATTATACATTTACTTTGAAAACATCAATTTATTGAAAAAAAAAATTGAACAGTATGTTTTGAACAGTTGATTACCCTGAACTGTAAGTATAAATCAACTGAAAAACCAATACAAAAAATAATTTAAAAAATAATTGTTTTATTTAGATTATGTTGTTTTCATAATCGTTGCAAGCCAAAATCGTAATTGCGATAAAAATACAATTAATTGAGCAGCCCTAGTTGCAAAATAATTTCAGTATTGATAATCTAAAAGAAAGAAAAACTAAAAGAGCTGTCAGCATATTACATTTAGACTCTAATACCATATCTATATGCAAAGATACATTATGAATTAGCATATGAAGCTACGCTCAGCTAGCCTGGCAGCTCACTTCATTTCAATCCCTGGGTCAAGGTTTACATTCTTTTAAGATCAGGATATATATTGTAAAGTACATTCAAATGCATGCATTAAAGCACATATACATACAAATGTATATGCACACTGTACTCCACGGTATATCTCAGTAACAAGCTTATTAGGCCTTTGCCGTCTCAGGTAGAGTAGAACATTGAAGAGCCCTTTAGATCCTGAGAGCACAGGGCTGTTGGCTACCAGAGCGATAACACAACCTCAATCAGATGCTTCCCCGGCAGCCACCGAGTGTGGTTTGTAGCACAACAGAGAGGGCTGATATGGGAATATGGATGCAGGCAAGGTTCTTTATGACCCTGCTGTAAACAGGCAGTGTGGATGTCACGCTACCTCGAGGGCATGTCTGTGATTGAGAGTGGAGATGGGATCACAGCCAACAACAGATAAGCAGACAGGGGAGAGAAAAACATCCTGAAAGATGAAACATTGAGCCAAAGGATACATTTTACAAACATACCATATATATATATGTACTCTATATAACTTTACAGGAGTTGTATCAATACAGAAAGCAAACTAACAGTGATACAATACTACCCCACTCTGTTCCAGTCCTGAATACATAATTTAGACCACTGCTCGAATATAAGTACTATTCCAGACTCAATCAGTGCTACTGACAAAAATCATTTGTATTGATTACCTTCTAAAATTACCTCTCAAAGACCAATACTATTTACACTAACTAGACTTTGAGGTCACAATTTGTTTTTATCCTGAGGTGTCAAAAAAGGCCTTTGAAGGACAACCGATTGTTCCGACTGAACTGCCATTTTGTTAACACTATTATTTAGTCCAACATCAGTTTCAAGTTTTCATTTTCTGCTTGGAAGGGGATATTTTACTTGGCACTCACTTATCACTGAGACGGATGTATCCATTCTCTTGAAGTCATTTTCCGCCAAAACTGCAGCTGTGTGAGTACTTCATAGAATTAATGAGCCTCAAGATTAGAAAAGACTCACTACTTGACCATGATAAACACTCTAGTGGAGAATGGTTCACACCTTCAATGGATGACATGAGCTTTTTTTGTCCGTTTAATCTACAAGCTCGATAGCCACACCTTCTTTTCATCTACGCTTGTTGCTATATTTGTTTTGATCCGGCTCTGGCACAGTCAGATGATGTTCCTAACCTTGGTCCAACCTATAAAAAGGCACTCGATCCGTCATTGATGAAAGAAACAACAAGTCTGTAGATCTTATGCCACAAATAACACAAAATGAAAATGAGAGTGGATGCACTTGTACTTAAAATAGATAGATATATCTGTCAAAAAGCTGCAAAATATGCTGCAGTATTCATTTGAAATACGAATCTCTAATAATAATACTTGATATAAACCAAAACACTATCCAGATCTTTGGGTTACATTCTAAAATATTGAAGTAGGAAATAATCGGTGACCTCAATTTCGTCTCAATCTAATTATCATGCTAAAATGTAATTTAATTGTCATGCTTCATTAAGCAATTATTGACCACCCAAGACAAATGAAAAGCGATATAGCCTGGACATACCCATGCTTATCAAATACATTCATTTATTAAGGGCTTACAATTTTGTAAAACATAGGTTAATGAAGCTTAAAATCAATGTGGCGTGCATGACCATGCCCTGTTTACCATGTGACTGATAACTTACAGAAAACAGGACAAATATACAGTCGGGCTAATCTTATTTGTCTTTGTCCTTTTTAAAAATTAAAATAATCTAATATTCTAAGGGGCAAGCATTCATAGCATTAGTGTTTACTGTGGCAGTATGAGCTCCACTTATTGTTATGATTGCTACTATATTGACTGTATGCAGTATATGTTTCATTTCGACCCCCATGGGACCATTTTAATGAAGAGACAGATTTAGGAACAGCCACCATGTCAAGGTCAGCATTGCTGGTTAGCATATTGGATAGGCCCACCATTACATCTCTAACCCGAGGTGACCTAGAGATAACACAATAGGTCAATATACTACCATACTCAACAGCAGAGGTTCACTAAGGATTCACTGCAAGCCTGATTATAATCCCTTGACCCTGATGTGTCCTTTTCCCCCCCTATACTGCACATCAGGGCTGCCACTCGCTGCCCTCCCCATCACAAACATTAAGTCCCCTCCTCTCTCGCTCAATGGCAGCCTCTCTCAGGCAGCCGTCCCCAATTCAGATGCCATCTCTTCAGAGCTCCTCTCTATCCAGACACAGAATAAAAGCCTCGGAAATCATATTACTGGGTCCATATGGAGCCTCTATTGCATTAGGTCAGCGAACACTCAACTGTAATTCTGCAATCGTGGAGGAGAAGAAAGTGAATTGAGCACACCAGCCAGCACAGCTTGACAAATTGTTGCTTGTGGTCATTTTCCAAATGTTACTCTCACCAAGCCACATTAAGAGAGATGAAAGGACACTTTACAGAGCTGGAAGATGTACGACTCTGATATGTACAACCTATAATCTCTGTACAAGAAAATGTATTTCTCTGGTAGAAACCAGGAATCAAATGGCAGCCAAATGGTGTATGACCTCTACCTACCTCTATCCATTCCCAAATCCACACTCTCCAGCTTTGGGGACAGAGCCTTCTCAGTGGCAGCTCCTAGGCTCTGGAATTCCCTCCCCCAAGATCTCCGTGACTCTGATTTCCCTCACAGTCTTTCAGTCCCGCCTCAAAACACATCTTTTCAACTCTGTCTACCCATAAGCCCCCCCACCTCTCAATCAACTTCCTCTTGACTGCTTTTTTATTTTACTATACTTACTTGTTTGCCTGTCCTTGTTTGTCTACCCTCCCTCATATTGTAAAGCGTCTTTGAGTTGTGAAAAGCGCTATATAAATAAAATGCATTATTATTATTATTATTACCTGCTTTGACCTTAATGGCATCATTGTGTGGTATTGGAGAGAAATGGCACACCAGACTGCCTTTAAATCGATGCCGTGTAGATATCTGTTCTTATCAGTTGATAGCAGACGTTTAATGACACAAAGTGCTCTTCTCTATTATCCAGTTTACAGTTGAAAAAAAAAAGAATCCTTTGGGGATAAACAGAGAAAATCAACTTTCCATGCATGACAAGTAGACAACCTGGATTATTGTAATTTAAAAAGAATCTTGTTTTTCATAAAGACAAATTGGAAATTCATTTGTTACAGAGATGTTTAGTGTGGAAGAATTTTTACATTTGTTGAAAAGAATGACGTGTGATTATATTGTGCAATTATCCTTTAGAAAATGTTGCTCAGGCAAAGGGACTGACTAAAGTATTCTTATTGCACTAAAGCCAAAATATGAAGGACAAAATGACATCAGAAGTGCCGGTGGCTGCATGCCTGGTCCCTGTGTGACGGTCCGCACCTGCCAGTCAGTGTGTTTGAGCCTGCATCTATTCAGCAATGTGTGTTAACTCCAGCCCATACAGCATGTGCAGGCAGCTATGTGTGAGTCGAATTGTTTTATCAGGCAGTGACAGAGTGTCAACCACTGTCTCTGAGAGGGGAGGTAGCAGAGAGGAGATTGCTGCCCTCTAGCTCTCCCCACAGTGATGACTCCTGTCTGCTGATTATACCACCACTCTTATCCACACATGGAAAGATATGAATGGGACCACCACAACAAAACTCACTGCCACAGCACAACAGGGTGTAGATTTATATTGAGATAAGACAAAATGTTAAAAGACTTTAACATTTAAACAGATTCCAATCTCCTCTAAGTGTCCTCTTATAACAAATTAAATGCAAAGCGGCAGATGTTAGTTTGTGTCCAGTGCCCCATTCATTTTCTGAATAGACAATATCGGGTTCAGATTAACTTAAAAGTCATTATGGTTGAATCATCAGTACAAAAGGTTAGCACTAGCTGGCTCTTCAATACAATGTCTTCTCTTCTTCTTTCGTGTAACGTCAGAAGTCCAACTCGGTGTTGTGTAGCCATGCCCGCATCTCTGGTCCTACGTCGAAGAGGCTGGCTTTCCGAGGGTGGTCTATATAAAGGGCAGGTGGTTATTATATGTTTGGCAGTCTGTTCAGGGTCACCTGAGAATCTCCTGGACTTCCCCACTCAATCTATCAAGACCCGAGCAGTTCTAACAGAAGTCCAAGGTAAAGCAAGGCACGGGCCGGCGCAAGTCGGTCGAAGGAGTCCTGAACATTATGACCTTTGACCCAAGGGGATAGAAGACAGAGGTGGGGAGGCACAACGTGTATACATACATGCCTCCATCAGGACGAAGGAAGCAGTCAGAAACAGAGGTAGAAAGGCCCAACGTGTGTACGCCACTGCGCTCCCCTAGGATGCCGTGGCAAGTACGAAACCGAGGTAGAGAGGCACAACGTGTGTGCGCGTTTTTTAGAAAGCCCTCCCTTAGAGAACAAGTCAGAAGTAAGGAACCGAGGCGGGGAGTTATCGCGAGTTTACGTACAAGCACCCTCCTAGAATAGGTAGAGGGAAAGGGGAGTGAGAAGTAGAAAGTACCCGGTGGAAGGCACAACTATAAGTTTCAATGCAATCCCCTAGAATAGTCCAAAGAAGAAGAACCACAAGGGGGTTTTAGAATTAAGAAGTCCGAAACAGAGGTGAAAAAGGAGGGACTGCTGTGTATGAAAGATCTGCTGATTCAAGATCCCCATATTCTCCATCTGCCCTATGGGATAAGTGGACCGAAATATTGATGATGGGGACCCGGATCTCCACATTGGGGAAGGATTCCCTGGCATTAAGGAGTCTCCTTAGGTCGTTCACTAGAAGGGCCGAATCCCGCCTATCTCTGTCATTCAGACCAAATGCTAAGACCACCTTCCGTACCCCTGGTGAAGTCACCGTGTTCTTTCGGATGAGGGTGGTCGCATTAGCCCCCGGAAAACTATCCACCTGGACCCGCGGATCATGGACCAGGGGGAGCCGGGAAATGTTCGAAGCCCCCACGATCAACACCTCCCGGCAAGGTCACAAGGACCAATTCTTAGATTTGTTGACCCCATGCTCGTGGCGGGCATACAAAAAACGAGCCGGGGAGGGAGGAAACGGCGGGCGTTGGAACCCCCCGGCCACCCCCAACCCAGAGCCACCCGGGACAGGTCCCCCCCCGATGTCTGGATGGTCCCCAGCAACCCTGCCACCCCGACTATCACCAGGTACCCTCAACCCAGCCCCAGACCGTAGAGGCAGCGAACCCTTACCCAAGGGAGATTTCCGAGCCGCCAACCCCCGGACCGTGACCCCGTCCCCACCCTGTGCCCCCTTGTAGCATTGGCCCTTTCCCAGGAAAAAAACCCATCCGGAGAACGAAGCTATAAAAAGGGGTTTAACTTCCTGCTGCTGTACCCGAGGGGGAGTCCCCACGCTTCTCAGTGAAGGGACAATTGGGGCTGTTTCCACTGAATGCTAACCAAAGGGAAGAAGCGGGGATGATAATCCCGCCTTGGTCTCCCTAATGCAGCCGTCCCCTGAAACCGGCGTCAAATCAAAAGGGTTATCATTCGTCCGACGTCCAAGATCCAAGAGCCTCCTTGGTGGTCCTGTAACCTCCCTAGGGATGTACTCCGGGGGAGATGGTTGGGCCGAGAGAAGGGGAACATCCAAGGAGGAGGGAGGGGAAAACTGGGTGGGAGCCAGATCGGGAGTGATCAGCAAAGGTCCAGCAATATCCAAATTCAGACTGGCGGCCCCGGTCAGGGTCCTCGCTCCCGGCATAACTACCACACTGTCTGTGAATGTCTCGGGGGTGGTTCGATGGGGATAGGGATAAGAGTCCCAGACGCCGGTACCTGTAACCCCAGCAAATCCAGATCTGCACGGGCAAGTTCAAACACCAGATCTACTGCATGCAGGTATTAGGACAAGAGCCATCTTGAGGCAACCCACCAGGCCCTCTCCCCATCCTCCTTGGGAAGCAGAGTCAAATCCCTCCGCAGATCAGCAGAAGTGCCCTGGTAATGATTGTCCATAATCTGTAACCCCATCTGCACCCAGTTGTCTGCTTTCCCCGCCAGGAGATCTACTGTACCCCCTGTCGGAAGACAGGGTCTCAGGGTACCTGTGAGCCAATCCCTAGTCCGGGAGATGGTTCTGGGGACTGGAGCTTTCCCAACCATAGCTCTTCTGATGGGCCCCTAATTGTGGTAAGTACGGAGCAGCTTAAAAATCACCCTCGTGATTTTCTGGAAACTTGAGAATTCCTTGCGTCCATCCATATCTGCCATCTCCCACACCACGCCGCTCCTCCGCTCCCTTCACTGGCTTCCAGTAACTGCTAGAATCCACTTCAAGACACTGGTACTTGCGTACCATGCTGTGAATGGATCTGGCCCTTCCTACATCCAGGACATGGTTAAACCGTACACCCCAGCACGTGCACTCCGCTCTGCCAAACAGCTCGCTGCACCCGCACTGCGAGTGGGACCCAAGTTCCCATCAGCAAAAACACTTGGGTTTGCTATCCTGGCTCCAAAATGGTGGAATGAGCTCCCCATTGAAATCAGGACAGCGGATAGCTTGCACATCTTCCGGCACAGACTGAAAACTCATCTCTTTCGACTCCACTTCGAGCGATAGAATGACTATCAAAGCACTTATATACTGATAGAGGACTGACTTATCTAAAGCCAGTTGAGTAGCACTTGAAATGTTTGGCTCTATGAAACCTGATGTACTTATATGATTCTGTTTTCTTCTAGTTTGTATCTTCCTGGTAGAATGTACTTATTGTAAGTCGCTTTGGATAAAAGCGTCAGCTAAATGCAATGTAATGTAATGTAATCTCCAATCTAATAAACCCAAAACAAATATCTATAAACAGACTGCCAATCCACTCACCCACCAAAATAAGGAGGGGGAGGGGACGACGACACACCAACCTGTCCTGCATACTTAACATTCAAGCTAAAAAGAGGAAACTTGGTATAGATCCAGTAAAGAATTGACCAGTTTGTGGGATCATTTTATGTTATTATTATTTGGGCCACTGTTTTGTTCATGATCGGAATGATGACACATTTCTGAATTTTGCTGTAAAACATTTAAATGTTGAATTTTACAAGACACTCCTGCATTAATGCTAATAGGTTTAATGGTTCATACTCTATTCCTAGTTCTCCATAAAGCCTGGTGAAAACTACTGCTAGTGGCCAAAACATTTAGAAACAGTGTGCTGCTTTACCATAAACCAGAAGTTTTTTTGTTAACATGTTCTGGGAAAAAGCTATTCTCAGGGATCTGACCATATCCCTATATTCATATAATCATGCACTCTGTAATGAAATGTGTTCATCTTTTCGATACCGAACAGTTACTTACCACCCATCATTTTAACAAGAACTCCCCCTCAACTCCTCTCACAGTATTTCTGTGAAACTTTGTTTCCCCATATCTGTATGCGCATCTTGAAATAGCGTTGCTGGGAAACAGTCGATAGCGAGTACAAGATATACTGTGAAATTATTATCTGGCATTATTTCATCATTCAAAAAACAAAATCTGTATATCACAATCCAAAGAGAGGCATTGTTTAAACTGCAACACCCACAGTTAGTGGGCTGCTTAATAGTTTGGACACAGAATCTCAGAATCACTTACAGCCTCCACATTTTGTTACAAATTATACAAAATCAACAAATTGTAACATTTGCCTGCGGTCTGTTCTAGAAATCTTCAGCTGTAGCTCAATATGGGGTTGCAACAGCGGTTAAAACTGTTAATTTACTGTTTAACTGCTGACACAGTACATTACGTGTGTTGTTTAAACGAAATTATGCAATGTTGTAATTGTGAGTGATATGGTTTATTTATAGTTAAAAAGGATATTATAAATAACAAGTCCAAGTCAAGTCATAAAATAAAAGAAGCCCTAAATTCCAATATAAAAAGGGGGTGTGTCTTATTTGTCCAGTGTATTAATAATATCTTGAATAGATTTGGAGTCACTGGGTCATATGACATGAAATATTTTAATAAAATATTCAAATAAAATAGAAGGAACACACTCCAATAAAAAAAAGGGGGAGTTACCCCTCGTCCAAGTAATAATATAGTGCTGCATTGATTTGCACTCATTAAGCCACTTCACATGGAAGTTATTCAAAAAAACTGAAATGATCTTCCTATAAATATTTCATGACACATCAGTAATCAATAAGGGTGTCCCACATTAGACACATGGTCATTTTTTAGCATACTATGCACTTATATGGGCTATTTATCACAGGGGTATTTAAAATAAACCATGATTTTGTGTCAAACGGTAATGTATTGATGGTCCCCAAGAGAAACCCAGATAATAATACAGTTCTGCATTGTTTTGCACCCTTTAAGTCACATGACATGGAAGCTATTAAAAAGATCAAGAATTAAAAAAAAGGTAACTTTATATCAAACTGAACCATTAAAACAAAAACAATGTTTTTTTGTCCAGTGTAGTAATATTATCTGGTAGCCAGTCACTGTTTTACAGAACATGGAAGCTATTGAACAAAACAGCAAATGCTCTTCCATTTAAATGTTTTCTTTAAATAAACTCATGACAGGTCAGTAATTAATAAATGTGTGCCACATCAGACCCATTACATAATTCTGCATAGTGTGCACTCATTTGGGGAAAAAACATCAAACAGTAATTTATTGATGGTCCCTAAGTGAAACCCACTAGCTCAGAGAGAGGGCTAAGAGGTTTGCTAACCATCCTGACTTCAGACAATCTGTGAAACTGAGTAAGAAAACTCCAATTACAGAAAGAACTTTGCGTTTCTACAAACACACTTGACAACAAATAAATGCTGAAAAGCAAGACAATTTAACGTTAAGCAAGCAGCCAACCAAAACTACAGTTAGCCAAACAGCTAGCTAAAAAAAACACTCACATGCATGGGTGCGTCCTTGATCCTGATAACCCTTGTATTTTGGGATCTCAGTTCTTCCAGAGCAGATGCAGCACAGGTATTCTGTTGAAGAGAAGTTCCAGAAACCAAAGCTTAAGATTTGGCTGCAGCATGCATGAGGATCCAGCCCAACAAAGCTTGGTGGCTGTATCAGTCCAACTTCACCTGATATCTTCACACACCTGGTGTGTACTTCTAGAAATGCGCCACCAATAGTCAAAAAAGGGAATTACAGCGCTTGTGTAGAATAAGGCCACACAGTTGCTTTTTAACTCTTGTATCGTGAAGAAATCAGTTTAAGTGTTTCTGTGGCTGTTAGTTGAGTTAGATCCCTGTAAATGTGCTGCAGGCAAAGAGGCCAGTCAAAGAAAAAAAATCCGCTGGCTCTTCCTAGACTAAATATAAAGTCAGCTACATCACCAATGTATTAGTCAGAATTAGTCCATTAGTCAGAATTTAGATTCAGAATTTGATTTATTGCCAAGTTGACTTTCACAACAAAGGCCTTTAATTTGCCGTAATGGTGCTGGCAAGAGAAAATGAAATTGCAAAATAAGGGCAAATGTCGAAAATGTTATAAACTCTATGGTCTATGGTTAAACCAATCTCTCTTTGGTTTTGTTGCCTCATTCCAGATATTTGGGATCATCCAGAAATTTAGGATTTGAATCTTCTTCCTCCAGTTGACTCACTCTCACCTCTTCATTGTTCTCCCTGTGTGTGAATTATGTCCTTGTCTGACTCTCCTTCTCTGGTTTCATTATCTCTTCTCCCTCTGTGATCAGTGTACTTGAATTTTGCTTTTTGTGCAGTATGTTTATTCTCTTTCCAAATCTTACTCACAAGCCTCCAGCTGAGTGTTCAGGTACCAACAAGCCAGAAAACAACTTCAAACTCTACAATTGCAGAAGCAAAAAAGCTCTAGGTGGTCATGTACCAGATGTCTCATGAGGGGTCACTGTGCTCAAGCATTTTCCGTAAAGGTGAGAAAAAACTGACTTTGTCTGAAGTGCAGGCGGGAGAGTGCACTATTGAGGAACTTTTGTCAGTAGTTTTGGTAAGTGAACAAAATAGGAAGTCTTTTTGAAACTTGTTTGCTCATAATGACCCAGCAGGTAGTCCATCCTTGGCAACATTTGTGACCAATAGGGAGTTCATGATGGTCCTAACCCGTGTGTGTCTGTGTTTAGCATTCAAGCAGGGACAGGCAAAAAGGGTGGCCAAATTGCATGAAGGTGTTGGATGCCGGGCCCTTATAGCGACAACAAAAGGACCTGAGCCTGAAGGCAAAGCTCTCAATTTAGAAGTCGATTTACTGTCCAACCTTTAGCCATAGTCGAAAGTTTGCGAAGTGACTGGAATGATGAGATTCAGGATAAAAGCTGTTGAATTGAATTTATCCTGCAGGGTTGGAATCTGTGCTACCCCTCAGAGACAGGGTGAGGATCTTTGATATGACAAAAGTTGATGGACACTTTTTTGTGGAGGCTTTTTCTGGGCACAAACAGCAGTGTGCAGACCCCATGTAACCCACATTATACTTTATAGGGCTTATATTTTAGCACGTGGTAAAATGTCCTGAGATCACAAAGCAGACAGTGGTTTGATGAACTTACAATACATAACATGGATGGAGTTCTCAGGTTAAAACTATATCCACCAAGCACACCATCACTGTATGCCTGGCCATCTGCTTATTGCAGGCATTTTGCTGTAATGACTCTTTAGTCTCCTGAGCTGCGACCTCTGAAATGGTGAGGAGAGGAGAGCAATCAAAGCACATTCAGTTCTGCTACAGTCATTTGGCCACTCTCAAAAAGCTATCAGTGGGTGCAGCTGTAAACATTTTTGCTCCTCAGCACTCCTGAGACATGCAGTCAAAGAGGATAGCAGCTATCAGTCTCTTCCACATAGGAAGCCTGTGAATACACTCTGCAAGGCGAATGCAGTGGAGTGGGGGAAAATACACTGAATAGTCATTGGAGCTGAATTTGGTGAAAAGAAAACTCATTATTCAAAAGAAAGAAGAGTGTGCCGAAGGCTGTGCTCCAGAATTCCCCTCAGTCTCAGTTGTTGATGAGCAACACACCCATGCAATTTATATGTGTATAAGCTAGATGAGCAAGTCAAAAGCTGTTTGTGTTCCTTTTTAAAGGGTGCACAAATACACAGAAAGAGGAATCCTTTCAAGTCGATTTGTATTGAATGAGCTTTTGAGTCTTTATCTGCTATTTCGGGGACACCTATTTATATTCAGCTGGTGTCTAAACTAAACCCTTTCTCACACTGTCGGCTGTCTGTATATCTCCTTGGCAAAGGGAATACTTGGATTGAATTCACTGCAATAACTGCAATACATACAGTACACGACTTCCTGTCCCCTGTGCAAAAGCAATATTATGTAATTAGAGAACATCGCCCCCTTGTGGACCATTGTTTGGTTTTCTCTGTAGAAAATGGCCTGAAATAGTTATAATTTCCATAGATATTAAAAATACTAAGTATGCTTGTTTAAAATGCTTTAGGATAATTAATAAACAACAATTATTATTAATTATTATAAAATAAATTGACTGAGGGCCCTTTAGTCAAATGGCTATTTTTGTACGATGACATGAAATGTGAGAAGCTATCAGCAAACATGCTCACACACAAGGAATAAAAACTGGTACAAAAAAAGAAAAAACCTTGAACTTTCTGTAGACTGAAAATAAAGCTTGCAGTTAGGTCGTTAGGTCAGCTTGTAATTTTTAACAAACCCAAAGGGGCTGACAAATGATGTCAACTCAGCCAGCAGAGATTTATTTAGATCTGCAGCTCCTCAGATGCTCACCAGCAGCTGTTGTGAACGTGTGTCAGCGCATGCGTGTCTTCACTTTCCCATTCTTCTGATCGTGCAACTTGTTCTGGTAAGCCAACAACTCTGTTTATTGCTTTGAATAGATTGACCTCCTTTGCTTTTAAACAAAAATAAGGAGCTAGAATATATTTCAAAGTAAAAGCCTATAAATAGCAAATGGACTGAATGCCTGCCCCAGATTGCCTGTTTTATATTGTAGGCCTAGAAACATTTTATGTGTGTATGGACTTCCACGGCAGTTGTTTGGGGAAATTTGGCCTATTTGAAGCCAGAGCAGTGGCACTTAGCCACATTAGTATGGCGTTTTGAAGGCTAATATACCTGCAGGATTCTTACTTGTTGAGGTTGTTTCTTCATGGTGGACAGCACTTACTGTAAGTCACTTTGGATAAAAGCTTCAGCTAAATGAAATGTAGAGTAAAGTAAAAACGGTGTTATTATTATTAATGTACTTGTTATTATTGAATGGAGAATATTATGATATCTCTCAAAGTTATAGTTGTCTATTGCAGTCCAGGTCTAGTCATTCTATACGTGGATTTAATTAATCTCCTCAGGAAATCACAGTCACAATGACGCTCCAGTGGACGGCCGTGGCTTTCTTCCTCTATGCAGAGATAGCATTGAACATCATCTTGTGTATACCCTTCATATCAGCACGCAGGTACTGCAAAACAAACAAAAACCCAAAATATAAATCAAAAGTTTATTCAGCAAATCATGCCTAGCTTTCGGTGCAGAGGATGATTGTCTGAATAAATAAAACATTATAAAAGGGTCCTTTGCAAGAGTCGATTTAAAAAAAGAAAAAGACACTTCACACAAACCACCAGCAGAGTGCATGCATGTCCTTTCTGGGAAGATCTATTATGTTTCACTCACATGTCCTTTTTACTTATTTTGCAGATGGCGTTCTGTTTTCAGCTGGAGAATATGGAACTGGTTAACTCCATATTGGAACAAATGCTTTTTTACCATGATCATGGTTCTTATTGTTCTTTTCATTGGTAAGTGCCTTGCTGTGAGTGACGGACAGTGAATGACACTGAGTGGACTGACAGCATGTTGTCAGCATCATCATGCTTCTGTCCCCCTGCCCACTCAGACGCTGTCCGGGAGGTGCAGAAGTACTCAGGTGCTGAGCCCATGCACGATGTCAAGATTAACCCAAATTTGTTCGACAACGTCCACATGAAGCTGTTCAGAGCGCAGAGGAACCTCTACATATCTGGCTTCTCTCTCTTCCTCTGGCTGTTAGTGTCATTATCTTATACATGTATTAACAGACTGTGTTTGGGACCTACTGTCCACTTCTCTTTCTGATACCTTGTCTTGCCCTGCCTTTTTTTCTGTCATTCATCACAGTATCATGCGCAGGACTGTCACCTTGCTGAACCAGGTTGCTGTCACCGTGGAGAACAGTGCAGGTCTTCAGGCACAGATGGACAGTGCTGTCAAAGCAGCAAAGCAGCATCAAGATGACAACCTGAAGCTTAAGCAAGTGAGAATTAATCTGAGTCTGAAGACAGAACTAAAACTTGTTATAGTTTTAAAGCGTGTTACTTTCATTCTATTCTAGAAATGTGTAATATCTATTCTACCTTCAATGTAACCTAAATGTGCATTATTGACTCATGTCCACCTTTTAAAATGTGTAGGCATTAATTCATAAAATATTTTTCATTGAGAACTATTTCTGTGATTTGTAATTTGGAGCTCTGTGGTCTTCTGTTGGTAATTAAAGATAATTATTTGTTTTCTCAGGCTCTCCTAAATGAGGAAAAAGCCATGTCAGCAAAAAACCAGGTACTGAAGCTGGACAGTGAGAAGCTGGCAGGTCAAGTGAAGACTTCTGAGGAAGGTAAGTAAGCATCTCCTCTTTTATACTGTATAGTATGATCATGAGTGATACTTTTCAAAACCAAATAACTCTTCTTATAGTAAGGATTATGCACACTATGACACTTTTAAACATTCATAGATTCTGGATCATCACTGATCTTACATAATCTGTAGTATTATAAAAGAAGCCCATTCTAGGGGCATTGGAGATATACAGAGCATTTCATAGATGTAGTGCTTTTTGTGTGTGTAGCTGTGCGTAAATCTTATGCTGAAGTGGAGGCCATGAAGAGGCAGGCTAAAGGTCTGGCACAAGAGTATGACCGACTGTTGACTGAACACCATCAACTCCAGGTAAAAAAGTCACACACAGCTCTACTTCATGTGTGCATGTAGATACAAAAGCTAACTGTATACTAACCCCCGTAATACTGGAAGCATTCTGTTTTTAATCCTCTGCTTGATCCACAGAATGTCAAGAGTGGAGATAAAAAGGATCTGTAACCACATGAACACAGAGACTATTGTTGTCAGGTTTCTCCTCTGTACAGGGATACCTTTTCTTCTCATCAAATTAAAACTGTGTGTTATACTGTATGCAGAGTGTTTGTTTAAATATGTTTTTGTTTCTTTGCATGTAACTAAGAATTAGAAGTGTACAAATTAGTTTAAATGTTGTCTCAGGGACCCATGCTAACGTTGGATTATGACTGAAACAGTTAACATCCAAGAAATACATTATGCTATGCTTAACTTTGTGTCACTGCAGAGAGATCGTGAACCGGTTTATGAATTGCTATGCATTCTGAAATGTGTAAAGGGAGGAGAGCACTCAACTTGTTTTAAAAGAGTTTCAAATGTTTTGAATAAAGTGCCTTTGAATATTACTGAGCATTTTGGAATGGTAGATCTATCTTCAAGCCATAATACCTTTAATATACTAATTACATTTAAAATAAAGATTGCTGTTCTGACTTCTCTTGACATTTTGTAGTTTGTTGACAATTTGGTCCTGTATATGACACACAAATAAACACATAAAACCCGCAACAATTGTCCTGCGTCTTGTCATGCTGAGATCAATTATGACATTACTTGTTTCTTTTTTTAAAGAGGCTAGTCGCACATTGACACCAACAAGGATTACATGTAAGAGAGAGGGCTCAGGGCAGCTGTTTCTGTGCTGCTCTTGCTCTGATCTGCTTATTGAGTCTATTTGTTCACAGAAAATATTATCTTAGCCTGGGTGTAGCAATATCAACAGCTGTAAAAGTCTACAAATCTGTTCAATAACATATATCTTCTGAGCTAAAAGCAAAGCCACAAGTCACATGACAGCGTTTAACCATCTTATTCAGGCACCATAATACATCATGAATCCAAAAATCGAAGTTATCAAGTTTAATCAAAAAAACGAGGACCAACATAAAAATACAGCACAATTACATTCTGAAGATGACTCATTGTCTAATAAATCCTGTACAAATATATACTCTGTGTGCTATGAAAAGAGTGTTTTCCTCTGTTCATCACAAGCGAGTCTCTCGGTCAGGAATGCAGTCCGAGGCCGGTATAAACTGCTCACATTGTTTGGAGCTGTTCTCCTCTTTTCTTAAAGACTCCAACTCTGCACTGCCATTGGTCAGAGCATGTTTCTCCTCCATCTTAATGTGTCTTTTAAGTAGAGCAAAGCCTGGATAACATAGGAAGAAGGAGGCTGTCCGTAAGCCCAGAGTCAGGCCCAGGTACAGTGTCCTGCAGAAAAAAGGACAGTAAGGGGACAATCAGCAATAAGCAAAATATGGGTTAAACTATTATTTTTGAATCACTAGTGGTAAGGGTATTAACAATAGCAACAATAACACCTTATATTTAATCTATCTAATACTTTTTAAATAAGCATTGCAGCCTACCAGGACAACTGCCTTGGTCATAGATGTTTTGTCTTGTTTGAAAGTGATCACTGTACAAGATATTCGATTGGATATTCCATAAAGCGTTTAAATAAAGTTCTACTAATCAATTCACCTGTAAGCTGAGGTGTTATATATTCTGCACGCTCCTCTTCCTCCACACATCTTATTCCCCCATTTGAGGCATGTTGTGTCGATTATGGCTCCAAAGTATATCGGGGCAGGTATTCCAGCTGTTTTGAAATCCAAAATATGTTGTTACTTCAAAAAAAGAACACATAAAGGGTTGCTTCGAAGTGAGATATCATTTGTGACATTATAAAATGACCAAAAATACTTATTGTATGGGTTATAATAAGGGTTAATATAAAGCTTTTTAATGGAAAATATGTGCCTAAAACACTTGGTGACAGAAAATGATCTTTAAAATATATATTTTTTCCATACACACACAT